>NW_009952359.1:345617-348127 GCF_000747805.2 Chaetura pelagica | reverse complement strand
GAAAGCCCCCCCAGCCTGTGCACAGGTGGATGAAGGTCTCCTGCTTTAAGGTGGGCAGGGTGGCTGGGGCTGTGACATTTTCCCCCCAGGGCTCCTCCCCTTCCCCATCCCCAGATCACCCTGGCTGCCTGGGCAGGTGGGCAGAGCCACGGGGACCCCTGCCCTGGGCACAGTGCCCCAGCCCCGCTCTACATGACAGGGAGGGGGCACCTGGGAAACTAGTCATCACTACAAAGATCTTTGCTTTTTAAAACTACAACCAAAAGCAATTTAAAAAAATTAACACCCTTCCCCCATCCCACCTCCCCCCATCCCACCTCCCCTCCCCCCCCAAAAAAAAAACTAGAAAAATACTTATTTTGGGTCTTGCAGGAGAGCGGCTTTTGTGTGTGGGGTGTTTTAGGCAGCTGGCCCCCCAGAAGTGGTAGGAGGGGGGCAGACACTGCTGGAACCAGTAAACTCACGTAACTGGGAAGGGCTGGGAGCAACCACAGAGGGCAGGCACCATCCTGGGGCTGGGTTCCCAGCCCTTCCCCTGCCACGCCAAAAGCTTCAAGGCAGCCCAGCGAGGGCCTGAGAGCAGGGCTGTGCCTGTGCCTTCTCAGGGCAAAGTGGGGAGGAGGTGCCCCCAGAAAGCCAGCCCAGCCACCGTGTGGGGCAGCACCACGCCAGCCCCCGCAGCCCCTGGTTCAGTGACTGCTGTTGTTCATGGACAGCCCAGACTGCAGCGCTTGAGGGAACATCTCGGCTTTGTGAAAGGGAGGCATGTAGACCGGAGGGGAGGGTGCCAGGCTGTAGCCCTGGGACGTCACTGGGATGGGCAGGGTGGTGGGCACCAAGGACTGGTTCATGTCGTACATCACCCCCTCTGCGTCGTTGCCAAAGGGCAGCAGCAGCCGTTTGCCTTTCTGACGCCGGTTGCAAAACCAGACCCGGACCACCTGCAAGGGAGGGGAGACAGGAAAGGATATGGGGCTCGAGCCTCAGCACTGTGGTTGACAAGAGACCCTGCTGCTGGGATCTCCACGGTACCCTCCCTTGCCACAGATCCTCCTGGGGCTAGACTTGGACAGGTCTATGGTAGCTACCAGCCCTGGCCACTTTCCCACAGCTTCCAGTATCAAACTGGTGTGGATGCTGCTGCACAGCTGCTTGGGCAACCACTCTGCAAGCCCTCCCACCTACATCTTTGTCTAGGTTGAGGTCCTCAGCAATCTGGGAGATCTCCTGGGGACTGGGCTTCACACACTTGCGGAAGAAGCTCTCCAGCGTCCCCTTCACATTGGTCTCGATGCTGGTCCTGCGTTTTCTCTTCCGGGCTTGGGCCAACACTTGCTCTGCATTGCACATCTGGAATGAGAGGCCACACGGTTGGTTGAAGAGCTGACAATGTTCCCACCAGGCTCTGGACACACCAGCTGGTTGCAGAGGTCTGGGAACAGGCTTTGTCCTTGTGACTCTCCACCAAGTGTCACCCCACTGTGACTGTAGCTACTCGCAGTGTCCCAACACTGCCTGCAGCTAGTGCAAGGGGAGAGGGACCTGTCTTTCTGCATCTTTCCAGACTCCCCAGGGAGCAGCAAGCTGCACTTCCAGCTCAGCTGAGACTCCAGCAGGACCTGGCTGCAAAGACAGGAGCCACCACAGTTGTCACAAGGTGCCAGCATGGCCTTTGGGCTCCCCCCAGCATGACAGAAGGTGATACCCTGAAGTTCACCCCACAATTGGACCAAAGCTATGGCAGTGAGATGCTGCTATGGCACAAGTTGCCTGCTGACACCTCCTCTCTCCCCAAAACCAGGGAGGAGAAGCTGCAGCTTGGTAGCTTGTTGGTGCGCAGTGTCCCCCAAACCCCCCAGCCCTGTACCTCTTGCATGTTGTCCGTGTTCTCTGCCTCGTTAAGCCAACGCTGCAGCAGCGGTTTCAGCTTGCACATGTTCTTGAAGCTGAGCTGGAGCGCTTCGAAGCGGCAGATAGTGGTCTGGCTGAACATCTTCCCTACATGGGCAGGGGGGGTGTCATATTTTGCCCCTGCCCCCATACCAGAGATCTTCCACTCTTTGCAGCCCCCCACCCCCAGGGTACCCCCCTGCAGCATCCCTTTTCCCTGGGGATAGGGAATCAGGAAAGGCACTCTCTCTGCTGCTTCAGCAAGGATTTAAAAGGTTGTAACACTCGTTAATAAGCAGCTGTAGCTGTTCTACACCAGCTCCTTGTTACTGATCCCTTCCAGCCTGAGTTGCAAGGAAGGCCAGGGAGCCCCCGGAGCTGGTGTTCATTGTCTCCTTTGCTAGCCGTTAAGGAGCAGAAATCTCCATTGCCCAGGTGTTCCACCCCCCTTCCAGGCCTCTCCCTTCCCCCCTCCGTTGGTTGGGCGGGCAAGACCCTCACGGGACTCTTACCGTAGAGAGTGCCCAGGGCCAGCCCCACGTCAGCCTGAGTGAAGCCCAGCATGATGCGCTTGTGTTTGAGGTCCTTAGCAAACTGCTCCAGCTCTTCCCAGGTTGGTG
>NW_009952359.1:344759-345518 GCF_000747805.2 Chaetura pelagica | reverse complement strand
GGATGGAACAGCCCCCCCCCCAGCCACTGCAACTGTTGCACAACGAGGTCCTTGGGGCGATCGGGTAGGTGGCAGAAAGGATTCTCCCCCCTAACCATTTGAACAAGGGGCTCTGCTCAGGACCCCCAAAGTGCCTCCAACCCACGCAGGACCCTCCGGATACTCCACCACTGTTTACTTCACACTTCGCTGGGTGACGCAAGGACCCGGGGAAAAGAGTGGGTGTCGGGAGCGCCCAGAGCTCCTCCTCTGTCCCAACACGCCTTGGGAATGTCCCCTCTGGGGCTCAGTCCTCGTGGCCAGACAGACCAAAGCCAGCACTGATGGGCACATTTGTAGTCCCCAGTCCCACACAACCAACACGTCCCCACAGGCTCAGCCGTCCGTGGGCAGCCCGTCGCTCAGCGCCCAAGGCAGGTCAAATGCTTCAGACGAAGAGAACGACGGAAGCGCCCATGACTCCCGTGCCATTCACTCAAACGCCTCTTTGCAACAAATAAGCCCGTCCTTTATAAACCACTTCCCCAGGTGTTTCCCTTCGTTTCTGCAGCGCAACCTTAAACTGCCGCAGGGGTATTTTTCGTCTTTTAATCCATTTCCATATTAGCAGCGTCATTTCACATTTTACTGACGTCCCCCTCGTCTCGAGTTTTAATCCCCAGCGCACACCGGCAACAGGACCATCCCTGCCCACACCCTCCCCCAGCCAGAAATAATCCAACCCACCCCCCCCTACCACCCAAGGAACACGACTCCCCC
>NW_009952359.1:341413-343318 GCF_000747805.2 Chaetura pelagica | reverse complement strand
ACCGCTCCGGCCTCGCGTGCGGCGAAGGGCAGAGCCCCCCGCAACAGCTTTTGGAGCTGCAGACGGTGCAAGCGACTCCAGCTGTTGAGACATCACCCTCAGGGTCGCCCCACCTGGGAGCCCCCAGATGCCGCGGGGGTCGAGCAGGGGAAGGGAACCGGATTTGTTTTGGGGAGCAGGGGTGCGACGAGGGGCACAGGCGAGGTCCGCAGCCTGCTGGGGGCTGCAGCATCACGGATGAGTCCTGGTTGCCATTGCAGTGTCAGGGCTGCAGGGAGCTCAGCCATTCCCTCTGCCCCGTGGCTCCCGGGGGAGCCCTGCAGAGTGTCTCGTGGATGGAGCTGGGACTCCCTTGTTCGGCATTCACACTGTTCCTCTCCTCTTCCTTGACCCTCAGGGACAGGCGGTGCTTGTTGGGAGCATGTCCATCCTGGTGGCCTGTGCTGGCAGAACCCTGGGTGCGCAGTGGGTGCTCAGTGCAGCCCTGACCTTTGGCCCCCTCTGCTCCACAATGGAACCCGCTTGGTATTTTCATAGCATCATAGAATCCCAGGCTGGTTTGGGTTGGAAGGGACCCTAAAGCTCATCCAGTTCCGACTGTCATCCCAAAAGATAACTGACATCTCAACCCCCCTGTCATGGGCACAACACTTTCTGCTAGGCCAGGTTGCTCCAAGCCCCATCTAACCTGGCCTTGAGCACTTACAGGGATGGGGCAGCCACAGCTTCCCTGGACAACCTGGGCCAGGGTCTCACGACCCTCATAGTGAAGCATTTTCTCCCAACGTCTAATCTGAATCTCCCCTCTTCTAGTTTTAAGCCATTTACCCTATTTTAAGGCCTTTCATCTCACACTGCCCTGCACAATGGCATTTTCAGGGCCAGCTCCAGGCATTTTCCCCCTCTCTTCCCTCCCACCTCAGCACCAGGAGCTTCCCTGATGCTCTGCTTGGTTTGGCCTGCTTGATGCCAGCTCCCAGGTATTAGCAGGCACTGGCAATGTGGGCACTCCTGACCCCGGCTGGAGCAGGACGAGGGGAGTCCTGCCGGCAGCACCGCTCCCTGTTTATTAACCCAGATTACCAGGAGCTTGTGGCTGTCTGGCGCTGGAGATATGCTGGAGAGGTGGGATGGAGCAGCCTCCCCCGCTGTGGTGGGATGGGGCTGTTGGCCACCCTGGGGAAATGTGCTGGAGGCTGGTTATGAAGGACTTGCTTTAGGTCCAGAGTGGGCTGGCATCACAAGTCTTGCACCCAGGGACTGGCAAAGCAGGTGCTGGCACCCAGATTGTAGAACTCAGTGCCAGTGGCAGATCCTGGCCCAGCACGTGGCATGGTTGCACATTGCAGGGAGTGGAACAGCCTCCCCTGTATATTCCTGTAAATAAAGAAAAATGACTGAGAGAATGAGCTGGAATTATAGCCCTTTCTGACTCCTGGCTGTGCATGAGCCAGGCTGCTTGTCCTGCTGTGCCTGCCTGCTCTGGGAAGGGGGCAACCCCAGGGAAGAGACTGAAGGATGCAAAGGCCCATCAGCAGGGATGCGGACCACCTTGAGTGAGCTCTGCAGCTGTGGGATCTGCCAAGGGGAGCTGCTGCCCTGGCCCGATGAAGTACCTTCCCCTGTGGGCACTGAGCCCAGCCATGCCAAGGGGAGAGCTGAGCCCCAAGCTGTGCTGTGGGGGTGCTGGCACCTGCTGCACTGCCTGCCTGCTGCCTGCCCCTCTGCCTGCCCCTGCCAGCGGGCAGAGGAAGTCTCTCTGCGGGATTCCGATGGCAGCCATCAGCTCTGCTCCTCCCGGGCTCCCGCTGTGGCCCAGGGTTTCAGAAGCTCCTTGGCTGGGCAGTAATTCCCCTTCCCTTTGATTTATTGTTCCCGGACTGGACGTCCTCCTCCTGCCAACCT
>NW_009952359.1:339752-341333 GCF_000747805.2 Chaetura pelagica | reverse complement strand
TATACAGGCAAAGGGGAAGGGAGACGTTGACTTTGAACCGGCTCCTTTGTAGGAGCGGGGCCCATTGTGGACCTGATGATTTTAGCTGGGGGATGTGGAGTGAGTCAGTGGGGTTTCTCAGTGCGTGCCCCCCCTACATTTCAATGGGACAAGTTTGGGGGGCTGTGTGAGGTGCTCGGTTATTGTGTGGGGTCAGCATGCACCACTGGCCAGGGCTTGGCCATCCATCTTTAGAGCACAGCATCCTGTCTGCTCCAGGAAGAGGAAGGATGTGTCCCTCCATCACCCTCATGGCTGGAGCTTACTCTTGCTCCAGGCTCAGGCTCAGCTCTGTGATCTGTAAGCCAGCCAGGTTTGGAAGGGGTCCTGCTAGGAGAAGGGGAGCAGAAGGAAGCACATCTGTTCTCCCCAGCTGGGGAGCAGAGATGTGCATCCACTTGTCTTTCCTATGCTGAGTGTGGCAGCAGTTTGGCTTGGAGACAAGCTTTTAAGAGGATGTATGACCGCAGATGATGTTTTATTCACTGTCAGCCCACCCTCTCCTGGGGCAGGTGATGGCAAAGTCCTTGGGGCTGTGCTGGATCCCACGAGTTTCATAACTTGGTGGGATGCAGCCTTGCACATGGTGGGTCAGGGCCTGTGGTCAGGAGCCAGCAAGTCCTCATCCCAGGTGGGTGAGGAGGACTTTGAAGTGAGCTCAGCTTCAGAAACCTTGTCCCTAGGGGAACTCCAAGGCTTGTCCATAGCCCTGTAGTTTGCTTGGCTGCAGCTAGCCTGGGTGGACCTTCCATGCTTCAAAACCCAGCTGAGATGAAAATCCTGAGGGACCTTTTGATCTGGTTCTCTCACCTCATAAAAAAGTTTGCATTATAGAGCCAGGGGTGTTATGTGAGTACCACCCCTGCACTGCAGTGCCTGAACCCATCAGTTGGACCTTTCTGCTGTTTTACAGCTGTGGAAATTGAGGCACGAACAGGCTGTGGCCAAGCATAGGACCTGCCCCAGCCCCAGACTGTCCTGGGATATCTGCAGCACAGAAGTGGTGTCCCAGGACAAGCGACCTTTGTGTGGCCAGACGTGCTGTGGGGACATGGCTTGCCAGGGGTCCTTGAGAGAGGGGAGCTTCCTCAGAGGAGCAGCGAGGTTTTACTTAAGGCTTTTCTCAAAAATCCCGGGCATGCTCCAAGAGGCTGCTGGGCTCTGAGAGCAAAGGAAGGACAAATTTGAGGACCTCAGAGATAGGGTGCAAGGCTGGGTTTCCCCAGCAGTGAGCCCTAGGATGGTCCTGAGTGATTTGGGGTGCAGTACTGCTCGCGTGGGACTGGAGACCCCAGGGCCGCCCGTGATCCGGGCTAAGCAAAGCGTCCCCGGGGGTGCCCTGGCGCTTTGTCGGTGAGTCAGCACCCACCCTCCGGCTGCCGAAACCAGGAGGAGACGAGATTGTATCAGCCTGATGGGGGGCTGGTGTGATCAAAGGGCCGGGAGTGGAGCTCAGGCTCCACACAATGGGGGGACACGATAGCCCTTATCTGTTGGCCCCGCCGAGGTGCGAAGGGCCCGGCCCTGGGGGCTGGGCGGGTG
>NW_009952359.1:338854-339478 GCF_000747805.2 Chaetura pelagica | reverse complement strand
GAGAGGAGCACCCCAAGCCGAGGGTCCCGCAGCAGGGAGCTGTCCCCACACCACACACTCGCATAGGTCTCAAACATGGTCATTTAATAAAATCTTTTAAAAGAACTACAATCCATACAACAACGAGGGGTGCGGGGAGAGGAGTGGGTACCAGAGCAGGGTGCAGGGAAATGATCTGTGCAGCGACAGCCTCTGCCAGTGACCCCACCGCCTACGCTCCCAAAGAGCCACTACTCCCTGGCACCGGACCCTGCTGCTGCTGCCTGTCCTGCCCATGCCTGCCTGGATGTGCAATGGCTGCTGAGTGTGCAACAGCTCCCATGCGTGCAAGAGGCCACCTGTTCGCAAGACATGTGCATGCAACAGGTCACTCGTGGCTGTGACAGTACACACCAGGGTCTAGACCTGAAGCCAGATCTCTGAAAAGCAACACAAAACCCACTCCAGGCCTTGTGCTGGAGGAGTTGTGGCCAACACACCACAGAAGCTCTGGGGACCAGCGCTGGGCTCCCAGCAAGGTGTTGGTGGGAGTGGTGAGGCTGGATGCAGACACAGGCAGCAGGGGGTGTAGAGGGTCTCTGGAGCCTGCGAGGTGCCCAGAATGGAGTGGTGCAGACTGTCCCC
>NW_009952359.1:338380-338779 GCF_000747805.2 Chaetura pelagica | reverse complement strand
CTTGGCTGCCCCCCCCACCCCCCCAACCCCCTGCCAGTCTTGCTTCTTCCTTCCCCACAGCCACAAAGGCTTAAAACAAAAATCCAAATCCTTTTTCTGAGCCTTCACCCCATGGAGGCCCAGGGTGAGATCCCAGCTGGCAGCCCGGGCTATCACAAGGAAACAAGTCCTCTTACTGGCACAGCCCACCATGGGGACCCAGGCCACAGGAGCACTGGAACTGTCTGCGCCCAAGAGCCCCGAAGGCCAGCAACCCTGGAAGGGGAAGGAACCAGTGCAGGGGCAGGGCAGAGCCTCCACTCCAGCGGGCACCACACAGGGTAGCATCAGAAGGTGCATCCCAGGAGCGATGCCAGTGCCTGCCTGAGCCTGCTCCTGCTCCTGCCCTGAGTGAGACCC
>NW_009952359.1:337161-337968 GCF_000747805.2 Chaetura pelagica | reverse complement strand
CTGCACCGGGCTGGCGTGTCCCCGAGAGCAGTGAGCGAAGGGCAATGCAGGGACGCGATCACAGCAGCAAAGAGGACAAGGAGGCTGGAAACGGGGGCGATCCCCCTCTCCCGTAGCTGTATGTGGGTGTTTATTGGGCAGCCTGGCAGAGCGGGGCCCGCGCCCCTTCCCCCAGCTGCGGGGTCCCCTCCGGCGCGGCCGCCTCTCGGCGTCGGGCACAGAGTCCGGAGCGAGCTCGGGCAGAGGAGAGGAGCGTGTTACTGGTGCGACTTGGGGTTGGAGGGGTGTAAGGAGGAGTCGTCAAACAGTGGGTTCCTCACTTCCATTTCTCCGGTCTGCGGCAGCGGAGGGAGCAGGATGGGGGGAAGGAAAAGGCAGGTCAGAAAGCAGCTGGGGGTTGAGTTGCCCCGTCCCAAGGGGTTTGGGTCTGAACCCCAGCCCAGCAGAGAGAAGGGAGGATGGAGGGGACCTTGTGGGATGGGATGGGGTGACGACACACCGGGACCCCACCATCACCCCTGGAAAGACACTGCCTTCCCACTAGGAGCAGCCTGGGACGATGGTCTCTGAAACCCATGGTCCTGGATGAGATGGGACGAGACCCCCAGGCTGGCAGGAATGAGGTTCGTTGCTCAGACTTGCTGTCAAGTGCCCTTTAATGGGCCTGTAAAGACCTAATGATGACCCTTATTCTGGGCCCTGATGGCCGGGCTCTGCAGCCATTACCATGTGAATGGACCCTTTCGGATCTCTTTGTGTTCTTTGTACCCAGGGCTGTTAGGAGCTGCCTGCGTCCCCTGCCACCCA
>NW_009952359.1:335110-336992 GCF_000747805.2 Chaetura pelagica | reverse complement strand
GGGGGGGGGGTTGGTTCTGCAAAGGGCTGCTATGGCTCTCTGCTCCCGGGCCTGTGGGGCAGCACTCCCTAGGGAGCAGCCCCATGCTGTGACACCCAGACTAGGGCACTCTCTCCGGTGGGACCTGGC
Organism: Chaetura pelagica; assembly: GCF_000747805.2. Lineage (NCBI taxonomy): Eukaryota > Metazoa > Chordata > Aves > Apodiformes > Apodidae > Chaetura > Chaetura pelagica. The sequence continues at coordinate 336,863 of NW_009952359.1, read as the reverse complement.
CAGGGCACATGGGGTAAGCAGAGGAGCTGGACCATCTCAGGGTTTCATAGAACCACGCAATGGTTTCAGTTGGAAGGGACTTTAAAGATCATCCAGTTCCAACCCCCTGCCATGAGCAGGGAGGGACTCCTTTCACCAGATCACGTTGCTCCAAACCCCATCCAACCCGCCCTTCATCACTTCCAGGGATGGAGCAGCCACAGATTCTCTGGGCAACCTGTTCCAGGATCTCACCACCCTCACAGAAAATAATTTCCTCTTAATATCTAACTTACATCTTCCTCTCCATTTCCAGTTTTAAGCCATTAACCCTCATTCCATCACTGCCTGCCCTTGTCAAAAGTCCCTCCCCAGCTTTCCTGCAGCTCCCTCAGACACTGAAGGTGCTCTAACGTCTCCCCAGAGCATTCTCTTCTCCAGGCTGAACACCCCCAACTGTCTCAGCCTTTCGAATGAAGGACGTGTCCTAAGGTTCCTCCTTGCAAGGACCTTCACATCCCAGCCAAGTGTTGGATCCCACCCTGCACACAAAGGGTCCCCCTGGCTGCTCTGTGCCCACCATACCGGAGCCAGTCCAGGGCACTCATACACAGTGAAGTCTCCATCCTCATTCTCCTCATCAGATGATGCGGTGTCTGGCAGCTTGGGCTCCTCTTTATGCCTGGGAAAGAGGATGCAGAAAGGGGGTGAAGCACCCCAGTTAATGGCAGGGCATGGACCACCAACCAGGGCTGCTGTGTGCTCCCTGGGCTGCTTACTTCTCCATGGAAAGCATCTGCTGCTTTTGGTGCTGGTAGTGGTACATCTGGGCACTCTGAGCCAGTGTCTTGTCCCCAGGCTGCAGAGAGAGCAAGGACAAGCATGGAGGCTGGGCTCCAGAGAGCCCCGAGCCTGGCTGGGGGTGTCCCCCTGTGTCAGAAGCCCCTTAAGCAGAGCATACATCTAGCCCAAGTGCAAACGCCCCAGAAGGGACATGGGGGCCTTACCGAGATCTTGTCGTAGGGCAGGGGGCTGGCCACTCGCTGTGCTGAGTAGTCGGCTTTCTGTGCCAGCCTGACCTCCTTCTGCAGCCTGCCAGGGGAGAGGAGTCAGCAGAAGCCCCCAGAGCCCATGACTCCACATAGGAGCCAGCAAACCCCAGGGGAGCTCAGGCCTCCCACCCCCATCCCCATTCCCTGTGACAGCACCCATGAAGGGTGGCACCCCCAGGCACAGTCACCTCCATCCTGTGGGGCCTGGGCACAAGGCACTGACGTGCCAGACGTGTCAGCAACCAGTGCCACAGCAATACTCAGACCAGGTGCCACCTGCTCCCAGGAGTCTGTGCCTGGCATAGGGAGGGGGGCACACTCCAGCCCTGTACCTGCAGGGAACTAGCAAGGGCAGCTATTGCCTCTTCTCCTACCTGCCCCCAATATCTGGGAAGCACCAGGACACTGGGATAGGGCACAGGGACATGGAGGGACTGGCTGGTACCAGCAACCTCTGGCTCACCTGCACCAGCAGACGGCAGCCACAACCAGTGCTGAAACCCCGGCCACTGTGCACACTGCGATCAGCCCTGCAGAGCCAGAGGGGGACACAGAGGGACAGCGGGTGAGCCTGGTGCCACCAGCCCATGTTTCCCTAGCCACGATGTGAAACCCCCTCCCAGGAGCCACCCATCCCCAGGGTCTCACCGAGCACCACATCATCATTTGAAGGGAGGGGCGACGCTTCCACTGGGTACTTCTGGACTGCAGCAGTGGTGGTG
>NW_009952359.1:324533-334962 GCF_000747805.2 Chaetura pelagica | reverse complement strand
CAAAGCCAGCTGGGGTGGGGGTCTGGCTGCTGGGGGGGGGCAGGCACTCACTCCTGAACTTGCCATCCTGCTGCAGGTGGGTACCAGGAGCCTCTTGCCGGGCCAGCACATCTGCCAGAAAATCGATTTCTTCCTCCAAGCTGGGAAGGGATGTCCGCCCTGTGACAGGAGAGAGCAGATGTGGGACGGGCACCCTGGGCACGCGGCCAGGCCCCCAGCCCAAAGCTGAGCCCAGCAACCCCCCAGAATGGGGCTCATGGCCCCACACAAGCAAATGTGGGTGGTCTGGAGTTCAAGGGTGCAGCCCTCTGGCACACTAGTGGTCCCAAAGCCAAGACCTGGGCTCTGCCTGTGTCCTGTGCTTTTGAGGTGCTTTTCACCCCACAGATACCAGATGCTGCAGCCGCTGTCTGTGCCGGAGCCAGTAGGTGCTGCAGAGCCCTGCTGGGGCAGGCTGCCAGCACCTGCTGCTCAGGACCTCCCCCATGTCCTTGCTACACAATGGCCCTGAGCAAGGAGGGACATGAGCTGGACTAGAAAAGACCTCCTCCCAGCTGCCTGCGGGTGCAAGAGGCAGTTCCAGCAGCACCAGTTGTTTCAAGAACGGGCAGGGCACACCTGAATGCTGGCTTTCACCCCAAATTGTCCCATACAGACCAGGGGGCTGGAACCACCCCAGAGCAGGGCTCAAACAGGGCTGTCCAGGAGCTGGGGGAACCTTTTACTCTAGCTGAGGGGCTGGCTTCTGCCCAGCACCCGGCAGAATGTGGCCCCTTTAGGGAGGGGGAGGGGTGCTGCCTGCAGCAGTGACCACCATGTGTCCCCAGAAGCTGGCTGGGCATTTCAGGGGTGTCTGCCCCAGCCCACACCTGAGCTCAGAGCACACCAGGAACCTACTCTGGCAGGGGGCATGGACAGGACCCCCACTCTGGCCTGGGGGTGCCCACCCATGGGGTGACAGTGTCAGATATTTTGGGGACAACAGCAGGAGTGGAACTGCTGTCCCCAGCCTGCAAGGCAGAGTCAGGCTCTGATGCTCATCACTTTGCTTTTAACAGGATGAAACTCAACTTCAGAGGCAGGAGACATCCCTGTCACCCACCCTGCTCCCTCTGTCCACATCCAGTCTGTCCCCAGAGAGAAGCCCTGGAGGATAAATCAAGATGTACAAAGGTGAGGTGGTACAAGGAGCTCCATCCCCAGATCATTCAAGGTTATAACAATTACAGCTCCTCTGGAATCTGTCCTCACTCACAATGTTTGGAAAGAAATCCCAGTTCCCTTTGGAGCCAGACACAAAGGCCTCTCTGCTGCCTGTGACTCAGACCTACACAAGCCAAAAACCAAGGGGGACACTTAAAACTAGTGCACAAAGAGCCATTGTCCCCATGTCCACTGTGTCCCTTGGCTCCCGGAGCCCTGCCAGACTCCTGTCCTCTGCAAGAGCTGGAGTGTCCCACACACCCCAGGTTTCCCTATCTCTTTGCACCCCCTTACTTCCACCCCCAAAGCAGTTTGCAAAGCAGAGCCATGGCCCAGTGGTGCCAGCTTCGGGACTGTGCCACCAGAAGAAGGGACAACTCTCCACTGGGACAACTCTACACCAAAGCCAGCTCTCCCCCGAGTCAGGACAACTCTGCTGGGACAACTCTGCTCCAGGACTGCTACATCAGAGATAATGGATGTACCTGTGTGATTAACATATGAAAGAAGGGGAAACGAGATGGGGGATGGAAAGCAGTGGTGGGGAGCAGATGCCTAGGGCCTTGAGGAAGGAGGGGGAGGAGGTGCCCGAGCAGCCCATGGTGAGATGGCAGAGAAAGGTGAAGATGGGCATGTTGTCCTGAAAGTGACAACAGGCAAAGATGGTTATTATGAACAGCTTGTTTCAGGACACAGTCCTCTGGTCAGATTGAAGAAATACAGGAAAGCTGATGACTGCTTTTCAAAGATTGTGTCTGACTATGGCAACAGAAGCTCTCTAGACACTTGCATGCCAGTGCACACAATTTTCAAGTACCTTAAGAAAATGTGGGGTTTTTTTGCCATTTTCTACCTGCATTTGTATACCATCACCATTAAAAACATTGTTTTTGCTACTTAACATCAATTTCCAGAACTGTATTTTGCTTCAAAACTGCCTTAAAACAGTATATTAAAAAATTATATTGATTTAAGTTATACTTTTATGGTATATGCTTTATTATTATGTTGTATTTCATTATGCTATTTTTTATAATGTTATTTATATCCTATGTGTAATTGCATTTGTGCAGCATCACTTTTAAAACTCTTTTCTAAGTGCCTTAAAACAGTATTAAAAACCACTTTTTGTTGTTTTATAATTGCATTTGTGTAGCATCACTTTCAAAACTGCATTTGTGGCCCAGACCATTAAAAACAGTCCTTTTTTCTGATTGAAATAAAAATTCACAGTGAGAGAAAGCTGAGTAAAGGTTAGAAATGAGAACACAGTGATTAAATTAAGGGAAATCTAGGAGGCCTGGGAAGGGAAAAATTCAGGGTGTGAAAAGGTTGAGGCTGCTGGCTCTGTAGGGCTGCCTCTCCACGGGGCAGACACCGTGTGGCTTGCAAGGGCTTTGCAGAGCTTGCTGTGGTGGGATGTCTAGGGAGGAGCAGCACAGCCCTATGTCACCCGCTTATCCATCGAGAGGAGGAGCCCTGTGGAGGGCTGTGCTGGTGTGGAGATGTGCCCCGCTTGAGATGTCGCAGTGTAGAGTTGTCCAGCAGAGAGTTGGTGGTGGAGAGTTGTTCCAAGGCTGTGCGACCACTGCTGTGCCCAATGGGTGAGAACCATGGTGCCAGCATGGGGCCAGGTTCTTCCAACACGCAGGGGAGCTGGCACAGGATGAGTGTGACAGCCCTGTGGGGGCAGTCCTGTGCCCCGTGGGGGTTGCCCTGTGCCCCACAGGGACAGTCCTGTGTCAGGGATGGGGACAGCCTGGCTCTGGCTCCCCACTGCTCTCAAGGAAAGGGTTGTCCACATTCCCACAGGTCCCAGGGGACAGCCCTGTCTGCGCCCTCATATCACCAGCAGGCCTGGGGCATCTGGATGTGCAGGGTGCATGCAAAGTGTGAACAGAACATGCACAGGGCGCAGGGTGCACCCAGGCGGCACAGGGTGCACGCAGGGCTTGCACGGGACAAGGGTGCCCTCTCATGGCAGGTCCCACCACTCCTGCAGCAGGGAGGACAAGGCCAGGCTGGCACATCACAGCATCCCAGCCCATCCCCAGGGTCCAGCCACCTCCCGAGACTGGTTTGGGGACAGCAGGGAGCAATGAAGGACGCGTGTGGCTTCAGCCCTGGGGTGGAGTAAACCAGATGTTGACAGTTTCCATAGGAGGGCACAAAATTCCTACAAAAATCCACTTATTCCTGTAGCCCTGCCCCAACACGGCTGATGCCCTCCTGGCTGCTGGCAGGGACCCCCTTTTCCTCGGGATTGGTGTCATCAGCTGTCACCAGTGGTCATGGATGCTGAAGCCTTTAAAGGGGCTTTCCACGTAGCTCTGCTTCAGCATCCTTGAGCTGCTGCAGCCCAACTTACTTGCATTGCATCTCCCCCAAATGCAGCTATTGCAGCCCCTCCACACCCTCTGTGGCTCCCCCCGAGCAGCTGGGCGCTGCTGCCAGACCAAGGTACAGGCAGGATGCAAAAGCATCCCTGGGGAAAAAAACCCAAATCCAGCTCCTGCTCCCCTACACACTAAAACGGATGACTCAGGCAGGGATCGCCCTTTTTTTTGCCCTTTCTGTTCCCACAGTTTTGCTGCAAGAAGGTGGTGGCATTGCTTGAGGCAAGAGGACAGGGCTGGGAGAGACCATGGGACGGTCCCTATCCTCCTGGCATCCTCTGGGGATTCCCAAGGGATGCTAATACAGCCCTGCATCTCCCTACTGAAACTGAAAGATAATGGTACTGTGATCCCACCCTCTGCCAAAACCGGGTGAGAAGGCTACGATGGGCACGTCTCCCTGCTGAAGCTGGCACAGAGCAGAGTTGCTATGGAGATGCTGGCAGATGTGCAGCCCTTTCCAGAATGGAGTTTGTTCTCAAGACCTCACATTAAAAAATAAGTCACAAAAAGCAGCTACAGCTGTTTGGTGAGTGCAGACATGGAGCCCATGGCAGGGGCATCTGCCCTTCATTTCAGTTTGCTACTGAGTCCTGCACTTGGACACCATCCCTATGCCATACCCTCTCACCCCTTCCCCAGCCATCACAGAGCCAGGGCCCCACTTTGGGGGTGTCCCCTCTGCTTTAAGAGGTCATCCTCCTGCCAGGAGGCTGATGGCACAAAGGGCACGATGAGCTCTGCCAGCTCCATGCGCCCATCTGCTGCAAAGCACAGGCTGAGCCATGAGCCACGAGCAAAGAGCAGCTCTGGCTGTGAACCAGTGGGAGCCAAGACACAGAAACCGGAACACAAACGTGTCTCAAAACCCCAGCAGACCCCTCCATGCAGGGTGCAGGGGCTGGCCTTCTGGGGCCTGCCATGGTCCAGCTTGCTTGTCTTCCCCACCTGGTGTGGGACGAGCCAACCTGTGTGTTTGGGGGAGTGCCCGAGATCTTGGGGGGCAGAAAGGGCTGTGCTGGTGGGGATGGCACTGCTGTGCTGGTGAGGGCTGCTGCAGCTGTGCTGGCAGGGATGCCAGTGCAAGTGTCAGCCAGGATGCCATCTGTTGAGCACCAGCTCAGGCACATGCTGAGGCCAGGCATTGCCCACTGTGGGCAGGAGCCAGGCTCCAGGAGGGACCATGGCCTCTGCCTGCTGAGGAAAAACCAACCTTGGTAGGAGGGCTATGGGGGCCAGGGAGCAAAAAGCAGGCAGGGAAAGGTGGGCCAGGGGAAGCCACCGGTTGGTGCCCTTTGCAGTGGGCACAGAGCAGGTTTGGAGGGGCTCAGAGCCCCCACCCTGCATCCAGGCGGTCCTCAGTGAAACCACCCAAGAGTAGTGTGAGGTCATGGCCGGGTCCTGGCTCCTTCCCCACGCTCAGAAGCTGCTTCACTTCAGTTAAAGCAAGAGTGATTAGGTAGAGCTGCAATTACTGTTGTAACTTGCCTGCCTGTTGAATCTGCAAGAGAAACCACAAGGTGGGGGCACAGATCAGCTCTGCCTACAGCTTTCAAAGACTCATGAAGGTTTGAGGGTCACCCTAAAATATGCCTGCACCCATCTTCCAGCACCGACTGCGCAGCCAAGCTGGGTGCATGTGCTGCGACTGCACTGGGCACACCCTTCCTGCACTGCAGCAGTGGGTGGGAGAGCCCCGTGGCACGGGGTGACCATGGGCTGCAGCCCCCTGGGGATGTTCTGCCTGTCTCTGCTGGTTGGCACAGCACAGGCACCCGGGCTGCCACAGCTCCACCAATCCCATGGAAAAGCAGCAGGGAATAACAGACAGTGCTGCCCTTGGTGCCTCATGTGCAGCCAAGCAGGGCTTGTACCTGGTGCTACTGACTCCAACCCACCTGGCATGGATGCTGGGCATCACCAGAGGAGGACACAGCAGCCCCAGATCACAGCCTAAGATGTCAAAACGGTGGGAACCAGGTATAGAAATCCCAAGCACTGGAATGGCTGAGGGCACCTGCCTGCATCAGTCACGGGCTGAAGGAGTAATGGCTCCAAGCCCCAAAAGCCTCCCTCTTCTCCTGCAAAGCGTGGGGCTGTGCATAGCCATGTCCCCTCTTCCAAAAAGCCTCCCCTTCAGCAACCCCCAGAGCACCCCGCAGCTCCCTAGGTCCCCTCCCCGGGCGCCGGCAGGGCCTGGGGGCACTTGAGGCCACCAGCGTGGCTGCAGGAGGATGCACAAGGAGCAGGGTCAGGTCTGTCTACTTTCCCCAACCCCAAACACACCCCACGGTGAGCCAGGGCTTGGGGTGAGAGAGGGCAGAGCTGCTGACCCATGGGGACATAGCTGCCACCATGAGGAGGAGCCAGAGGATGGAGAGCGGGGGTTGGGATGCCCTGAGACAGGGGAACCCCCTGCAGCTGCAGAGGAGTAGGGCAAGTTTGACAGTAGGTTTGTGGGCAGGTTGGTGGGCGGAGGTTGTGGAAGGGGTCTCCACAGGGTGGGTGCACCTACCACTGGGTGAGAGCTGCTTCTGCACGCATCGCCCACGATTGTCCTCCTGGAAGGCGGGCAGGCAGGGGCCGCAGGCGCCTGAGCCGGGCAGGCAGAACTGCCGGCGCTGCAGGGCACAGTCCAGGCTCCGGGGACAGGACACTGCTTCAGGGACAGGAGACAACAAGTCAGGAGGAGGAAAGGGGTCAAACGTGCCCCTGGGTCTGCCCACGGCCTCTTGGTGTGGGACCCAGGCAACATGGGTGGTGCAGATGTGCTTCATCAGGGCTGCCCTTGGCCCCACCTCACCTTTGCAAAGCCAGGGAAGAGTGGGCAGTGCCCATCCTTCTGCATGGGACCCCAAGCCCAGGGTGCCACTGTCCCCTGGGATGCCCCAAGCCCAGGGTGCTGCAGAACACCCCGAGTCCTGAAAAGCTGGCAGTGAAAAAAGTGTCAAGTGACAAGGTAGTCACCAGTGCTTGTGTAGTAGCTGTCAAACAAAAACAACCACCCAAATCATACTCCTCCCAAGCCTCAGCACGGCTGTGACAGGTCAGCAGCAGCAGCAGCAGCAGCAGCTTCGGTTTCCATCTGTGGGAAATGGTGCTTCTTCTTCCCCACGAGTCTAAACAAAATGCCTTGTGACACCATCCCTTTGACATGCAATAGGGCAAACTGGAGGGACCCAGCCCTCCCCCAGTGACACACCATGGCCCAAACCTTCCTTGGGGCATTATGGGGCATTTTGTTTCTGTGTCAGACTTGGTGACTTCCCCACTACCTGGGGACAGGGACAAGCCCCCCAGCCCCAACTTCACCCAGGCCCAACAGGCCATAGAAGCCTGCTACTGGCAGAAGCAGCCCCAGTCCTCCCCCAGCCCAGATCAACCCAGAGTAACTTCCTGAGGAGACACGAAGTCACCAGGTCCTATGCAAAGCTGTGGTCCTGAGACCTGGTGACAGTGGAAAACCACATGTGGAGATGGAGAGAACTGTGACCAGTGGGGACAGTGTCATGCAGGGCAATCACACAGATCTCACCCACAGCATGGGGCTGTGGGGACACTCTGGGGTCTGGCTTTCAGTGACAGCAGCAGGAGGAGGGTGACACTGCTGGCACTGCCATGGCACAGGCATAGACATCCCTCTGTCACAAGCTGGTGGCACTGTGCAGGTGTCCTGGGCTGAGCACAGCTGAATGGCAGTCACAGCTGGATGAGGGGGTGCAGAGCTCGACAGGAGGGGTGAATGGAGGGGTGCACAGATGGATGGAAAGGGGCACAGCTGGATAGGGTGCACAGCTGGATGGGGGTGCACAGCTGGACAGGGGGCAGAACTGGTTGGGGTGCAGACCTGAATGGGGACAGAGCAGGGTGGGAGCACAGCTGGATGGGGGTGCAGAGCTGGATGGTAGCATACAGCTGTATGGGGGGGCAGCAGACAGCTGCTCTAGCCCTGTTCGCCACTAGCCACGGTAGCCATGCCCACACCTTTCCAGCAGGCATGAGCTGTCACTGCCGCTCCTCAGTCCCTCTCTGGGATCAGGGCCAGGCCTGGCCCCCAGCACCCCCAGCCTGGTCATGAGTCACACAGGAGACAGCTTCCAGCACCATCCCACACTGTCCCTGACAGCCCTTGCCTGCCCACGCCAACACCATGGGCAAAGTGCCCACTGTCTGACTGTCCCTGTGTCCTGGGGGATGGCAACATCAGGAACAGCCCCAGAACAGCACGCCCCCCCCACGAGAACGGGCACCCCAACTTTGGGGGCTTTCCTGAGCATCCCCATCCCTGCAGAACCCCAGGGTGAGGGGGGGCAGCTCCTGCCGTGCCCAAGCACTGCATGGTGGAGAGTCCTGGCATGGGATGGAGCCACCAGGACATGGAGCCTGGGCCACCACCATCCCCCAGCAAGGGCACAGGTGCCAAGTGATGCCATCCCAAAATGACATGTGGGATGCTGAGCAGGATGCCACCCCCAACTATCCCCCCTTGCACAGCCCTATTTCATCATTACACTGCTCAGCAGAGCAGTAACCACTGCCAATGGCCCCTGGCTGCACCTGGACACCTCCCCACAGGACGTTGTGTTCGTCACCCCCAGGCTGGCAGCGACAAAGATGGGCAGAGCTGCCCTTGCTCCAGTGTTTTTTCTCACAGGGCTTTCTTGGCAGCTGCTGTTGGGTTTGCTGAACCCTGCACCAGCAATTTGCTCGGGGTGGGGGGCAGGGACCCACGTGCCCGCAGAACTGGGTTTGCTCCCTGGGGACAGCACAAGGCTTCGCTGGGCAGCTGGGGGGAATAAATGCTTAATGGGAAAATAATTGGGCATTTAAGCACAGAAATCGGACTCTGCCGCCTGCTTTGCCCACCCTGGGCTCACTCTCAAGGCCACTTTGTTTAAAAATCACAAAACAGCCAAGGCACACAGCCACTCAGTTTTGGCATTGTGTAGGCTCAGGGATGGGGACATACCACATGCCTGCAGGGTGCTGGGGAACACACTGGAGACCCCCACCTGTACCATGGACCCATGGGAACACATCACCCCAAAGCAGGTGCTGGCAAAAGTCATTCACTGGTGGGATGAAGCCACCCTGGTGTGGGTCACCTGGCACTTGTGGCCACGCAGTAACATGAGACCCTGGTGGGACCCTCAAAGCTACCTCAGAGCCATCTCAGGGCCACCTCAAAGCCACCTCAGGGCAGTGGGAGGGGTGGGGAGGGCAGCCCTGAGGCAGTGCGCAGCAACCGGTTAAACAAACCCCACCCTGGAATACATAAAGGTGGTTATCTCTGTTTGAGGAACATGCTGTGCCTGCCCAGCTGTCACTGGCTGGGACTAGGAGAGAGACACTGAGCTAATTAAGCTCCTCGTGTGTGTAATCGACCTAGTGAGCAGATACCACCCTGCAGGGTCCAGAGTCTGTGGGGGCTTTGTCAGTCTCTAAGCCCACCCTAAAGCCCTCTGGCCACTCCCCAGCTGGGCTGGCGAGGGTGGGCAACTCCTTGCCAGGCCAGGTGCCAGGGACCGAGCCACAGGGACATGTCTGATTCCAACTGTTGTCACGATGGGGCTTTGGGTGGGACAAGCTGCTGGTGCTGGAGAAGGCAGGCAGGCTCCCTGCAGGCAGAAACGCAGGCAGGAGCTGAGCCCAAGGCTGTGAGACACTGTGCAGCTGCTGTGGAAAGACAAACAGTGGTGAGCTGGGGACGTGCGGGAGTGGGAACAGCTATCAGGAAGCGCTGGCGTGTGAGCTCCGAGATGCACACACACACATGCACCTGGGACAGGTTATCCAAGGGGGGGCAGCTCAGCACAAGGCCCCAGCCCCAAGGACCCACCCTGGGGAGAATCATGCCATGGGGTCTGGCAATGTCTTGCCACGGCCGGGTAGGGCATGGAGCTGCTGGCAGCCACAGCCCAGGGTGAAGAGGTTTTTCAACACTTGCGCTAAAACCTACAGGTGACAAAAAACCCCACAATGACCCTAGGGAAGGACATCCGGGTGGCTTGGAAGGCAGGAACTGCCCTCGCTGTGTCACTGGAGCAGATAAAAAGATAAAATTGAACGTAAGTGGATAATTAATTAGTGCTGAGTGTTGCTCTGAGCACCAGCAGCGCACACACCCAGCCCCCGGCGGCAGGAGCTGGCAGAGCTGGCTGGGCAGGCAGCAGGGACTGGGCACCCAGCAAGAACTGGGCACGGAGCTTACACCAGCCTCGGGGCCATGCACGGCAGCTAGATGTGGTCCTGGCAGGGGATGCACACGAGGCCACACCAGGCGTGGTGGGACATCAGGATGCCCCGGGAGCAGGGGTGCAGGTCCCCGCTGCCACATGGAGCCTCTGCGCGCTGCCACGCAGCCAGAGGGGTGACCGAGGGCGCGGTGGGTCGGTGGCAGCCAGTGCCTGCCAACTCTGCTCCAAGGTCCCTCCTCCTCCTCCTCTTCCTGCTCCAGCCAGGCAATGTGGGACCTGCCTGCAGACCACCTGCCCGCTTGCGCTTCTGCTGGGAGCTGGCTCTGGCTGAGGCTTCTCCTGGCTCTGCAAATTGCTCCTGGCTCCAAAGGGCTGGAGCCAGACAGACAGGGGCACAGGAGGGCAGGCAGGGGCCAACTCTGCTCCAAGGTCCCTCCTCCTCCTCCTCTTCCTGCTCCAGCCAGGCAATGTGGGACCTGCCTGCAGACCACCTGCCCGCTTGCGCTTCTGCTGGGAGCTGGCTCTGGCTGAGGCTTCTCCTGGCTCTGCAAATTGCTCCTGGCTCCAAAGGGCTGGAGCCAGACAGACAGGGGCACAGGAGGGCAGGCAGGGCAGCAGGGGGGGGCAGGGGGG
>NW_009952359.1:313223-323481 GCF_000747805.2 Chaetura pelagica | reverse complement strand
GTCCACTACCTCCCGGGCCAGCGGCTACAGTGACACAGCAGGAGCCAGGCTGGATGGCTGGTGTCACCTGGGTGGGTGTCCCAGCCCTGCCACCACTCCTGCCGCATACACCAACCGCAGGTGGCACACACCAACCACGGGTGTGACACATACCCATGATGGATCTGACACGGAGCCAGTAGTGCCTAAGCCCTGTCAGCCTTCCCGACCCAGCTGCTCTCCCAGCCCAGAAAGCAGTGCAGGGGATTGGAGCCTCGGGCATGGCCGTGGCCAGAGTGACGTCCCTCCTTAGGCACAGCTGTTGGCACCACAGCCCCAGGGGAGCCCTGCCACCGCCTGCACCCACTTAATGTCACCACAGGCTCCTGCTCCCCAAAATGAGGCAGCTCAGACCACTCCCGACCCCCCCCACCCCTCCCCATGTGCAGGCTCTGCAGAAACACCCACCCAGGATAACCAGGGGCAGGGGAACACTGGCCACATCCCACTGCTCCTGGGGCTGGGGACACGGCACGGCCATGGCCATGCAGCCTGGTCCCCCCATGCCACCTCTTCCTGTAGCAGCTCCAGCACGTGCCAGCCCATCAGAGAGCACCAGGCAGCCCCGAGTGTTTATTTGCTTTTGGTTTTGGCATGTTTGTCCAGGCGAAGGCCACGTGTCACTGGGCTTCCCATCCCCAAAGCCCCTGCAACTCGTGTCCTGGCTTCCAGCTTTTCCAGTTCAGCGGGCTGTCCCCAGCCAAGGGACAGTGCCACCAACCCTGTGCTGCAGGCTGGGGGACAGGAGTGTCTCAGCAGAGACCCTTGCCAGGATGCCCCCTGCACACTCAGCAAACTCCTTGGCTGCACTGTACTCCCACCAAAGGGACAGGCTCACTGGCTGTGTCCCCACCCAGGAAGGACAGAAAATGCCACCATGGGCAGTCATCCAGTGGAAATGCCACTGGCAGCTCCCCCTGAGCCACCAGTTCCAGTATGGGCAGCACAGGCAGCATGGCGGGCAGCAGTGCCAGAAGAAATGGAGCCAGAGCAGGGGAACAGGTGCCTGCATGGCAGAGGAGATGGGAGCCATGCCAAGAGCAGCTGTTTGCTGCAGCCCAGAGGCCACCACAATGAACTCCCAGAGCTTGTCCCCCTTCAGGTTCAATGCCAAGGGGAACTGCAGGGCCAGGAGCAGCTGGGCCAGGCTGCATCAGGGATGGGGGGGATGCCAAAGGCTCAGCAACCCCAAACACTTCACCTCCCCAGCCCCTGGTGTTCACCCGTGCCTGTTCCCACTCTAGAGCAGACCCCACCTACAAGCACCTCAAAATCTCAGGTCGTTCCTGAGACATGGGGTGGGGAACGGGGAGCACAGGGCAGCCTCCCGGTGCCAGGCTGAGAAGTGGGATATAGTGTCATTGCTACTCAAACCCCTTCACTAGCCAGAAAAATCTGTGGCAACCTGCCTGGCACATCAGGGGAAGAAGAGCGGGACTGATGGGTGCTGCAGGAAGAGGAGATGGTGCCTGGATGGATGGAAACTGCTCCAGCAAATGGCAGCTTCTGACCCCAGCAAGAAGTGGACAGAGCTGGGTGGTGACAGAAGTCATGGCCCCCTCACCTGTGTCAGGTGGGATAGGGGCCACCACACACCACAGGGGACCACTGTCACCTGCAGTGGCCCATGCATCTCTTGTAGAAGCCACTCACCAAGCCAGAGTCACACCTCATCCCACCCCACAGCCCCAAGGGGAGCACAGGGACGGGGCAGGGGGGGAAACAAGGTGAGTGAGAGCTCCTGGTCCCTCAGCCCAGCAACCCCTGCGCACTGCTGGCTCTGGCCCCAGCTTGCTGTCCTCTCCCAGCTGCCCAAGGCAGCTCCAGCCCCACAAAGGCAGTGCCACCTGGGGGGGATGACATGCTGCATCCCTTGCTGTGCCTGGTGGATCCCAATATGCCAGGGTGACCCCACAGTGCCAGGTCTGTCTCCAGCCACAAGAGCTTTGTCTCAGGTATTCAGGGAGAGAAGAAACAATTTTTAAAAAGGGAAAAAAAAAGAAAAAAAGAAAAAGGAAACCCAGAAGCTGTTTTCCTAGGACTGCCCACCCAGACCTGCCACTGCCTCAGCTCGGTGTGTGCCCATCCGTGCTGGGGACCCCAGGCTGTCCCCAGTGCCACCCCATGCCACCAAGCACCTTGCTGTTCCTTGCAGCTCCAACTACCCACTTTCAGTCTTGTTTATCAGGTTCTGCTTACATAAATACCAGCAGGGCTGGATTTTTAGAAATTCCTTTTTTATTGGCTGGGCCCTGAGGTTGGGCACAGCACAGAATGAGAATAGTTTGGGTTGGAAGGACCTTAAAGATCATCTAGATACAGCCCACCTGTGTGGGCAGGGTCACCTCCCACCAGCCCAGGTTGCTCCAAGTCCCATCCAACCTGCCCTTCAACACTTCCAGGGATGGGGCTTCCACCACCTCTCTGGGCAACCTGGGCCAGGGTCTCAACATCCTCATAGTGAAGATCTTCTTCCCAACATCTAATCTAAATCTACCCACTGCTAGTTTTGATCCATTTCCCCATGTCCTACCGCTACCCGGCATCCTAAAAAGGCCCTCACTAGCTCTCTTGCAGTCCCCCTTAAGATACTGGAAGGCCACAATAAGGTCTCCTTGGAGCATGATGGGTGGCACAGCTGGGGGTCAGGGCTGAGGTGCTGGGCACCCCTGAGAGCAGGTGAGCATGGTTGGCCAGACACGGCGCGGTAGCTGCCGGGTGTGTGGCACAGTGGCTCCCTGGTGAGGGGGACACCTTCTTACCTCCCCACAGTGCTCAGGGACATCCAGACAGGCAGAATGGCATAGTGCTGGAGCCTCACTGTGCTGGCATGGCAGGGATGGGCAGCCTTGGCAGCACCATCAGGCCCCACTGGGAGGGGCTGTGCCCTGTGGTGCAGGGGATGTTGTTTATTAATTGAAATAAGTAAAATTTTGGGGAAAAAAAAAATTCACCTGCACATGGGCCTAGGCAACTGGAGATATGAATACAGTCTGGGGGATGACACACTTGAGAGCAGCCCTGTGGAAAAAGACCTGGGGGTACTAGTGGACCAAAAGCTGGACATGAGTCACCAATATGCAATTGCAGCCCAGAGGGTCAACTGCATCCTGGGCTGTATCACAAGAAGTGTGGCCAGCAGATGGAGAGAGGTGGTTCTGCCCCTCTACTCTGCCCTGGCAAGACCTCACCTGGAGCACTGTGTCCAGCTCTGGAGCCCCGAACACAAGAAAGATGTGGACCTGTTGGAGAGGAGGGCCATGAAAATGACCCGAGGGCTGGAGCACCTCTCTTGTGAAGACAGGCTAAGGGAGTTGGGGGTGTTCAGCCTGGAGAAGAGAAGGCTCCAGGGAGACCTTAGAGCACCTTCCAGTGCCTGAAGGGGCTCCAGGAAAGCTGGGAAAGGACTTGGGACAAGGGCAGGGAGTGAGAGAACAAGGGGGAATGATTAAAACTGAAAGAGGAGAGATTTAGGTTAGAGATCAGGAGGAAATTCTTCAGTATGAGGGTAGTGAGACACTGGAACAGCTTGCCCAGATAAGTTGTGGAAGCTCCATCCCTGGAAGCATTCAAAGCCAGGCTCGATGGAGCTCTGAGCAGCCTGATCTAGTGGGAGGTGTCCCTGCCCATGCAGGGGGATTGGGACTTGATGATCTTTAAGTTCCCTTCCAACTCTAACCATTCTACAATTCTATGATTCTACATAAAAGAGAACAAATCAGACATGCAGAATGAAAATGGAGCTTATGTAACAATGAAACAGTGAGAATCAGACAAAACCAGATTCCAATTAGAGAAAAACATTCCCCAAGTAGCTAACAGCTCTGTGTTGAGACAGACCTGCAGGACACCTGCAAGAGAGATGGAAGGGATGGAGAGGAGCACTGCCCGCAGCTTGGCTTGGGGACAGGCTGGAGCACTGAGTAGAAAACACTTTTTAATTTAATATTAACATCTCATAAATATATTAATGAACTATTAGCATACTAAAATACCCATCCATGGATTAGAAGGACCCCTGCTCACAAAAAGCCCCCTATTCTTTCAGCAGGTGTGGTGATATTTTTGAGCTTTGGAAAAAAGGAATTGGTTAACCAATTGTGTGTGAATGATGGAATCATGTTAGAGATTAAGTTCTTCCTCACATTTTGGGTATATAAGTAGCCCTTTATATTTTGGGAAGCCAAGATTGGTTTGTGGAACACCCCTCTGCTCCCTATTCTGTGCAGAACTGGACACTAAAGCAAACACCTTCACTGTGTGTGGGTCGGCTTCTTGCACACCAGGTGACAGACCCATTTTTGGGACAACACAGAGGGGGCTCATGGCTCTGCTCCAAGACCCACCTGAGCCCCAAGAGGCCTCAAGGGGAGGGCTTGTGCCCAGCTCATCCCTCCTGTCACTCTCCATGCACCAACAGATCTGCAGGTCAGCACCCACAGAGCCCGACTTGCCAGGGTGAGCTATGGCAGCAGCCATGGGCATGGGTGAGCTCTCCCTGCAGGCCCAGCAGCGCTGGTGGGGAGGTGGGAGAGGACAGCCCACGTCCTCCAGCCCAGCACCTGAAGAGCTGCGTGCTCCCCTGAACAGGCTGGAAATAAACCCCTGGAGAAGCAGCTCCCCAGGGAAGAACCACGGTGCCCACTGCAGCCAGATGCTCTCAGGCAAAGCCAAAGCCCTCCCACACCTCCCTGCTGCCCCACGCTGCTGGGAGACATTTTGCAGCCTTTGGCAAAAATGCAGCAGCACGATTCTGCTGATCAAACACCCTCAGGCAGCCCGGAGGTGGTGGCAGCACAGGTGGCTTCACACTGGGTGCAGAGTCCATCTGTCTGTCTGTCCTGTACCCACCACCCACCCCATGCCTGGCACTGGCCTAAGCACTGCCACCAGCCCATCACTCTGAAATGGCATTTTGGGGACACAACCACTACAGGTGCAGGGGGATATAGGGGCCAATCTTCACAGTTGTCCAAGGCTCAGAGCGGGACCCCCGGATGGGCAGCCCCTGTCCCTGCAGACATGCAGGAGGAAAAGCTGGGACCACCTCACCCCACCCCAACCCATGCTGGGCTGCCCCAGTGCTGACTCAGCCATCACCAGCCATAACGACCTGTGGGACATCATGTTCCAATGGGACAGAGAGCCCAGAGACTGGGAGGGGGCCCTTAGCCCAGGAAATGGGGATCCCATGGGATGCACAGCTGTATCCTGGGGGTGCTGATGAATGCAGAATCCCAGGGCTCATGGAAAAGGGCTGTAGATGGTACCAAAACACTTGGACCCACAGAGTTATTTTGGGTTTTATCCCCATAGGAGGTGGCCAGCTCAGGGAAACCTTTTCCTTTCCAGCCAAGAAGCCAGGAATTCTGGCTGCAGGATGGGTCACCTTACTGGCAGCTTACAGGGCTGCCCTCTTTCCTGGCTTAGCGGGTGGCTGGGAAATAATCCCTGACAGATGCAAGATGACGAGTGCCCCAAGGCAGAGTCCTGCATGAGTGCTCCTCTGCAGACCCCTGCCAAGCCCAAGCAGCATCCATGGGTGCCTTCCCCACCTTTTGCCCTCCACTCCTATTGCTGTCTCCTTTGTATAGGAAGAGAACAGGAGCCAGGAGCCCGTGGGACTTCACACCAACTGACATGTTAACTCTCATGTCACCCTGCTGAAGTGACAAGTCCCCTCACCAAAGAGCAAACCCTCCTGCAAAGGCTTTGCCCCCCTCCACCTGTGCAGGAGAGACCCCAGTAACATGGAGGTGGCCAGCTCAGGGAAACCTTTTCCTTTCCAGCCAAGAAGCCAGGAATTCTGGCTGCAGGATGGGTCACCTTACTGGCAGCTTACAGGGCTGCCCTCTTTCCTGGCTTAGCGGGTGGCTGGGAAATAATCCCCGACAGATGCAAGATGACGAGTGCCCCAAGGCAGAGTCCTGCATGAGTGCTCCTCTGCAGACCCCTGCCAAGCCCAAGCAGCATCCATGGGTGCCTTCCCCACCTTTTGCCCTCCACTCCTATTGCTGTCTCCTTTGTATAGGAAGAGAACAGGAGCCAGGAGCCCGTGGGACTTCACACCAACTGACATGTTAACTCTCATGTCACCCTGCTGAAGTGACAAGTCCCCTCACCAAAGAGCAAACCCTCCTGCAAAGGCTTTGCCCCCCTCCACCTGTGCAGGAGAGACCCCAGTAACATGTTATGGGGTGTATTGGTCAGGATGGGAAGCTGCCAGCCCCACAGTGCTCCAGGATGGGAAGAGGCAGGGACTAGAACCTGCTCCAGCTGCGTTTCCTTCCTCCAATTCAAAACACTTAATGGCCAGTTTCTTCCCATTGTAATTACCACTAGCTCATGAAATGGCTAATTATAGGCCTGGTGCCGTGCTCGGTGGTCTGGTCACCCCAGTGGCAGCAGCACTGGGGCCAAGTCCAGGGGTTCTGGGGGGCAGCTGGCCTGGGGGAGCCACTGCAGCTACTGGGTCCCTCCTGGGGGCCAAGTGCCAGGGCACCATGTTTATGGAATCCATGCAGGGATGGGACCAACGGCAGGTCCTGTCCCCAGTGCCTGGGGACTCAGGACATTGCACCTGCGGAGAGGTCACCCCATCATGCCTCCTGTCCCTGTTATCCCTGTCACAACTCCTGTCCTTGGCACCCCTGTCACCCCTCCTATCTATACCATCCCCATCACTCCTCCTGTTCCCAGTGTCCCCATATGTCTCCTTTCCCCAGCACACTGGCCACCCCTTGACCCCTCCCATCCCCAGCCACACTGTCACTCCTGTTGTCCCCAGCACACTGGCCACCCCATGATCCCTCCTATCCCCAACATCCCTGTCATCCCTCTAGTCCCCAGCATCATCCGTCCCCAGTGCCCCCATTACACTGTCACGCCTCCTGTCCCCATGCTCCTCCCCACCCCCCTAGGCAGAGTTAAGCTGATTACCTCCCTTAATAGCCCCACAGCCCAGAATTGCTGCTTCAGGCAAATATCCTGGAGTCAGTTTCCCCTTTGTGCTGCAGGAAGAACCCAGTCACCCCCGGGGATAAAGGGGTCACTGGGGTGGGGGTTGGCAGCCCTGGGAAGTGTAGCCCCAGGGTTAGGCCAGGCTCCCACTTCAGACGCTCAAGATCACCTGTGGACCCCAAACCTGCACCCAGAGCTGCCAGGGAAAGTGTAGATCTGAAAGGGCTGACCCTGCTCAGCACCTTCAGGGGTCTGGGACACCAGTGCCCCCTCCCTGAGCTCCAGCACCCATGTGCACGGCTGGGGGGCATACAGGTTTGTTGTGGGTCCCTGTGAGCTGCAGCAAAAGGAGAGGAAGGACTTTAACTGCGTCTCTTTCATAAACTTTTCCTTGATGCTGACTGCGTTGGGAATTGAGATTGTGGAGATTGAGGGCCTCTTTCCACCTCTTCCCCTCCCCATGCTGGTGGACAGAGCCCTGCCCAGGTCTCTGGCACAGGTCCTGACCCAGGGAGCCCCATTGGGTGCCTATGTCCCCAACCCACCCACACCTCACCTACCCATGAGGGCTCATTTCTCATAGTGGGAGCCAGCTGTGCCAATGTTACCCAACAGAACATGATGGGAACCTGACCTCCAAGAATAAAATTCCACAGAAAATTGAAGTCAGGAGAAACATGCATCTCCCAGGGGAGCAGCACCCCAATTTCCATGTGAGAAACACTTGGTCTGCACTCATGTGGCAAAGGACACCCTGACGTGCAGCCACGGGGGGCTTGAAGGGACAGCGTGACTGCTGAGCAGGACCGTTGCCCACCATTGCCACTAGGCAATGCAGAGATGCAGATGACCTTCTCTGTGTCTCAAGAAATAGCTGGGGCTGGAAATACCTGCTTCTGGCTCAGGACCACCCAAAATGATCTGCAGGGCAGCCAGTCCCTTGCAGGTGCCACAGGCACAGCACCAGACACTGCTGTGATGGTCCCAAGAGCTGCCCCAGCTTCAGTCATCATGATGATCCTTGGGGACAGCCACTGTACCCCAACCTTGCTGAACCCCCCCCAGTATGGTGATTGCAAAGCAGGCAAATTAAAAACCAAGAGAACAATCTCACAGTGGGCTGATATTTCCTGCCTTGCCATGTCGAGCTCTGGACCTTGAGAAGTCTCTGTGCCACCTCAGAGCTGACGCAGCCAGTGTCAGAACAGCCCTACTGCCACCAACATCCCTGAGGAGCAGCACAGGGAGGAAAGGCAGTGAGGAGCTGATAGTTCACATGTGGCCAAATGGGTCACTTGGACTGGAAAGGACCGCTCAGATTTTGACCAGTGGCTTCTCCAGGCATTTCTGATGCAAAGTGCTGGCTGCAGCTGCTGGGCTGGGCTTTTCAGCGTTATTAAAAAAAGGAGATCCTTGTCCATCATGCCATTTGGAAAATATTTTTTTGTTTAAAATAATAGATGAAATTTGGCAACTAAGTTGCTTGAGAAGGGATGTGAAGTCTGACTCTCATTAAGGCTCCAGGAAATGCAGCCAGCAAATGAAGCAAGGAAGTGTTTCTGCTTGAAGCTGAGCGTGCCCGATAGAGACATGTGGGGAAAATACACACCTAAGGAGCACCAGCCAAAATGAAACCACTGGCTGCACCACCTCCAATGCCAGCTGCTGCCCTTCCTCCAGCTCAGATCAGGCCCTTGGCAAGGATCTCACCGTGCCATGTGCCACTGTATCCCAGGAGATGGCAAGGCCTCTGGGTTGCAGCACCAGCTGATGAAGGTGGGGAGAGGGAGATGCTAGCCACTGTTTGAAGGCGCTTAGCTGAAGGCACAGAGGCAAGAGGACATGGGTATGGTGGTCCATGACCACCTCTCCTGGCTCTTTCCTTGCCAAGAGCCACTTCACCAGCAAACAGTGTGGGAGCTGCTGCTGGCCCTGCCACCTCCACTTCACAGCTGTCCCTAGAGAAAGCTGAGCTGCCCCATCAACCCGGGAAGAGGAATTATAAAACGGGAAGAAACAGTCAGTGTTTCCCATGCCCTGCTGCTCTGGGGGAGGAAGGCTGTGGGGTGACTCCTCTTCCTGTCCAGCATCTCACAGATGCCCATCCAGGCACCCCAGCCATTCCCAGGAGAAACCAGCCTGGAGCTTGTCACCACTGTGTGAACAGCCCTGCCTCCCCGGCAAGGAGATGCTGCTGTCGGCATTTTGCAGTGTTATGACAACGACAGTGGTTGGAAACAGCACAAAAACCCTGCCCCCGGCCTTTGCTCAGGGAAGGAGGTTGAGTGGTCCATCCTGAGCCCACTGGTGCAGACCACGTGTGACAGCCCAGGAGCAGGCAGAGTGAGGCCTCATCTCCAGCAGCTCCTAGTCCTGGGAAAGGGAGGAAAAGGGAGGGGGAAGCTCTGCCACCGCCCCCAACAAAACTGCCCCCAGGCAGCCCCTCAAGGCGTCCCACCCCAGTATCACGACCAGGCCAGCTGATCCCCCCCCAGGCCCCTGAAACCGGGAGGCAGTGGAGATTATGAGATCACCGGTGGCTGCATCAGAGCCGCATCTCCCTCCTCTCACCGCAGCCTGCGTCACCCGCACCCCGGCCCGGCCACGCTGGCCTCGACAGGCAGCAGGAGGGAGCGCACCGGAGCATCCCACCTCCTCCTTCAGCCCCCGGCCTGGAGAGCCCCGGATGTTTTAAACCACGGGGAGATTTAAAAAAAATAACACCGTACCTTCTGGCCCTGCCACAGATGAGGCGGCAGCACAGCAAGGCCACAGCGTCCCCACTCCCGGCAGGCTGCCCACCTGGCAGCTGGAGCAGGGAAAACAATAACAGGTCCCAAGGCCGGGAGCAGGCGATTCCCTGGCTCCTGCGGCCAGGCAGGCGGAAAGCACGGCGGGCAGGGGCGGCCCCCGGGAGCCCTGCAGGCAGCAAGAGGCTTCGGGGGGTGGGGGGTTATGCCCATTGCGGCCCCACACACAGAGCGGGGGGACACAAGTCCGGGGACCAGGGCAACTGTGAGGGGAAATGCACTGAAACCCCGACATTAAACAAAACCGAACCCCAGACCCTAAAACGACTCTTAAATAAGCAGAGATGAGGTGACGGCGGTGCTGCGGGGAGGGAAACGAACGCCTGGCGATGTTTCTGCCCCGGGGGAGGCAGCAACGCCCCAACAGCGGGGCGGCCCCAGGCGCGGTGTGGGGCTGCCCGAGGGGAGCGATCGGGGCGGGGGGGCCCGGGGGGCAGGCCCCCGACACG
>NW_009952359.1:306561-312111 GCF_000747805.2 Chaetura pelagica | reverse complement strand
CTCCAACCTCCTCTCAGGCAGTTGCAGAGCCAGAAGGTCTCCCCTCAGCTTCCTTGTCTCCAGGCTGAACATCCCTGATTCCCTCAGCTTCTCCTCATCAGCCTTGTGCTCCAGCCCCTTCCCCAGCTCCATTGCCCTTCCCTGGGTGCTCAGACAGCCTGGCAAAGTCCAGACGTCGCATCTCTGGCCCCAGGCTCGAGGCACAGACCTCAGACCTTGGCACAACGCTCAACAGGACACGCTGCCCGGGATCCCGCTGGCCAACATGTGCTGCCATTCCTGTCCGCAGCTCTCCGGTGGAGGAATTCCGAGGGATTCCCAGGGATTCCCACAGCCGCGTGCCTGGGCTTGGCACCAGCCGCCGGCAGGAGCCCGGTTAGAGCATCAGTGGTGCCCTGGGGCGCTGCCAGCCGGGCCGGCCGTGCCAAGCGCTGCCGGGGCCGCCAGGCTGGGCTCTGGCATGGGCAGACCTCTGCCCACCATGTGCAGGCAGGTGACAGTGCGGTGTGGGGCTGGCCATGGGGACAAGGCTCTTCACTGCCTTGTCATGTGCCTGCGGCAGAATTGATCACTCCTTACGTTTTCCTTTTTCCTTCACTTCCTTGGTCTTTCTCTCCTGACAGCCCTGGGTGAGCCTGGGATTTTACTTCCAAAGGAAAGGGCCTACGTTTATTTTGCTCTCTAGTTTGCTGGAGCTCTTTAGTCATTAATTCCTTCTCCATTTTAATACACACCTCTGGGACCAGCAAGCATACCAGGCAATGGTGCTGGGAGAACTGGGGCAAGTGCCTGCACCTGGGCCAGTAACAACATCTTTAACTTGCTGCTTTTTGCCCTGCAGTAAGGTGGGGCTGGAGGGTTACTAAGACAGACTGGGCAAAACCAAGGGGTTACTGGGACAAACTGGTCCTCTTTACACTGATATAAATCCCTGGTAAACTCAGTGATTTTAATAAGCTCTGAAAGAGCTGAGTTCCTTTTCTGCCCTGTGTTGTTGCTGTCACCAAGTGACAGAGAGGCAACCTCAGCCTGTCGGCAAAGTCCCTGCCAGGTCCTGTCCCCATATGTCACCAGACCCAGCACCTCTGGCTGCACCCAGCAGACTGGTGCTCCTGCACAGCCTGAGGGTGCCATCACATGGCCAGGGCAGGGTCCAGCCAGGACCCCTCACCCACGGCACCAGGGCAGGTTCCCAGGCACCACAGCCAAACTAGCCCTGTAAGAGCTGTGCCCCCTCCATGAGGTGGTGGATGGCCCTGACCCACCATGGGCTCTCCTGAGCCTCAGAGCTGTTGGAGGGTTCCCCTCTGAGTGTCAGGGTGAGGACCACAGGAATCAGATCTGCAACAGTGGGGGGTTATGGAGGTGATCTGGACCACAGGGCTGCAGCATGGCTGTGGCCAGGAGCAACCAAAAGCTACCCATAGCACACAGCTGGGAACCAGTGATGGGTCTACACAGAGGCAAATCCAGCAAAAAAGGCAGTGAGGAGGGACCCGGTCTCCTCGAGGCAGAGAGGGATCTGCTGAAACCACTCTATCCCCATCCTTGGGGTTTGCAAGACCACTGGATGAAGCCTAAGTAATGTGGGCCTTGCTGCTGTGGCAAGGGGTTGGACTGCAGACCTTCAAAGGTCCCTTCCAGGCTGAGTTATCTGGGGATGCCCTCTCTGGAGCAGTACTTGCTGCTTGCTGCAAGCCCAGCCAAGCTCCAAGGGTCTAGCCCCAAGCAGAGAGCTCCTTGTTCCCACCCTCCCAAAATGGAAGCTGAGGCAACATCTCTTGCTAATGCTGAGTTTCAAATCTTAAAATATACTTGGTGAAAGGGAAAAAAAGAAAAAAAAAGTGTTTATTATGACCTTTCTCTGGTGCTTGACCTCTCCTCACAATGGTGCTTGGGGCTGGAGGCCACATTTGGGGTGTTTTAGGCATTTGTGCTCAGAGTTGCTGTACCCAAGGCTCTGGCTGGGGGGGCAGGAGGACACTGGGGTTCTGTCCCAGCCCACGGATGGGAGAGCCAGAGCTTTAGCTCATCTGCTCCGATGGAATGAACCCCTTTGCAAAGACAATGAGGGATGAGGTCCATCTCCTGCTCCAGATGACTAACATGGCCTCGGGGAAAGCTGCTCAGCACCCACCCAGGGATGCACAGGCTGAAATTCCCCGTGGCCCCTAGCTGGTAGGAATGTTTCCACCTCACAGCCCATGCCCTCCCTGCAAGGGCTGAGCCCTCCCCAGCTGAGTACATCCCAGGACCCTCATTGCAGCACCCACAAGAAGGTGCCAAAATGCCCCTCTGCCTCTCACCACCTCTGTGCTCCAGCTCTGTGCTCCACAGGGACACCCAGGCAGGGAGGACTCAGGACAGGGGCTGCAGCTGCCCTTGGCTTTGGACAGCACCATCGTTGGCTCCTTGGAATGTCCCACCTGCCTCACGATGTCTCTGAATTTCTCCAACACACGGAGTTGCATTTCAGTGTCTTTGCCAAAATGCCCCCCAAACCTCCTCCACCCACGGGGGTGGCACCAGGAGAACGGTGGGGGTCCCAAACTTCCCCTGCCAGAGCCCCCAGGCCCCTGACACCCCCAGAGCAGAGGGATAAGCTGTCTAGCAGGTCCCATCTGCTGTTAGTGCCTTGCTAGAGGGTCAGCCCCCTTGCCCCTCACCTCTCTGGGCATCACTGCACCTTTTTGTGCTTCCTCTGACACTCGATGCAGAGAAACAGCCCTGAGACCCTCAGGCCGCAGTGCACTGGGTGCTGAGGAGGGGGCTGATGTGTCTGACATAGTCTGTATGGACCAGAACACAGCTGGTGAGATCTCTCCCTGCAGGAGAAAATGGTGGGATGTTTTAGAAGTGGTTTGTGGAGTGGGTGAGCTCAGGGCATCATTTCCTGCCTGGGTGCAGAATGAGCCTCCCCATGCCCAGGGCTCCTGATGCTCCAGCATCTCATAGAGACTCATCCCTGACAGAGTCCCTGCAGCCCCTCTCTCTGACTACCCACCAGCCTCTAGAGTCTAGCTCCCCTTATCCCCACTGCCAACATGGTCTGGGACCTCCTTGCACACCAGCCCCGTCCCCAGGACCCCCTGGTCCCTCTCCCCCCATTGGACATAGTCCCTTCCAGCCCCTCCATCTGATATGTCTCCCTCTCAGGGTGACCCTATGGACCTGGGAGGACTCAGAGCTGCATCCCCTAAAAGCCATCGGCTCTTGCCATGCTTGTGAGGAGTATAATTTCTTTCCTCCAGACCATCATCAGGGCTTCTAAGCCCTGAAGAACCTAAATAAAGTGTTTTATTTACTCTTGGAAACAAAGCATGTTTTCAACTGCTTCAACCTGCAAGCTTTTGGGTCTTACTCCTCCACTGTTAAGATGTGCCCACATGCACCCAGAGAGAGGCTGGGGTCCCTCAGCACTGCCCCACATGCTGGAGGCTGGGGATCTGCCTCAGGGGGCTCCTGGAGAATCTCTCCCTGAATTAACCCAGCACTAACCCTCCCTGATGACTGGGCATGCAGGCAGACCCAGCACCCCCACAGCCTCTTCTGGGATATCCTGTCACCTGGTCCTTTTGTGCCCCAGATTGCATCTCCCCCAGATCCTGACTCCAGCACACTCCACAGAGAGAGCTGGAGACCTGACAGGTGGCCGAGCATCTCTTCTGCCTGGCAGAGTCGTGTTCTGCCATGAAGAGCAAGCCCAATCCAAGATCCACTTGGCCAAACCCTGGTGCTCCCTGACCCTCACTAGCCCACCAGCTCCCCCCCCAAGGTGTCCAAGTCCCCAGATGTCACACTGTTGAAAGCCAGGGAGCCTGAGGAACCTTCCCTTCCAGCAGGAACTGGAGTCCTTGCAAAAACAGGCAGATGGGTTTTGTCTGACCTGTGCTCCCTTGTGGACTGTGTCCAAGCAAAGCATCTTCCCCATGGGAAAGCTTCCTCCAGCAGCATGGCCTTCTCAGAACATTCTTTCAGAGAGATTTTCATTCAGATCTGAGGCAGATATGGGAGTGTCACCTCCAGGAGCAAGAAAATGCCCTTCATCTTCAGCACAGCTGGGAGAAAGCCGAGCTCCACAGGCTCCTCTGAACCTTCATCCCCGCTCACGGGTTCCCAGGGACAGCAGAACAAATTCTTCCTCATCACCTGAGGTACAGGGATCATAGAATCCTAGAATCATAGAATGGCTTGGATTGGAAAGGACCTTAAATATCATCTAGTCCCACCCCCTGCATGGGCAGGGACACCTCCCACCAGCCCAGGTTGCTCCAAGCCCCATCCAACCTGCCCTTCAACACTGCCAGGGATGGGGCAGCCACAGCTTCCCTGGGCAACCTGGGCCAGGCTCTCACCACCCTCACAGGGAAGAATTTCTTCCTAATGTCCGACCTAATTCTCCTTCCTCTCTTCCAGTTTTAAGCCATTACCCCTTGTCCTCTCACTATATGCCCTCCTCAGGATCACCTCCTCAGCTGGGTTCCCCCAATTCTTTCTGAACTCTGAGACAGAATCATCCAGTGGTTTTAAAGGGTTCCAAGAGGCTCCAGAACAATGGAAATCCCCACATGAGCTCCTCAGCACTCTGGGGTGTGTCACACCCATGCAGGGGCTCAATATGTCCTGTCTGCACAAGTGACTCCCATTTCATCCCCAGATCTTCCTCTGCCAAGGGTACAGCTCCACTCCCTCAACCTCCCTTGGCCCAGAGGGGAGGGTGGGGAGCAGAGCTCTCCAGACTTTTTTAATTACACCCCCTTATCCATGGAAAACTTCTGAGCATGCACCCCCAATAGCTGTCCATTTATCCATTAATTATATACATGCCCATTATTAAACATACACAGTAAATAGACATTTTAAAGGACAAGATAAAGATTAAATACATGTTACTTTAGAAATACTCTTTTCTTTAATTGTCTTCATTGATGGTACCAAACATACTTTCTTCCTGCACCCCAGTGGATTGTCTTGCACATCCCCTGGGGCACATGCCTCCCAGTTTGGAGACCAGTGCTCTGGAAAAGGCAGGGATCTGCCCTGATGGGTAAAAGGGGCATCTGCTTCTTCTATCCCTATTGATAGAACAGCAGGCTCTGTTGGTCCATATCATGGTGTGGTCTCACCCATTAGTGTCATGAGGTGATGAAGGCTGAGCAAGAGACACACTCAGGACATGTGGTGCCTGATCCTTCCCTGCCACAGGAATTCTCCCTCCTCTCTCCCTGCCTGTCCACTCTGGACATGCACATCCAGCCTACTCCTAAATGTAGCTCCAGCTGCCTGGAACAGCCATGAAAGCCAAGATGTCTGTGTCAGATGGGTGGCACACAGCTCTGACCCAGCCTGCCTGGGGACTGGAGGTGGGAAGGGATGTGAAATTCCTATTTGATTCCCAGAGGAGCTGCCCATTTGGTATATGTCCTAAACCGGGGTTCCCTGCATGGCCCTGCCCTGTCCCTGTGCTCTGGGAGGTAGTGTTGCATCCTCACTGAGCAGGATAAGGCAGGTTGCATTCCTACATGACTCCATTAAGGATGGGGGTGTTTC
>NW_009952359.1:286239-306515 GCF_000747805.2 Chaetura pelagica | reverse complement strand
AGGCTTATCCATAAAGAAATCCCAGCCAAACATAGGGCTGATGTCTGAGGGGGATGAGTTTTGTTGTGCCTGCAAACTGTTCTCCTCATCCCATTGCTCCCTGCCCTTGTCCCAAGTCCCTCCCCAGCTTTCTTGTAGCCCCTTCAGGCACTGGAAGCTGCTCTAAGGTCTCCCTGGAGCCTTCTCTTCTCCAGGCTGAACACCCCAACTCTCCCAGCCTGGCTCCAGAGCAGAGCTTCTCCAGCCCTCCCAGCATCTCTGTGGCCTCTTCTGGACTTGCTCCAGGAGCTCCATGTCCTTGTTGTGTTGGGGACTCCAGAGCTGGACCCAGCCCTGCAGAGGGGTCTCATCAGAGCAGAGCAGAGGGGCAGATTGCCCTCCCTCACCCTGCTGGTCATGCTGCTAGTGACAGCCCAGGACACAGTTGGTTTCTGGGCTTCAGCACACATGGTCGTGTCATGTCTAGCGTTTCATCCACCAGGGCCCCCAACAGGAAGAAACACGAACCATTACAGCCTCATGCAGAGATGTTATGGAGGATCTCATTTACTACGTGGCAGCAGATGTCCCCAGAGGTCAGAGAAACAGCTGGTGTGACCAGAGCAGAGGCAGCAGAGATCACAGGAAAGGGCAAGAAAGGGAGGCAAGGAGGGGAGCCAGTAAAGGTCTCGAAAACCACCATCCAAAGATCTTACTGGATCCAAATCTTGGGAAGGGGAGAAAGGAGGGTCTGCCCAGATGGTTTTTTCAGATCCCCCAGCCAGACTGAATGGAGCACAAAGCCTCAGGAAAAAAAATTATTTGAGGACAATGAACTCTTTGGAGGGTAGGGAGGCTATAAATCACAGCATTGTCTGTCATGGTCATTCCAGAGGTGCTTGGATATGGCAGCTCACATATTGCTTCCCCAGGTTGCAGAAGGAAATGAGCTGATTGAATTTTTTCATATCTATTCCTGAAAAACATGCTGGTTTTAGAAGAGCTCTCTGAGAAAATGACTTCGGCCAGAGTAGGAATGAGTCAATGACATGTGGGGCAAAGGAGATGAGTAGGAGCATATTGGTGGCTGTGGTTGTGAACAAACACAAATCAGGACAAATGAGGAGAGCTGGGTGCTGCAGCTGGGCAGGTTTGGGAAGCTGAGCATGGAAATGTAGAGAAGAGCTGGGCTTGCATAAAGCAGAGGTACTAAACCCAGATAAACACTCCCACTCAAGCACAGGGGAGAGGCTGGCAGACCTGGGCTTCTCCCTGAGCAAGTAAATCCACCAAGGAGGATATTTGGAAAGAGCAGAAAGGAAAGAGCCTGAAAAGTGGTGAGGAAAGTCTGTGCTGAAAGATGATGGAGGGCAGGACAAAGATGAAAATGGCTTGTAGTGTTTGAGATAAACCCAGCTGTGGAGGGGGGGAACAGACAGCCCTGCAGGGACAAGCCAGACAGAGCCCACTTCCAGTTTTCCAGGAGGATAATTACTATTTATGGCAAAGGTGGCCAGTGACAACATGATGGCACATAGACAGCAGCATCAAGGAGGGAGCAGAGTCCTGCATGGTTTGGCACGTCTCCAGTGCCAGGTCCTGCACTTGGGTCACAACAACCCCACACAACACTCCAGGCTTGGGGAAGAGTGGCTGGAAAGTGCCCGGTGGAAAAGGACCTGGGGGTGTTGGTTGACAGTGGCTGAATATGAGCCAGCATGTGCCCAGTGGCCAAGAAGGCCAATGGCATCCTGGCTTGTATCAGCACTGGTGTGGCCAGCAGGAGCAGTGCAGGGATCATCCCTCTGTGCTGGGCACTGGTGAGGGAACATCTCAATTCTGGGGTCAGTTTGGGGCCCTCACGACAAGAAGGACAAGGTGGGGCTGGAGCGTGTCCAGAGAAGGGCAATGGAGCTGGGGAAGGGGCTGGAGCACAAGGCTGATGAGGAGAAGCTGAGGGAATCAGGGATGTTCAGCCTGGAGAAAAGGAAGCTGAGGGGAGACCTTCTGGCTCTGCAACTGCCTGAGAGGAGGTTGGAGTGGGAGGGGTCATGCTCTGCTCCCACAGAGCAGGAGACAGGACAAGAGGAAATGGCCTCAAGTTCTGCCAGAGGTTCAAACTGGATATGTGGAACAATTTTTCCATGGAAAGGGTTGTCAGGCCCTGGCCCAGGCTGCTCAGGGCAGGGGTGGGCTCCCCGTCCCTGGAGGTGTTTAAAAGCTGGGTAGATGTTGTGCTGAGGGACATGGGTTAGCACTGGACTTGGTAGAGTTGTTTTAATGGTTAGACTTGATGATCTCAGAAGTCTTTTCCAATCAAAATGATTCTGTGATTTTGTGTCAGCAGGGCCATGGGAGGGAAGCACCTGAATTCGGGAAGAATGTGTGCTGCTTCTCTTGCAGTGAGGGTGCCCAGCGTCTTGGGATGGGGGCCATGTCTGATGGGAGCAAAGGAATTCAACACCTGGCTTGGACAAGGCTTTAGGGGAAATAAAAGAAAGGTGGACACAGGGACTATGGAGGGGTCTGCCTGCCTACAGGATCCTCAGCTGCAGACCCAGTGCTCTGGTCACCCAGGGTAGTCAGGAGCCGTGAGTGTGGCACAGGATGCTAAAGTGGCCATGGGGACAGTGGAAAATACTGGTGCTGTAGTAGGTTATGGGACCTTGCCAGGTGGAGCAGCCTGATGTGACCCCGCCCCCTCCGGCCCCGCCCGCCCTGCAGCGGCGCCCGGGGCCGCGGGAACCGGCGCTGGGGGCACAAGTGCCCGCGAGTCCCGGGGGCAGGTCTGGGCCCCTCACCACGAGAAGGACAAGGAGGGGTGGAGCGTGTCCAGAGAAGGGCAATGGAGCTGGGGAAGGGGCTGGAGCACAAGGCTGATGAGGAGAAGCTGAGGGAATCAGGGATGTTCAGCCTGGAGAAAAGGAAGCTGAGGGGAGACCTTCTGGCTCTGCAACTGCCTGAGAGGAGGTTGGAGCGGGAGGGGTCATGCTCTGCTCCCACAGAGCAGGAGACAGGACAAGAGGAAATGGCCTCAAGTTCTGCCAGAGGTTCAAACTGGATATGTGGAACAATTTTTCCATGGAAAGGGTTGTCAGGCCCTGGCCCAGGCTGCTCAGGGCAGGGGTGGGCTCCCCGTCCCTGGAGGTGTTTAAAAGCTGGGTAGATGTTGTGCTGAGGGACATGGGTTAGCACTGGACTTGGTAGAGTTGTTTTAATGGTTAGACTTGATGATCTCAGAAGTCTTTTCCAATCAAAATGATTCTGTGATTTTGTGTCAGCAGGGCCATGGGAGGGAAGCACCTGAATTCGGGAAGAATGTGTGCTGCTTCTCTTGCAGTGAGGGTGCCCAGCGTCTTGGGATGGGGGCCATGTCTGATGGGAGCAAAGGAATTCAACACCTGGCTTGGACAAGGCTTTAGGGGAAATAAAAGAAAGGTGGACACAGGGACTATGGAGGGGTCTGCCTGCCTACAGGATCCTCAGCTGCAGACCCAGTGCTCTGGTCACCCAGGGTAGTCAGGAGCCGTGAGTGTGGCACAGGATGCTAAAGTGGCCATGGGGACAGTGGAAAATACTGGTGCTGTAGTAGGTTATGGGACCTTGCCAGGTGGAGCAGGGAGCCCACTCCATGCTTGGGGAGGGGAGAGTTCACTGGAGAAGACACAGCATGACATGGTCAACCAGGAGAAGCCAAGCCAAGGCTGTGGCACCACAGAGCAGAATCCTGAGCTCGAGGACCCTGCTGTGGGTAACCCTGGCACTGGCAAGACTGTGAGGCCTGGCAGCCCACTAGAAATGGCTCTGACCCAGCAATCATCTCCTTAGATCTAGGGTTTGGGCAAGACACTGAGGTCTCACCTCATGCCTTCTCAGGACATTTAGGGCCCAAAGTGTTCACATCATGGGGCAAAGGCAGGATGGGTTTTGTTCCTAAATCTTTTTGTCACCACTGAAAACTTTTATCTTTAGCTAAAATAAACCTGGTCTGGTCAAGTAGGTGTGCATAGAGCCTCTGCTTTGGGGTGATGAAACAGAGGTGGAAACTGCATGGCTGGTTCACCTGGAAGATGGCACATGGATGAACCTGGTGAAGGTGCCTGGGGAGAGCACACACCCCCAGCTTCCTCCCTGTGCCCTGTGGTCTCTCCAGCATCAGGGACACACTGAAGGACCTGGCATCCCCAGGGCACCACCACATTCTGGACTACCAGAAAACCAGCTTGGCTTCTCTGGCCCAGTTTCCTTACTGGGAGGAGGAGAGGGGTGGACATGTATGTCCCAAGCGAAGCCTTCCAGCCCACAAACCAGGGAAGGTGGAGATGTCAAAGTCATTGTGAAACCAAGTGGCATCTTTATTTAATTTTTGAATAACTGTAGGGGTCTGCAATTCCCTCTGATGATCTGATGGTCATTAGCTGGATGATCAGCCAGTCTTTGGTAGTGTCTGTTTTCCTTTCTGCTAATTAAATTGCATTTGATTTCAAATAAAATCTAATCTGAGACAAGTGATCTCGAGGTAGACTCGGGAGCAGCTGAGAGGTGCCAAGCAGAGGCAATGCCAGAGTCTGGCTGGGTTTGTAGAGCTGATCCTGGGTAGACCAGGAACACTGGTGGGAAACAGGCTGAGTCTCAGGGGAGGGAGGAACCTGTCTGCAGCTGGCAGAGCTGTGTTTGCAGTAGGGGCAGGGCTCCAGCCAGGGACCTGCACAGCCCTGGACTTTGAGACGTGTGCCAGGCACCTAAGGGACGCCAGGCACCTGGTTGGGACAGAGGGACAGCAGGGACACCCACACCTGCTGGTTGTGGGAGAGGGGCACAGGAAAGAGCTGGCTCGCAGGACCCTAGTGTGGGGCTGGCTCCTTCCCTCCATCCTACAGCTCTCCAGCTCCTTAGTGCTCACCCTACAGTTGTTGGGGACACGGTGGCCAAGTGCCTGCACAGCTTACCTTGAAAGGTGCTTTCCCTCTTCACAGCATCTGGGTTTGGCAGCACCAGTGTGTTGGGACACCAGGATGATTTCAATATACTCCTGGCAGGCATCTTGGAAAAGATCCCTTGTCACAGCCCAGCCAGAATTGCTCCACACAGCCTCTGGGACACATTGCTCTTGGATGCTACAGGAGCTGGGAAGCTGCTCAGGAATATGAATTTCTGAGCCCTGTGACTTTGGGAATCCACCTGAGGGAGGGACCATCAGACCCATCCCCAGGTGGGGCTCCCTCCCCAGACCCCCAGGGGCCAGGTTGGAAGCTGTCTTTGAACTTCCCAGCAGTTAGAGACACCTGAAGGGGTGGTCTCGAGGTGCACGATGGGGTTTGCAGCTAAGCAGCTCAGAGACACACTTAGCAAGAGCCTGAGTCCAGGAATATGTCAGTTTGGCTCTTCAGCCTGTGCTTTCTTTTTCTACGTTGTTTCCCCCACTTTCGCTACCAAGAATGCACCTCCTGGCTTTGCTGGAGAGCTTTGGCTTCTTCTAGACAAGCTCATCTAGATTTAAGAGTGACTTAGGGACTCTAGAAAGTGTAAGCTGTGCTGCTTCTCTGAACCACTGCTTGGAGAACTTTCACCTCTGAGGAATCTGGAAACCTGGAAGGGAAGTTTCACACAGAGGCACCAATCTGCAAAGATCAGTGTGGGACCTGAGAGCACCCTCATCTTTGGGGAGGGGAGAGCAATGGAGTCGCTGGTCAGAGCAGAAGCACCTCTTCCTGGTGTTGCTCCTCCAACTCAAGCTGTCTCCCAGCTTTCAGCATAAATGAGGTTTCTAGCCTAAAATCTCCCTCCTGTTGCTTCCTCATGGCAACCTCGACTTTCCCTGCAGATGTCTGGCAGCAGGAGGCAGCACAGGATGGCCAGGGCGGCAGAGGAGGGAGGGCTGAGAGCACTTCTGAGCACACAGGTCAAGAGTGTCCAGCTCCCCTGGTGCTGGGTTCCTCCTTCTCAGTCCTGTTTTCCAGAACCCCCCGGCTCCAACCTCCTCTCAGGCAGTTGCAGAGCCAGAAGGTCTCCCCTCAGCTTCCTTTTCTCCAGGCTGAACATCCCTGATTCCCTCAGCTTCTCCTCATCAGCCTTGTGCTCCAGCCCCTTCCCCAGCTCCATTGCCCTTCTCTGGACACGCTCCAGCCCCACCTTGTCCTTCTTGTTGTGAGGGCCCCAAACTGACCCCAGAATTGAGATGTTCCCTCACCAGTGCCCAGCACAGAGGGATGATCCCTGCACTGCTCCTGCTGGCCACACCAGTGCTGATACAAGCCAGGATGCCATTGGCCTTCTTGGCCACTGGGCACATGCTGGCTCATATTCAGCCACTGTCAACCAACACCCCCAGGTCCTTTTCCACCGGGCACTTTCCAGCCACTCTTCCCCAAGCCTGGAGTGTTGTGTGGGGTTGTTGTGACCCAAGTGCAGGACCTGGCACTGAGTCTTGTTGAAACTCATGCAGTTGGCCTTGGCCCATCTATCCAACCATTCCAGATCCCTCTGCAGAGCCTTCCTACCCTCAGACAGATCAACACTCCTTCCCAACTTAGTGTCATCGGCAAACTGAGAGTGCACTCCATCCCTTTGTCGAGATCAGGGATAAAGATATTAAGCAAGGCTGTCCACAGCCATGTGCATTTTGGGTGCCAGTGCCTCTTGACGCTGTGGCTTGAAAGAACACCTTGCTGCCCTAACAGCACCAAGAGGTTTTTCCTCACTTTTAATGGGCCTCAGTTGTGTCATTAAAAGTTTCTAACTTCTGCAGCCTTAACTTCTGAAGAGGCTTCAGGGGGCTTGTTGTGCCACTGCAACACCTGGGGACAGGAGCTCTACTCGCCTTTTCCCAAAGCAGGGACTAAGCTCAGCATTTATTCCTCTGCAGGGCTCAAACTAGTGCAGAGGTGTCTTCAAACAGTAGTTGGCAACTTAGCAGTGACTCGGTCCTGGCCCCTGGGAGTTCACATGGCTCCTGTCTGTGCTTTTGAGACCAAATGATCCAGGTGAGGGGCTGTCCTCAAAGCTGGAGGCTGGAGAAGAGCTCAGCTGGGCTGGCACCCACCAGGTCCCACATCCAGTGGCACCTGGGGAACCCCATGATCTCACTCTATACCATCCAAGACAAGTTGTTGGAGTGACGCCTGCTGTGGTGACTGTACCACCAGCTAGTGACATCCAAAGCGATATCCAAGAGGCTCTAATGCATGCTTGCTCAAGGCAGGTTGGAAGGGCACCCATAGGTTCAGGTTTTTGGGGTGGCCAA
The DNA here is from genome assembly GCF_000747805.2 of Chaetura pelagica. NCBI lineage: Eukaryota > Metazoa > Chordata > Aves > Apodiformes > Apodidae > Chaetura > Chaetura pelagica. Next base: position 299,293 of record NW_009952359.1, on the reverse strand, counting down.
GAGCCCACAGGTCCTTGGACATAAGTGGGACCTGGATCTCGGGCTGAAATCAAAACACTGTTCTGGTGACAGGCAACGCTACACTTAGAGCCAGAGATGATCCCTTACAGCTGCATTTTATTTTTAAAAGGGGATAAAATGGAAAGTCAAGAGGATTAAATGTCACATATGGCCCAGACAGTCTGCAAAGACCAGCTTAGCTTCACTCGGGGTGCTGACACTGGCATTAGCAAACACAAATCCTGAACAACCACAGGAAGGGAAAGCCTAAGCGGAAGCCAGCAGGATTAAATAAATTTAAAGAAGCTGATCAGAAATAAGACAAATGCTCTTGAACTTGCTGAAGCTGTATCCACATGAAGGCAGTAACACAGCCCCTGGTGAGGTAACAAGCTTCTCTGCCCTGAGGAATGAAACCTGCACTTCTGTGTATCCCTTTCTTCAGAGGCACAGGGAGCAGGAATTTGACACTAGAAAATATGACCTGCAGGCAGCCAAATTCAGAGTGAGTGTTCAAAACTGAGCTGATAGAGAACTGAAGATCCATTGTGCAAACATCAGCAAAGGTCTGTCCTTCCAACGCAGGAGGGCAATGGAGCAGCAACACAGAGTAGGTGTGCTGGGAATTTCAAAGACATTTATAGTCCAAGGAGATCAGGGGCTGAACATCAGACTCTTCACTGCAGTGTCACCTGCTGCTTAGCCTCACCTTCACTGCCTCTGGCTTGCCCCAGAAGGCCAGAAGCAGCAAATATGGCGAGTTTAAAGAGGATGATGGAGGTAAAGAGACTACAGATGAGTAGATCAGATGTGGTGTGGGCAGGTGCTCACAAAGCTGAAATAAATGGCAGAGCTGGGTGATGCATGGATGAATTATGACACAGGGGAGCCTGAATCCAGCTTTTGCAGAGGGAAATCCCACCTCAGAAATAGTTTCTGGAGGAGTCAAGAAGATCCAGAGGTGTTGGACATCCTCTGGTCATTTGCAAAAGGTCTTTTCCAGAGCTGGCAGGGGAGATGCTGCTGTGGGCTGGGGAGGAAGGTCCTCACTTGGGTAAATGAGTGGCTGAGAGAGAGAAGGGAGGAGGGTGATGCAGGTTGCTGGGTGTGCCAACTGCCATCGTGTGAAACAGCTCATCCAGACATGGCAGGTGCCAAAGGTGAAGCACACATTGAAGGGAGAAGATAGGGAACAGGACTGGAAGCCACGTGAATGTCAGCTGTGCCCACCTTCTCAGCTGGGTGGAGGTCCAGGCCTGGTTCCCCAGCCCCACGCAAGGGAGGGAGAGTGGAGGGTGAGAGGAACAGCTAGGAGAGCAGGAAGACCTGGTGAAGATTCAAGGTCTGGAACAGTATGAGGAGGGTGAGGGGAAAAGACAGTCTGACATCACCAGCAATCACCACAGCCATCTGTGTGAGTCTCCAAATTGTTCCTCACACATCAAAGGTTGGTCCAGCACCCCCCTCACCCCAACACCCCTCTGCTCTCCCCAGCAACTGTTTGGGACTCAGGTGTCTGGGCTGATCTCTGCTGCACCAGCCCTGTCTTTGCCAGCCTGTCCCACCAGTGTCCTCCCAGCACACCTAGCCAAGGAGCTGCAGGTGACACCACTGTGACAAGAGAAAGGCAGTGCAGAGACAGGTGGCAAAGCTCCTCGCTGCAAGATGCACCCAGGGCCAAGGATGTGCCTCAAACCAGGAAGCCCTCAGAAACATGGAGGGAAGAAAGTGTTCATGGAAGAAATTCAGGGAAGAAAATATTCAGCCTGGAGAAGAGAAGGCTTTGGGAAGACTTTACAGCATTCTTCCAGTGCTTGAAGGGTCTGCAGGAAAGATAGGGAGGGACTTTTGATAAGGGCAGGGAATGACAGGACAAGGGGGGGGGAAGAGTTTCAAGCTGGAAGAAGGGAGACTGAGATGAGACCTTAGGAACAAATTATGTCCTGTGAGGGTGGTGAGGCACCGGCCCAGGTTGCCCAGAGAAGCTGTAGCTGCCCCATCCCTGGAATTGTTCAAAGCCCAGTTGGATGGGGCTTAGAGCAACCCGGTCTGGTGGAGTGGGAGGTGTCCCTGCCCATGCAAGAGAGTTGGGACTGGATGGTCTTTAAGGTCCATTCCAACCCAAAACATTTTGTGAAAAGTCCTGTGTCATTAAACAACCCATGACATCTGGCCAGGTTTTCTGGGGTGACAAATGGGAGCAGGTACAACCCACTTTTCACCCTGTCCCTGCCTATTGTTGAAAGCAGGGTGTTGGGGAGAAGCTGCGTGGGCCCATGAATGTTGGATGAGCAGCAGGTACAGGGATGGGCTGAGGGGTCCTGGGGGCTGTGGTGGAGCCTCCAAACCTGCTCTGCACAGGGGAGACTCAAACCCAGGAAAGATCTGACATCCTGGGTGTTTCCTGCTCCAGGGAGAAAACTGAGGGACAAAAGGAGTGGAAAATACCTGTGAGAAGATAAATGATCTCACCATTGTCAAAGTCCTGGGTGAAAGGCATTTCTGGCAGCAAGATACTCTCATCTGCATCAACACGTGCCCAAAACAAGCAGGGAGGCAAAGTGGCAAATGCTGAATATTTCCAGCCCAAAATGCCAGCAGAATTCCTGCTGGAAATGCTGAGCTCCTTCCAATGGGGTGGAGATGATGCTGGGTTGGGAGGTCTCAGGGAGGTCCTGTGCCCTGCTGCTGCTGGGGTGTGTCCAGCTCTCATGATCATCAAGATCAGGAGGGGCAGTTTTCCAAGTGCATTTTCCTGGTCCCTGGGAGGAAGGAGGAGTTCCTGGGAACATTCTGAGGTGCTGAGCTGCTGGGAAGTCACCTTCCTGGGGTCCCTGCTCCCTGCAGCTGCCAGGCTGATCTGTGCTGAGAAAAGTACCTGGGTGACTGGCCAGAGATGGGCAGGGTGGAAGGGCCAGCAGAGAATGAACTGGAGGAATTTCCTTTTCCAGGAGAGGAACAAGCTGCTTCATATCCTGCCAGACCTCAATGCCTGTGAACACTGGCCAAACCCTGGAGATGACCACGTGTGAGGCACCAGGGTTTCCCTGGGGACACAAGTTACCATGGGCAGCCTGTGGTTTCTCCTGGGTGGATGTGAGGAGCTGGACAGAGTAGGAAGGAAGGAAGGCGTGGGATTTCAGTAATTTCAATTCAAAGGAAGACAGTCTCTGAAGGCTGATGTCCACCAGCACCAGACTCCAGTGGGGGCTTTCTTTGCATGATGCTTAGGGGCAGAGACCACCTACAGCCCCACACCAGCTCTGCAGGTTGGGTATGGAGGATTCAGACACTCACCTTCCACCTTCCACTTCCCACCAGCCAGCAGCCCCATGGGGCTGAAAGGTTCCCAGAGCCCAGACCTGTCCCTGCCATGGCCCTGCCCAGCTGATGGACACACAGGGTCCTGGGGGCTGAGGGCGGCCAGGGCAGCGGGGCGAGCAAGGGGAAGGTGACTTGGGTGGTGGTCACAGCCCTCTAAATTCCAACCTCGATCTCTGTTGCCAAATTCCACAGCAACCTGCACCCATAGGCTTTCCAGGCTCCCTGCACCCTTCCCTCCCCTTTGCCTGGATTCTGCCTTACAGGAGGCACCCAGGAGAGAAAAACCTGGTGGGCTCCAAAAATACCCTCAGCTAGGCCAGCTCAGCCCAGCATTGCCCCTGGCTCTTCACCATCCACAGACCCCAGGAGGACAGCAGGAGGGACCACATGCCCCAGCACCCCAGGTTCCCCACACACAGCAACACCAGGCTCTGGGGAGGGTTTCTGTTTATTTGGAAAAAGAGAGGGACTGTGTACCAGAGGAGCAGGAGATGTAGGAACTGGGCAGAAGGATGGTGGAGCAGCAGCCTGGAGCTTCAGAGCCTGTGTCTTGCATTGCTCAGGTGGAACACTCACCAGCCAGCCCCTCTTCCTAGAAAACAGCCAGGAGAGGCGGGATGAGTATTTGAGGTGAGGCAGACAACAGAGAGGGACCAGCAGGATCCTCCACTAGGATCAGTGTGTTCTCTTCCAGTTCCCCCAGCTCTTAGGGTGAGCCATCTCCAGCAATGGGTTTCTAGCTAACCTCTGCCACTGAATGTGTGCTGCTGGGGTGGAAAACAATGCCAGGTAGGCCAACAGCAACCACATTTTGTGTGGTGGGACACCAACCCAACCTCTGGCTGGTTTTGCCAACCCAGAAGCCCAAAGTCCCTTTGGCAGATGTCAGTGTCCCAGCCCTCCCCTGATGAGCTCTGCAGCTGTTTCTCCACAGAACCCATGGATTTGTTTCATGTGCCTTTCAGTGCATGGGCAGTTGCACCCTGGGGTCCCTGCTGCAAAGGGAACAGTCCTACCTGGGTGAGAGCTCAGGTGTGAACAGCTCAGTCCCCAGAGCAATTCAAGGAGCTTATGGTGGCCCTTGCTGGGACATGGGGGGAAATTTCCAACTAGGAACATTACATACACCATGTTGAACTGCAGCAACTCACCTACACCTCATCCAGGCTGCATTCCTCTGTGGAAACAAAGAGAAAGGCTGAGTCCCGGGCTGTGTTCTGCCTGGTCCCATTTAGCCCCCAAAACAGACAACCCAGAAATCACAGGATCACTGGATCACTCTGCTTGGAAAAGACCTTCAAGATCATTGAGCCCAACCACTCCCCTAACTCTGCCACATCCACCACTAAACCCTGTCCTCTGGCACCACATCTGTCTGTTTAGATGTCTCCAGGGATGGTGGCTCAGCCACCTCCTCAGACAGCCTGGTCACCAAGTCCAGCTCCTGCCGCAGAACAGGACAACCCCAAAGTTCACATCATGTCCCTGAGGGTGTTGTCCAAGTGTTTCTTGAATATTCTCAGGCTCAGTGCCATTTCAGCTTCCCTGGGGAGCCTCTTCCAGTGCTCCACCAGCCTCTGGGTGAAGAATCTCTTCCTAATGTCCAACCTAAACCTCCCCCTGCACATCTTTCCACCATTCCCTTGGGTCCTATTGTTGGTCACCAGAGAGAAGAGGTCAGTGCCTCCTCCTCCTCCTTCCCTAATGAGGAAGCAGTAGCTGCCATGAGGTCTCCCCTCAGTCTCCTCTTCTCCAGGCTGAATATACCAAGTGCCTTCAGCTGCTCCTCGTAAGGCATGCCATCTAAACCCTTCACCAACCTCATGGTCTCCTCTGGTCTAAGCCATGATGTGCCAGAGCACTTTCTCCTGTCAGCCCAGACCATGGAGTGGTGGAAGTGACGGACTGTCCTGGCTCCTCGTAACAGCCTGGCCAGCCCAGGCTGCCCCTGGAAATGCTCACCCTGCCTGGGCAGCATCCGGATCATCTCATCGGTGAAGCTCTTCTCCTTTGCCAGCTTCTTGAACTGTGCTGTGACTTTGGGGCTCACCTCCCGAGTTCTGCCTAAAGGCAACAAGCCAAGTTAGCTCCAGGCTGTGGCCTGTTCCTGCATCTCTTGGGCAGCAGGCGAGGATGGGATGGGTGATGGTATCTGTGAGAGGGCTGGAGGACTGGTGGAGATCCTGGAGAGCAGTGGTGGCCAGGCAGAGGAATCACCCCTCCCGGGGGGCAGGATGAAGCAGACGTCCTGGCCCTGCTACAGTGTCTACTCTCTTGGTTCCCATCCCCATCGTTCCTGCCTCCCTTGCAGCAGGACCCCTGCTCTCCCCCCATTTCAGGCTGTGGCCTCCCAGCAGAGCACAGAAGCCTGAGCCCCCCCTGCCAGCCCCAAAGCACTGCCCCTGCCCCACCACACAGGGACACGCAGCAGCCCCAGCCCCGCTCCCAGCCCCACCTGGGGCAGGAGGGCAGCTGCAAAGAGGGATCTGGGTTGCAGCCTCTGGGCACCCTGAGCCCCCCAACATGTCCCAGCCCTCCTCCCATGGGGGTACCCCTGGCTACGCACTGTAAAGCCTCAGCATGTGCAGGGGCTTCCCAGCCTTCACTCTGGTGGCAAAGACCACCGCGTAGGTCTTGCCATCCGTGTCCACCACCTGCACCGTTTTGTTGCCTCTGTCTGTAAAAGGAGATGGAGGAAAATGAAAACTCAGCGACTTCCTCCTGAGGACTCTCAGGTCAGGGTGCCAGGCCAGGCCCACCCAGCCCATCTGTCTTCTGTCTTTCCCCCCGTTTTTTCTTCTGGCTATTGCTCCTCTGAGAGCCTGGGGGAGCCCACAGGTTGCAGCAGATGGGACCACAGAAGGGTCAGAGATGATCACTGTAGACTCTGAAGTAGCCCAGCCAGTGTCAGGCTAATCCTTGGGCAGGGGATGGTGGAAAGATGTTCCTGCTTAATCCCTTGGGAACATAAACCCCAGCCCCTTGGCAGAACGAACCAGCTTTTCCCCAGGGTTTAAGCCTGGTCTGAACGTGTCTTATCCCAGAGCAAGTTCCCAGAGGCAGGGAGTAGAGGGGCCTGTGACGCTGGTGGAACACCAGCCCTGGCACAGACATGACCTGGCAGCTGTCTGTAGAGGGGTGTCTCATACAGGACTTGAGTAGAGGTCCCCTTGGGGGCCTGGTACCTCGGGACAACCAGCTGCTTCAGGCAGGGAGGCTGGGAGGTGCCTCACCCAGGTCTGGGCTGCCCCACTTACCGGTGCTGTAGTACTGTCCAGGGGTGCCTGTTTGTTTGTAGAGTGACTCAAATTTCTTACATCCCTCCGGGCTGAAAAAGAGGGAAGAATGATCTAGCTGGGGTGAAGTGACCCCCTCTCCCCTCCCTTGGGGGTGGTGGCTTCAGGGTCACTACCCCAAATGTGGGACTTGCCATTCAGGGATGTGTGGCCGGGGCGGGGGGGGCAGATGCCACCCTTGGAGCAATGGGTGCCTGAGCTGGCAGGACACAGCACTGGCACCTGAGGTTTGTCCCATGGGGTCACACAGCCCTTCCCTTCCTCAGGCTTCTGGAATGAGGTTTTTCCTGTTGGGAAAGCTTTAATCATAGGGTCCCTTACCACCCTGCTGGGAGCAGTGGGATGTCTCAGCCTCTGCGGTGGGACTGCCCTTGGCTGGTGTGGCGCTGAGAAGGGGTCCCCATGAGGCAGCTCTCCTGAGCCCCTCTTTTAAACTGCAGGGCTGGTGGTCCTACCTCACCCCCTGCCTAGGACCTTGGTGGGTGCTGGGAAGAGGCTCCCAGATGGAGACCCACTGGTGAAGGTCCAGGGAGGAGATCAATCTGTGAAGCCCATGGAGAAAAGCACTTGGCACTTACGTGGGAATTGCAAAGGAGATCTTCAGGTCACCCTCTCCCAGGACCACGATTTTGGCCATGGCCATCTTCAGCTCATCCTTCTTCTGGAGGTAGCTCTCGGAGTCGGAGGCCAGAGCAACAATGTGCCATTGCCCTGCAACCTGGCAGCAAGCACAGGCTGTGAGCCCAGAGGGGCAGGCAAGGATTGTCCCTTCCTCAGGGACTGAGCCAGGACACCCTCAAGCCATGGGACAACCCCATTCCCTCTGGGCATCCAAATCCCTCTGGGGTACCTATGCTGGACCTGGGTGACTGCTCCCAGGGGTGACTGTGGGGCCCCCAGCCATCCCCAGTGTCCGTACACCTCTCCAGTGCCTACCCTAGTGACCAGAGCTATGGTCCCACCTTCCCTTCCCCAGGATGCTGTGGATCACCTTGTTCTTGTCCAGCCCTGTAGCTCCAGGGTCCTCAGCCTTGGTGCTCAGCAAGCAGATCAGGGCCAGCCCCAGGCTCAGCCCCAGTGGCCTCATCCTGCAGCTGCCTCCTTCACCTTGGCCAGCAGGATGGAGAGAGGTGCTGGGGCTGCTGGATTTATATCACCAGCCTGCCCAGCCCATGGGGGTGCTGGTTGCATTGGCTTGGGTCAGCTGGTGGTTTAGCAGGGCTGAAATCACCCCGGGGGCAAACAGCCTGGTCTTGCGGAAGAAGGGAAATGCCTGCAAGCCCAGGGAAGGGGCTGAGAAGGGGGCCTGCAGGAACTGTTGCACAAGTGCTGAAATTCAGGATTTTCCCCACTTGTGAAAGAACAAAGAGAGTTTTTGTTTCCCAACTGGTTGCCAAAGGGCTGCCGGGAGGGGCAGCCAGGTCCTTCCCGGTATGGGTCATGGCAGCACTGTCACCCAGTGACAAAGGGGCTCGGTGACCCACTCCCCTGGCCAGGCTGGCAACTGCCACTGGGATGGTGCCCAAACGCATCTGGCACGACCCCACACCCCAAGTGCCCGTGAGGGGTCCCTCCCCTTCTCTGAGGTACCCGAGGTCCACAAAGCAGGATGTGTCTGGAGTGGCACAGGTCACCTCCTCCTTTCTTGGGTGTCCTGTGCCCTGGCTCTGATGGACTCTTGAGGTCACATTCCCAAGAGGGCCCCTGGTGTTTCCTTGCAGCCCCATGCCTGGCTGGGCACTGAGACACCCCCGCTCTGGTCAGGGGGACAGGGCAGGGGGGTGGCAGGGGCTGCCTGCACCCCATGGGAGGTGGGGGGCTGGATGCTGCTCTTAGGGCTCACTGCAGCACGGTCCTACCTTGACCAGTGGGCAGATGGGGGGACAAAGGGGGCTGGGAGACTGGATGGGGGGGTCCCAGCCCTGCTGTGCATTCACCATGGGCAGTGCCAGCACATCCCTGCTCTCACCCAGTGGCCCTGGGGGTCTGAGCAGGGGTCAAGGTGTCCTGGGGACAAGCTGAGCTGTGTAGGCAGGGCTCAGCAGCCCGACTGCTTAACCCTGCCCAGACCTGCTGCCTGCTCAGCTGAGCTGCATGACCCCTTGCTCAGCCCAGCTCCATCCTCCCCTACTGCCATCCCTGCCCTTGTACACCCTCACCATCCCCTGCTCCTCATCCTCACTGTGCTGGGTGCAGAAAACAGCACAGCAAAGGGGCCCCCAACACCCTGGGAGTGCTGAGAGGAAAGGCTGGATCCAGGAGCCCTCGCTCAGGGTGTCTGGGGACGCTGGCAGCACCACTGCTCCTGCCAATAAAATCACTGAGCTTTGGGGCAGCTTCTGCACCTATTTATTTCAGAGGGTGAAGGGTGATCCTGGCAGAGGGCAGAGGGTCCAGCAGAGCCTGGCTGGGATGATGGGAAGGGGCACCAGGTAGTGGGAGCAGAGCCCGGTTTCCACCAGGTCTGGGGGACACACAGTCCCTTCAGCTGTGGGGAGGCAGGACAGACAGACAGAGCAGGGGAAAGTAATCATGAGGCAGAGCCTGAGGCAGGTGGGGGGTTTCCAGGAAAGAGACCTGGCTGGCTGCAGCCAGGCTCACCTGAAGTCCTTGGTGCACTCATCTGGTGAGAAGCAAAGAGAAGGGTGAGCATGGGATGGGAAGAGTCCTGAGCACCCCTCAATGCCATTTCCTCATGCAGAGGGGCTGGGGGTGCCATCCCACGCCCCCCTGGCACTCACCCGACTTAGGCAGGATGGTCAGCACGTCCTCGGTCAGGCCCACACTTGGTATGAACACTCTGAACTTCTGCAGGAGTTGGGGGCTCAGGTCCTGCTTCCTTGCTGCAGGCAGACACCCAGTGCAGGGGCTGGTGAGTGTGGGGGGCCCAGCAGCAAGTCCCATGAGGTCTGGCTCTCATGGGGCAGTGACAGGACCCCAGGGGAGGACAAAGGCAAAGCTGTGGAGGTGCAGGGTGGACACTGGGCACCCACAGATGCCCTGGGCTGGCAGCAAAGAGACACAAGCCCCTTGGGATGAGCGACCCACCCACCTGGGGTGGTATGGGGCAGCTTGGGGGGCTGGGGATCCACAGCCAGGCTGGCACCCTGCAGGGGGGGCTTCACCTCAAACCACAATCAGCCAGGGATTCTTTTCATGTAAAGTTTCATTCACCCAAAAACTAATTCCCCAGGTGGCAGCACACTGGGTGCTGAAGTTGGTGGCCCTGGGTGGTGGTGGAGATCCCAGCCCCTCCTCCCCGCCAGTGCCTGGATCTCTCCCGAGGGTGCCCATCCATCCCTGCTCCCGACACCCACTGAGGAGCTGCAGTGCTGTGCTGGCCTCCTGGTCGTTCTGGTGCACCTGGTACACGATGGCATAGTGGCTGTAGTCTGTCTCCATCACTCGCAGGTCCCTCTTCTCCTGTGCTGCTGAAAGACCCCAGATGGAGCTCGGTTGAGTAACGCGGCTCAGCCCGTGCACTGCCATGGCCTGGGCCCCAGATTTGCCCCAGAGAGGTATGAGAAGGGAACCCCTGTGTGATGGGGCAGAGCCCGGTGCCCACCCATGGTACCACCTCTCACCACTTCCCCACTACCCCCCAGCTCCCCAGGCCTAAGGGACCAGTGATGCCCACCCTCCATTTCAGGGTGTCCAAGGTTCCCATCCCTTTCTGCCCACACATACCCACATAGTGCCCTGCCTGCCCGCTTTGCTGGTAGAGCAGCTCAATCCTTTGGCATGTGTCCAGCCTGGAAAGGGAAAATGGAAACGGGCAAAGGGCGTGGATGCCATGTGGGAGGGCAGTGGGGTGGGGGGTGCAGGGCAGAGCCCACCCTGCCCAGGGGACATGCCAGGGCATGGGCAGGACCTGGTACCGTGGGGCAGGGAGGAGGATGCTCCTTGCCACACCACCTTGGTAGGGAGAGGAGTCGCCTGGCCCAAGAGGGACAGGTTCAGGGCAGGTACTCACATCGGCAAGACAAGCCTCATGGCCAGATTTCCCTCTGGAGTGAAGCTGATTGTGGTGATGGATGACTTCATCCCATCCCTCATCTTCAGGAACACAGGGCAGTTGGAAACAGCAGCTACGACATACCATGTCCCTGCAAACTGGAGCAGAACATCACTAGGGGTTTGGGAAAGCCATGGCGACCTGCCCTGCAGTGGGGGACCTGCCACCCTCTGTGGGGACCAGCCAGCCTAACATGGGGACCTGCCATCCACCTGCTTGCAGAGCACCCTGCCCTGCCCTGTGCCAGGAGATGGGAGCAGTATCTTGCCCATGTTCCCTGGGTAAGTGTCACACGCTCGGGAGCATCGTGGCCCCGAGTGTTGATGTCCCTGCAGCGACACCACCAGGGTCTGGCCACAGACCAGGAGCCAGCCAGGACTGAGCCAGCTGTGCTCGGGCATCCATGCTCTCCTGGAAGCTCCCTGGAGTCAGCTCAGGACCAGTACAGGGCGTGCTTGGAGGTGCCCAGCTGTGGGGGGCGGCAGTGGGGACACCCTGCCCCGGGCAGGACCTTGTGCCGTTACCTTCTCGGTGCTGAAGTCTGGCTGCACAGGGACCTCAGCAGCTGCCTGCAGCAGGCAGAGCAGGAGCAGGGCCAGGCTGCGCAGCACTGCAGCCATCCTCGCTGTGGGGCAGGAGAGGCTGCAGACCTGCCTCCCCCTGCACCCCCTTTATAGCCCTCCTGCTGGCAGCACCCCCTGCCCCCCCAGCTTTATGCAACAGCTTACACAAGCACAGAGATAACTCATACCCGTGTTAGGTGACAGCATTGTCTGCTTCTCTCTCTAATCACTCAGTCCCAGATGAATGCAGCCTTGTGCCAGCCCAGCCCAGAGCACTTTACGAACAGAGCCGTGCCCCATGCTCAGTGCTGTGCCTGGGGTGGGAAATGAGGGTACCCCCAGTGCCCCACTCCTGGCTGTTGCCCACTGGCCCCAGGGTCTGGTAGCTGTGGGATGGATCCTGCCTCAAGGAGGATGGTTGGGCTGGTGTCTTAGCTGGTTGAGCCACAACCCATGTTCCCAAGAAGAGTTTGTGGCTTGGCCAGGCTGCTGGCAGAGGGGACAGCAGGACCTGTTCCTGGAGAGGGTCTGGGCTCATGGCATGGTGAGCAGGTGGGTGGCCAGGCCTGAGCCACATCCCACACTCCCAGCCCCTGAGTGGGAGCATTTATATTCCTCATGTCATTCCGGTTCATGTCCATCCTGCCCCCACATTTTTTGAGAGACCCCCCTGCAATTGCCCTTTGCCCCATCCCCATGCTGCCAGGGAAAACTGAGATGGTGAGGCTGGAGTAGCCCAGGGGGGCAGATTCCTGCAGCAGAAATCCCTCGGGACCCCTTCTCCTTGGACTGGGCAGGCTTGGTGGCCAGGCAGCACTTTGGCATGTGGTTCCCACGGCCAGGAGCTATCAGCCCTGACCCCTGGCACCACCCACCACCCCAGCTTCCCCCTTCCCATGGCTCCCCTGGGGCTCCCACCACGATGACCCAACACTCTCAGGCAGGGCTGGTTTTCTATGGGCTTTAATGGGGCGGGGGCACAGGAGTGGGGCACGAAGCCAGGGAGCGAAGGCTGCTGCGGTGCGGGGGTGCGGCGGGGACAGGCGGGACGGCCACGGGTCCCGGCGCTCTCGGGGCTCCTGCTGGCAGCAGTGGTGGGTCTGCCTGGAAGAGATGGGAGGGGCAGCAGCTGAGCTGGGGGACACGGAGGGACACAGGAGGACACATCAGCCCTGCCAGCCCCGTGCTGAGTGGATGGGCATAACAAAAGAGCCACCCCATGGGGATGGGGTGAGGGGCCCCCAGCAGGGGCGAGCAAGAGGTGCAGCATCGGGGGGATGGAAGGGCACGGGCACTCTGGGGGGTGGGGCTCTGAGCACAACCCATGCCCTCCCACTGGGCTGGTCTGAGCCCCAGGCCAGACTCACCTAGGCAGTATCCGCCATGCATTTGTCTGCAGGAGGAAGGAAAGCAGAGATCAGGGACTGAGGATCTGCACCCCCCGAGGGACTCCCCAGAGGGACGCCCCATGGCTGACCCACACTGGCTCCACAGGGAGGCAGAAACAAGCCAGGGGGGTCTCCTTGTCTCCTTGGTTGTATCTCACTCCCAGCCCCCCACTGCCACCCCTGCCCCCCCCAGCTGCTTCTCACCTGTCCAGGGCAGGATGAGGATCTCTTCATCCATCAGGCCCTGCTCCCTGGAGAACTGGGTGAACCTTTCCAGGCGCTCAGGGCTCAGCTCCTTGGTCCGGCCTGCAGTGAAGAGCAGGGTGAAGGGCAGTTCCCCTGGACCCCCCAGAGCAGGGTCATGCTGTACCAGGGCACAGGCAGCCCAGCAATGGCCAAGTTCCCCAGGAAGGAGGTTCCAACCCAGCCATCCCATGGGTCCCCCCAGCTTGGTGAGATGCTGCTGCC
>NW_009952359.1:281897-284596 GCF_000747805.2 Chaetura pelagica | reverse complement strand
GGTGGGTCTGCCGGGAAGAGATGGGAGGGGCAGCAGCTGAGCTGGGGGACACGGAGGGACACAGGAGGACACATCAGCCCTGCCAGCCCCGTGCTGAGTGGATGGGCATAACAAAAGAGCCACCCCATGGGGATGGGGTGAGGGGCCCCCAGCAGGGGCGAGCAAGAGGTGCAGCATCGGGGGGATGGAAGGGCACGGGCACTCTGGGGGGTGGGGCTCTGAGCACAACCCATGCCCTCCCACTGGGCTGGTCTGAGCCCCAGGCCAGACTCACCTAGGCAGTATCCGCCATGCATTTGTCTGCAGGAGGAAGGAAAGCAGAGATCAGGGACTGAGGATCTGCACCCCCCGAGGGACTCCCCAGAGGGACGCCCCATGGCTGACCCACACTGGCTCCACAGGGAGGCAGAAACAAGCCAGGGGGGTCTCCTTGTCTCCTTGGTTGTATCTCCCTCCCAGCCCCCCACTGCCACCCCTGCCCCCCCCAGCTGCTTCTCACCTGTCCAGGGCAGGATGAGGATCTCTTCATCCATCAGGCCCTGCTCCCTGGAGAACTGGGTGAACCTTTCCAGGCGCTCAGGGCTCAGCTCCTTGGTCCGGCCTGCAGTGAAGAGCAGGGTGAAGGGCAGTTCCCCTGGACCCCCCAGAGCAGGGTCATGCTGTCCCAGGGCACAGGCAGCCCAGCAATGGCCAAGTTCCCCAGGAAGGAGGTTCCAACCCAGCCATCCCATGGGTCACCCCAGCTTGGTGAGATGCTGCTGCCCTTCTCCCATGGGAAAGATTCCCCACCAAGGCCCTCCCAAGGTGTTCTGGGGAAGTCCCAGGGCAGACATACTGTAGAGCAGCACCATGGTGGAGGAGCCGGTGCTCTTGGAGATCTGGGTGGCCACCAAGGCATACTCCTCGTAGTTGGTCTCCACCACATGGATATTGTGCTTGCTGCCCCAGCCTGTGTGGGACAGAGAGGGTACAGATCAGCCCCAGACATTGAGCCAGACCCGAGGAGCTCTGGCAGGGACAGCAGGCAAGCAGGACTGGGCTGGGAGCTGGGGGCACATCAGGGGCTGCCCCGCAGGATGGGCTAGGGGCTCAGCACTCACGTGGGCTGGTGTAGCTGAACCGCCCTGGCTGCTCCGTCTTCATGTAAAGGCTGTTCCTCGTCTCACACTGGTCACCCCTGGGGAGCAGAGCCCCAGGATGTCAGGGGCCTCAGGCATGGCACCAGAGCCCATTGCCCCATCCTGGGATGGGGGAACACCCCCTGCTTGCCCACCCCTCCCCATGCTCTTACTTGGGGTAGGTGGAGGTGACTTCCAGGTTCCCATCTGCAGTGGTGGAGATGATTGTGGTGCACATCTTCATCAGGTGCTTCTTGTCCTTGAACCAGTTGGAGTTGGAGGCCAGGCCAATGGTGTACCATCTCCCTGTGAGCTGCACACAGGCTCCACTCAGTTGCCAGCAGGGTGCAGACCCCATGTCTCACTCCCTAGTCCCCCACCGGCCCCCACCAGGGCCATCCCCATCCTCTGCCAGCCTGTGCCCATGGCAGGACAATATCCTGGGGTCCCTGTTCCCCCAGGAGTTGCTACAGCTCTTGGCACCCACAAAACCCAGCAGCTGGGAGAGCTCTTCACTGAGCCCTTTACTGCCCAGCACTTGGGGTGTTCTCTTCCCCTTCGCGCCAGGCCCGGGAGGGGGTGAGGGGACCATCTGGCTCTGAGATGTCATTTACAGCCACCTGGGGCATGTCAAGATCCTGAGGCCAGCTTGGCTCATCCCAGCCTGGTCCCCCGGGCTGCCAGCTCAGTGCACTGGGGGGGGAGAGCTGGCAGCCTTGGAGACGGGCTGTGCAGGGACCACCCTGGCAGCTCATGCCATCCCCCATCCTTGCAGGACATGCCATTCCCATCACCTCCCTAGGGTGGATCTGTCACCCAGGACCCCTCTGGGGGCTCCCTGGATGAGTGGGCAGCATGGCCCCTGCCCCTGCTCAGTGAGACCCCAGGGCTGTGGGGCCAGGCCCCCCAGTGTGGAGCTGCTCTGGGTCCTGCCCCTGGGGGGAGGGAGTGCCAGCACCCTGAGCCTGCCAGCACCCAGGGGCTGGGAGTGCAGAGGGGTGTGTGGGGACCCCCCAGCACAGCAGCTTTTGGATTTTTGGGACCCTGGATTGGGGGTGGATGGGGTCTGTGGTGTGGAGGGAGAGTCCATGGCCCACCTCCATGCTGCCTGTCAACCTGAGCTTGCTATTCTCAGTCCCCCCATAAATCCCCTGTCCACCTACCCTGCCCCACGGCACAGGACACAGCCCAGCCCCGCACCTCCTCGGTCCTGCCCCACAGGCTGGAAACTGGATCCTGCATCCCTTCCGGAGCCACCGACCCCCATGTCCCCGAATCCACCTGCAACACCATCTCCACCCACTTGTAGGACGAAGATCCCCCAAAGCACCCCTGAACCCCCGGGCCAGTAATGCTGGCTGGGATGGATCACCTTGTCCTGCTGGAAGTCGCTCTGCACGGGAATGCCATCCTGCGCCTGCAGGGCCCCCAGCAGGGCCAGCCCCAGGACACCGAGCAGCGTGGCGTGCATGTCCCCCCGCGCCGAGCCGAGCGGAGCCAGAGATCGGGCGCTGCTCACATCCCGGGAGCCCAGCGAGCCCCTATTTATGGGCGGCTGCGCAGCGGCCCCCGGGGGGGGCG
>NW_009952359.1:280097-281511 GCF_000747805.2 Chaetura pelagica | reverse complement strand
GGGGGGGGTACTGGAAGGAGCAGGACCTCAGCCCCAGGCTGCCCTGATGCCCAGCTCCCTGAGGAGCAGCACGAAGCCGAAGTGACCTCCCAGTGCTTCACCCCCCACCACCCTGCACCCTTTGCCAAGAGGGGCTAGGAGACATCCTCCCTCTTGGTTTGCGGTCACCAGTGGGTGCTGAGCTGTCCCCCCCTCCCCGTTAATTTGGGGACACGCTGAGCAGGGTGAGGGCTGGGGGTGAACACCAGGTGTGGGCAGTAGCACCCATGGGTCCAGGAGGGTTTGGGCAGGGCTGGCCATGCCCGCTGGATCTCCCCACAGCACAGCCCTGCCAAGGCGCTTTACATAAGGAGCCTGTTTTCACAACAGCTGGATTTTTCCTCTGGCAGCCCCCCCTGCCCCAGCACATTCCATTCCTCGCACCCCGCTGCGAGCCCAGCCTGCCCCCACACACCCCCTGCCGGGGGCCCAGCCCTGCGGATTTATTAGAACAAAACAAAAGCTGATCCAGGCAGGCCTGAGCATCAGGAGAGCTTGGCTGGGGCTTCCTGACATGCCGGGCTGGGGGCTCAGCCCCCGTCCGAGTCCACCTGTGGGGCACAGGGTACTGGGGCAGCTCTTTCTATTGGGCACCAGAGGCACGGAGCACCCATGGGTGCCACTGTCATCCTGTGCTGGGGCACGGACACAAAGCCACCCTGCTGCCCTGGTGTCCCCAGCTCCCTCCCCAGTGGCAGCAGGGGATTCCCAGCAGGTGCCCACCCTCCTGGTGGTGGCAAAGCTGGGGGTCAGCCCAAGAAACTGGGTGGCAAAGCTGGGTGCAAGCTCAGTAGCATGAGGGCACCAGCTGTGGTGTGGGACAGGCTGGGGGAGCACAGGCAGGATAGAGGTACTTGGGCTGTGAGTCGCCCTGGTGCCTGGACACAGACCCTTGGCACAACCTTTGCACCCCAGAAATGGGTTCACACCAGGTGAACACAGGCTGAGCTGAGCTTGGGTGCAACGGGATCCTTGGAGTCCAGCCCCCCAGGGCAGGAGGGCAGGGCTCTCCCCTCACCTCCCACTACCCCACCCGGGCTCCCCCTCACTGCAGCCACTTGTGGGGTGCAGGGCTGGGAGTGAGCACTGCCCCTGGCACCTGGGCTCTGCCAGGCACAGGCCGGGGGCTGCAGGATGGTGGCTGCACACAGCGGCCCCAGAGCAGGGCAGGCTCTGGCTGCGGGCCCGTCACGTGCGGCTCCTTGCATAAGTCCCTGATAAACAACATGTGTGACCGGTTTCCACCAAGATTGCAAAACGCCAGCGCGGGGGGCGGGGGGCTGCTCCCCACTCCGGGGCTGCTGGACACCCCACCACCTGCCACAGGGGGTGCTCCCCGTTCCCCCACCCCAGAACAACCACAGGCTCATCCCGT
>NW_009952359.1:273737-277378 GCF_000747805.2 Chaetura pelagica | reverse complement strand
CGCCCCCAGAGCAGGGCAGGCTCTGGCTGCGGGCCCGTCACGTGCGGCTCCTTGCATAAGTCCCTGATAAACAACATGTGTGACCGGTTTCCACCAAGATTGCAAAACGCCAGCGCGGGGGGCGGGGGGCTGCTCCCCACTCCGGGGCTGCTGGACACCCCACCACCTGCCACAGGGGGTGCTCCCCGTACCCCCACCCCAGAACACCCACGGGCTCAGCCCGTGAACTGTCAGGGCAGACGGATCCTGCAAAGGGTCCTCTACCCAGGTCACAGCCCCAGCCCAAGACCCTGCAGCGCCCCCAGCCTGCTCAGTACGCAGGGCACACCCCCTGGCTCCCCACTGCAGGCAGGCTTTGGGAAACCCTTGCAGGCAGGAGTAGGGCCCTTGGGGAAGGGGGGCTGCGACAGGGGAATGGGATGTTTCACTGCCCCAGAGGCCCTGTGATGGGAAGCAGGACCACCATGGGGCTGAGGTTTTCCCCTCTGGGATCTTCCAGTTTGTCCTGGGGAAGAGCTGATCCTGCATTGGTCCTCAGAGCCCCCCAAGCCCATGTGGCCCTGTGGCACCAGGCACGGGGCTTTCCCCTGCACACCAACCAGCCAGACTCATGCACTGGTATCCGAGAGAAAATCAGGAACTCCCACATTTCCTGCCTTCTTGTCCTATGGTTGGGATGAGGCTCAGGGAGAGGGAGCTGCAGCACCAACTTGGCACAGCCCAAGCCAGGCACAGGTTGCAGGCAGCACTGGCCTTGCTGGAGCAGCTTGAGGGGTGACTTGCCTGGACGAAGACCCTTCTCCAAGGTGTTTATTGGGGCTGCTGCAGGGCGCAGGGGTGTCACAAAGCTGTGAGGGGACAAGACAAGGACAAATGCAGCTAGAGGAGCCAGGGAGCCCCAGGGTTGGGCCAAGGGCTGTGGAGCAGCAGCAGGGTCTGACCAAATGCCAGCTGGGTCCTGCGTAGCTGTGAGTGGCTGGATGAGGCAAGGGCTGAGCTCTGGGAACCTCCTGTCAACACTGTCTGCACCTACAGCTTCATTTCTGGAAGGAAAGGGGAGTGCTGAGGGGCTGGGGAGATGTCAGAGCCCAGCACCAGGGCTGGAGACCCACTTCTGCCCACCCAAACACCAACAAGGGATAAAGTTATTCCCAGGGACCCCACCCCTCACCCCGGGGTGCCCCTGTCCCAGGACGCCCCATCTCAGACCAGCCCTTACCCCAGGAAACACCAATGCAGACCCTGCTTATCCCAGTTTAACTCATGTGGAGGGTGAACAGGGCTTTGCTTTGCCAGGGGGATGGTCTGCCACCTCCTCACCCCACACAAGGGCACAGAGACCACGTCCTGGGGGGTGGTCTGGCATAGACTCCCCGTGTCAGAGCAGCCCCATGGGCTCCTGGGGTAGGACAACATGGCTGTGATGTGGTGTGGGTCTGGTCCAGCATGCCCAGCCCACAGGCAGGGCAGGGAGAAGCCACATGGGGCCAAGCCTGGCACACAGGAGGACCCAGGGCTTCCCTGGGTATCCACAACTCACCATTGAGGACGTGAAACTCATCTGCGGAGTCGCAGAACCCTGGAAGAGAGAGAGCCTGGGGTGGTCACCCTTCTTGGTCCCCTGGGACCCCCAGCCTCTGCACCCCAGAGACACTGTGGGGGACACAGGGCCACAGGCTGCTCAAACCCCTGTGGATGTGCCTCCCCCTCCCCAGATCCCAGCCTCTGCTGCCAGGCCTGTCCCGGGCACAGCCCTGGCTGTGGGTGCCCTCTGCTTCCAGGGGACTGTGTGCCACCCACCGTATATGGGGAAGTAGTAGATCATGTCTTCACTCAGACCCACAGCCCTGGTGCGCTGCTCAAACTTCTCCAGGACAGCATCGCTGACCTGGCTGGTCCGTCCTGCACCAGAAGGGAGATACTGTTAGTGGCCTCAAGCTCTGCCCCAAAGCCCCCTGTGCCCACCCCATAGCAAAGCTCAGGGCCAAGGGGTCTTTCAGCTCAGAGAAGGTGGTTACTGGCTGTCCCCACGCAGTGTTTGGGGATGAAAATCGCCATCTGGGGACTCGACCCCATGGGGATACCCCATCCCTGCCTCTTGGTCCTCCAGGGCTCTGATAGGCATCCCCTGAACACAGGGGGCTTCCCAGCCCTCTGCCACCCCGACCCCCAGGGCAATCAGCCACCGTAGAGCTTGACTGAGATGCTCCGGCCCTTCTGGTAGTAGAGGATGGTGTAGCTGCTGTGGTCAGTCTCAGCCACCACAATGTCCACCTTGCTGCCATAGCCACGGCCTGGGAACAACAGAGGACAGCCCCAGTTAGTCCTGCTTAACCCTGGTTAGCTCGAGTACCATCCAGGGGCCTCATTTCATCATGAGCAGGAGGCACATGGGGCAGAGTGGGTGCAACCCTGTGGGGTGCCAGTCCCCACCAGTGGGCACAAGCCCACAGAGCTGCCTGTGACGGCATTTGGCACCAGGGCACTTGGGGATCCCTGAGGTCGGATATAGGCTGGACACCAGTACCACAGCCTTGCCAAGAGCAAGAGTGGGAGGTCCCACCCTGCAGTCCCCACAGCCCCCACACCACCCCTCACCCTTCAGGAGGAAGCGTCCGTGGGCCTGGGCAGGGAGGTAGCGCTGCTGGATTTCCCAGCACATCCCGTCCCTGGATAGGGAGAGGAGGAGCCTGTCAGCACAGCACCCAGCCTGGTCCCTGCTTGCCCTGCATGCCAGGACACACATGGGACCTGTTCTCTTGAGACTTAGTTTTCTGCCCTGGGCAGATGCTGCAAAGGGTTGTCCCAAACCCTGTGGCAGACACATGGAGAGCTGCAAAGCCCAAAACCTGCTGAGCCTGCAGTGTCCCTGTCCCTGCCTGCCACCCCAGTGGCCCGTGTCACTCACAGCTTCCTGAAGGTGCTGATGGCCAGGCTGTGCCCGTCCGGGACGCTGAGTGTCACGGCAGTGGCCTGCAGCCGGTGGCTGTGCTCCGCCAGGCTGCTGCAGCGGGAGGCCATGCCCACCAGGAACCACCTCCCTGCCAGCTGCATGGACAGGGGTCACTGCCCGCCAGGTTATCACCAGGGGCTGCCAGCACCCTGCTGCCTGAGTACCCACAGCCCCAAGCACCCTGCTGCCATGCTGTCCCCCTTCACTTGGCACCTCTCCCCACAGGCCAGACCCTTGGTGTGCCCTGGGCAGGACTGTCCTTGTGGGGCTGGCAGAGGGATGGGGCAGGACAGACAGGAGCCTGGCACAGGGGACGGGGGTCTGGAGGTCATTCCTGCAGGGGGACAGGCAGGGATGAGCTGGGGGGGACACTGCAGAGTCAGAGCTGGAGGGTAACGGGCAGGGGATGGGCTTGGGGGACATCGTGGGGCCACAGCTGGAGGGTGACAGGCAGGGGACAGGATGAGGGGACACTGAGGGAGCAGGGCTGGGGGGGACTGACAGGGGAACGGGCTGGGAGGACACCCTGGGGACAGAGCTGGGGGGATGACACGGGGTCAAGAGCTGGAGACGAAAGGCAATGGACAGGACAGGGGGACACGCTGCGGCCCCTGGCCCCGAGGAGGGGGTCAGACCCTGCCCCCCGACCTCCCCGAGCCCCTCACCTGGGGGAGGCTGAGACCGGCCT
>NW_009952359.1:254748-272931 GCF_000747805.2 Chaetura pelagica | reverse complement strand
GCCTCGCAGGGCTGGGGGCTGCTTGGTTCCAGGGCTTCCAGCTCACAGAGAGGCTGCTCCTCGGGTGAACCTCCCTGCGGTGGTCCCAGGAGGAAGAATCCTTTCCCCTTCTGCCCGCTACCTTCTGGAGCCACTGAACTGTATCAGGTCATGGGCTCTCAGGCTTGTCTTGGCACATGAAGGACCCTGGAACGTTCCAAGGCCTTGAGAAAGGGACATCAAATAGTTAGAAAAGCTTTGACTCCCTCGTTCTTTCAGACAGGTGGTTTCTGAGCTCTCTCCAGGCAGGTGCTCTCTGGCAGCTGCTGAGGGAGATCCCGAGGAGACGCAGTGAGTCACTGCAACCCAGTGGGATGCCTTGGTAATCACTGCTGGCTTTTCCTGGTCAGGACCTCACAGCAAGCCTCTGCTTCGGGCTGTGGCCCTTTCCCATCCAAACTAGGAAGAGCTGCAGGTGCCCATTAGCTGGTCAGATGCTCATTAGCTGTCCACACCTCGAGCACTGTGTGCAGTTCTGGGCCCCTCACTACCAGAAGGATTTCAAGTTGCTGGAGTGTGTCTAGAGGTGAAAGGTCCCAGCTGGTGAAAGGTCTGGAGAACAAGTCCTGTGAGGAGAGGCTGAGGGAACTGGGACTGTTTAGTTTGAAGAACAGAAGGCTGAGGGGAGACCTCATTGCTCTCTACAGTGACCTGAAAGGAGGTTGCAGGGAGGTGGGAGTTGGGCTCTTTTCTCAAGTGAATAATGACAGGATGAGAGGAAATGGCCTGAAGTTGCACCAGGGAAGGTTTAGACTGGGTATTAGGAAGAATTTATGTACTGAAAGAGTGGTTGGATAGTGGAACAGCTGCCCAGGGAGGTGGTGGAGTCACCATCCCTGGAAGCGTTTAAAAGAGATAGGGATGTGGTGCTTGGGGACATGATTTAAGCGCTGAACAGGTAGATTAGATTATGGTATGGGGGTTTAGGTTATGGTTGGATTTGATGATCTTCAGGGTCATTTCCAACCAGGATGATTCTGTGAAATTGGATCTCTCTGTATGTCACGGGCAGCAGCCACAGCCCAGCTGGGGCAGGAGGATGTGAGGGCAGGGGTGTGGGGTGGGTGTGTGGCACTTTGTACAGTGGGCAGATGCTAAGGCTGTAGCTGAGCCGTTTTGTGAGGGCAGGTCAGGGTTGATCTTGGCTTTGGCTTGCAGTAGGAAAATGAGCCATTATCCAAGCCTGGCAGAGCCTTCCCTGGGCAGAGCTGCCAGCAGCCTTGGTGGCAGCAGTTGTAGTGCCACAGCTCTGTGCCCTGCTGAGTGTCAGGTGCTTGAAGCAGCTTGGGGTAGACTGGAAGGGTAACCCTAGACACCAGGTAGGACAGGCCTTGGGGACTTGCTGACAGGAGCTCCTGCTGCCACAGACCCCCAGTGGGTCTCTTGGAGGCCAAAGAGCCATCCCCAGCTTGTTGCAGAGGCCCAGGAGGGCTCTGCTCTGTCCTCCACCCTGAGGAATTGCACAGGGCTCCCAGTAGAGGAAATTGGCTTCTTGACCTCGAGTTGCAGCTGCCACAGGAGGATGGAAAGAACCACCAAGGATCAGCAGCAGGAGCTTGTGTCCCTGCAGTGGGAACCCCGGTGTGAAAGGAAAGGGAGATGGGACGTGGATGGGACTACTCAGGCTGTGTGACCTCACTTGTGCAGTGCCTGGGAGCTCCACGGGGTTGAGGACATTGTCTAGATTTTATGAGGCTCTTTGACCAGACTCTGTCACTTCCAACCTTTGGGGATGAGGAACCTGCCAGCCCTGTTTTTCAGCACTCACAGCGACTGAGCAGGATTGGGGCACCTTGTGGGCTGAGCTTCTGGATCTGTGTGGCAGCTCCGTGGGGCAGGAGGTGGCCAGCAGCCTGGGGGGGCTGAAGCAGGAGTCTGGTGCAATTCCTGGGTAGCCCTGAGCTTTAAGGAATGGTGGTGTCCAGTGGGGCTCGTAAGAAGAGATGTTGGGATTGCTTGGCTGGATGGGATTTATCCAGGTTGCTTCCCAGATGGACAAGCTGGAACAGGGAGTGTTGGAGGGGGATGAAGTGCCCTGATGGCAAGGAATGTAGGGGTGTCCTGGCAGGGAGCTAATCCCTCTGGTGGGGAAGTGCCTCCTGGGCTGGAACCAATTCCACAAAACCCTTCAGTCCTGTTCATGTAACTAGGGAAATTGGCCCATATCCATGTCTAATCCTCTTTGTATCCTTGGGATTTGCTGCTGCAAAGAGGTTTGTCAGCTGCCTCACTGGACACTTCATTAAAAATCCTCTATTTGTCTTTTATTGGCCATCAGTGGGACTTCTGGAAGTGTGCACCAGGCTCCTCTTCTGTCCCAGCATGCTGTGTCCAGCTCCTCTTCTCTCTTGTTTTCCCTAGTCTCTTATCTCACAGAAACTTTTTCTTCCTGGTCTTAAACCCTTTCTAGAACTTTCTGAATTCTGTGTTAGACAAGATAAAGATAATCTGAGCAGAGCTGGGTACCCTGAGGAGCAGCTCCCCACTCATCACATGATGGGTTTGTGTGTGTTGTGCTGCAGCACGTCTGCAGTTCTGCAGAGTGAGGCTTTTGTTGGCTGCTTGCAGCCGTGCCCTGGGTGTTTCTTGCAGTGGTTTAGAAAGTGGTGGTGTGGCCCAGAGTTGTGTTTACTGGAATAAAAGATTCTGTGTGTGTGAGCAGAGAAGCTACTGAGAAAAATGTGAAGCCCTTCTAGGCCAGGACCACAGGGACCTTGGTCCCAGCAGAGCTCCTGGCATTGCTCACAGTGTGCAACTTAATTCAAGACTTAATTCAACTGCCATGTTCAGCTCAGGACTGTCACTGCCTTGCACTTACTTTTCTGTCCCACATCCCTTTTTGTGTGCTACAGCTGCTGTCTCCTGGTATGATGAGTTCCAGAGGCTCTATGACACCATCCCTTGTGTGGAAGTGCAGGCCCTGAAAGAGCACAGTGACCAGGTTCTGCACCTCAGCTTCTCCCACTCGGGCTGTTTGTTTGCATCATGCTCCAAAGACTGCACTGTCAAGGTAAAGCAGCTGCCTTCCTGCAGGGCCCTCCCAGCTCAGGTTTGGTGGGGTTGAGCTGTGAGAGCAGCCTTCACGGAGGCTGTGAGCAGAGGGGCATAAGCAAGTGTCCCTGGACTTGGGACAGGGATCTACTTGAGAGGGTGCAAAGGAAGCTACGAGGATGATGAAGGGACTGGAACACCTGCCTTATGAGGAGAGGCTGAGACACCTGGGACTTTTCAGTCTAGAGAGGAGAAGACTGAGGGGGGATCTAATTAATGTCTATAAACACATGAGGACTGGGGATCAAGAAGGCAGGGACAACCTCTTGTCACTTGTGCCCTGTGATAGGAGGGGCAATGGATTCAAACTCAAGCACAGGAAGTTCCACCTGAACATGAGGAAGAACTACTTTCCTGTGAGGGTGACAGAGCCCTGGGCCAGGCTGCCCAGAGAGGTTGTGGAGTCTCCTTCTCTGGAGATTTTCAAGACCTGCCTGGATGCCTTTCTGAGTGATCTGCCCTAGTTTTTGGTCCTTCTCTGTCAGGGGGGTTGGACTTGTTGATCTTCAGAGGTCCCTTCCAACCCCTGACCTGTGCTTCTGTGATGGTGGGGGTTGGAAGGGACCGCTGGAGATCATCTAATCCAACCCACTACTAAAGCAGGTTCACCTAGAGCATGCTGCACAGGATGGCATCCAGGCAGGTTTTGAACCTCTCCAAAAGCCCTCTGGGCAGCCTGTTCCAGGGCTGTCACCCTCATAGTAAAGTTTTCCCTCATGTTCAGATAGAACTTCCTGTGTTCCCGTTCATGCCTGCTGCCCCTCGTCCTGTCACTGGGCACCACTTGAAAGAGTCTGGCTGGAAAAGAGACTTGGCCCTGTTCCAGCAGATGCTGAGCTGTTCTCAAATCTAAAGATTTGACTTAAAACTAAAGACTCTGGCAAATGTGGCCTTGAGGGCTGTGGGTCCCAGGTCCAGCCTGCATGAAGGCAGCCAAGGTGGCTGCCTGGCTCTGCCTGCTGTTAGTCCTGTTGGGTCTAACAACAACTGTGGAGATAAGGATCCTCTGCAGGAGCTGCAGTGTGTGAGTGGGTTGTCTTGGAAGAAATTTCTCTTGAGTATGCTGAAAAACCCAGCTGTGACAGTACCACTCACTGTCTGAACACCTTCTCTTCTGGCTGATGGGGAAGCTGGCCTGTATTTAGCCACTCACCAAAACTGTTGCCTGTTTTCTGTCCGGGGAATTGATGAGGAAATTGGGACAGACAGTCAGATAATAGGATCTTTGATAATGTATTTTTTTTCTTGTCCTGGTGAGTGCTGGTAGAACAGATAAAGCAGAACCACTCTTAGGCTTCTCAACAGCTTCCTGGCTGTTTGTCCCTCTGTCTGTAGATCTGGAGCAATGAGTTGGACATCTCCCTGCAGCACAGCTCCAACATGAGACCGTACAACTGGAGCTACACACAGTTCTCCCAGTTCAACTCTGATGACTCCCTCCTTCTGGTGTCAGGTGTCTTTGTGGGGCCTCACAACTCCTCATCAGGAGAGATTGCTGTCATCAGCATGGGTAAATACCACCCTGGCTTCTGCTGGGGCTGCCTGGGAGGTAGGAACAGGCAGGTGCTGGTTCCCTTCCCTTCGGGTGTGCCATGGCCTGTGCTCTGCTTGTCCTGCCTTCCACCCTCTGCACGAGGGGCTCCCAGTCCCTGTGCTGTAGGGCAGACCTTGTGGGTAGCTTTAACTCTGCCTCCATCACCATGTTGTCACCTAAGGGCAGTGTGACGTGTGTTTATTCTCACTTAATGTCTGTTCTAAGTGGCAATCTGGGGAGGCAGGTGGTTACCCATGCTACCAGTGTCCTGAACCTGCTGCTCCTGTCTGAGGTGGTGCTGGTCCCACCCTGAGGCCCTGTGAGGTGCATTCACCCAGGTCTGCTACAGTGGTTTGTTACAGGTCTGCTACCCTCTTCTGCTGCAGTGCTGTCAGTCTGGCTTATTCCAACTTTCCCCATCTCTTGCCATCTCTGTGCCATGTCTCTCTGTGCCAAACATCAGGAGTGCTGTGGTGTGCAGCCCTGTCGCTC
This sequence comes from Chaetura pelagica, assembly GCF_000747805.2. NCBI lineage: Eukaryota > Metazoa > Chordata > Aves > Apodiformes > Apodidae > Chaetura > Chaetura pelagica. The sequence goes on along the minus strand of NW_009952359.1, from coordinate 267,815 downwards.
AGAAGGGCCCTGGGGCAGGTGGGGAGGTTCTGTACACACTTGACTTGCCCTCGTCCTTGGGGTCTCTGCTGTGGGCCATGCTCAGAAGGACCGTGCTACCCAATTGCTCTTGGGCTTGGCTCCATCTGGCTGCCCTTTCATTTTGGTTTCTCCTGTGTGTTCTCTACTCACACGTCTCTGCAGAAGGGAGAAATAATTTTATCTCCACAGCAGCAACTGGTGCTGGCTTGGGCGGCACCACTCGGCCTGCGGTGGATGTGCTGCATTCGGGCCTCCTGCAGAGACCCAAGTCCACTTTCCATGCCTTCTGCCACCGTTTCTCCAGAGCCCTTGCTGGGAGCCATCACCTTACTCTTTGTGTTTCTTCTCCCCTTCCAGAGAACTTCACACTGCTTTCCAGAGTGAGGAACAAGCCCTATGATGTGTTTGGCTGCTGGCTGAATGAAACCAACTTGATCTCTGGCAACCTGCATCGGATTGGGCGCATCACCTCCTGTTCTGTGCTGTGGCTCAACAACGCTTTCCAGGTGAGGAGCCTGTTCTGGCTCCACGGGCAGCCCAGCTTCCTGCTGGGGGAGGAAACACCACGGAGGAGGCATGAGCAGGGAAGAGCAGCCCTGTCCTCCCTGTTTGTCTCCTCTGACTTGTCCTCGGGATCTTGATCTTGAGGCAACCCTTGGATGAGTTTTCTCCACCCTTATGTTGTGGTACCCATTGCAATATTCCAGCACTACCCTTGGACTCCATTAACTCTTGCCCCATTAATTGGGATTAGGACTTGACTGCAGTGCCTCAGTGCACGGGTTGCTCAACAGGAGGGTGGCTGAGCTGCAGTGGGGCTGCTGAGGTCCTGGGCAGTGTGGAGCTGGGCCTGGGACAGCTGCATCCTGGTTTGTGTCCAGGCAATGGCTGTTTTCCCACTTGGCAGCTCCAGGCATTGCTCCCCAGAGCTGGAGGAGCTGAGAGGCTGAGCTCAGCTCTGCCTGTCTGTGCTGACGTGCCTGGGCCACGTGCTGCCCACTGTGATGAGACTTTGAGATCAGTGTGTGCTGACTCTTCCTGCTTGTTCATTCTCTAGCTCTTGTGTTGCTCAGACCCATTCCTCTTCTGTCCCAATGTCACAGCTGCATGTCCTGGTGTTTTGTGATGTTTAACATGAATTATTAATGCTGGCCCTGAGTGGAATCCTCTCGTAGCAGAGACCCTTTCCATCCCCACACCTCTGTGCTGTGCTGACACTACAGTGTTAACTGTTTCATTTCCAAAGGCAAGGAAGGACCTTGCCCCCTTTGACTGTGATGCTGGAGTGTGGGTGTAGGCTGCCAGAAAATTTGGGCAGGAAGAGACCTGCAGTGTGTATCTGGCAGCAGAGCACCAGGCCAGTCCTGCTGGCGGCTACAGGCGAGCTCCAGCAGTGCTCCACCTCTGCCACTGGTGAGCCAGAAGGGCGGCACTGTGTGCTGTGCCCAGTGTTATCCCAGAGGCCTGTTCCTGAAATTCTTGTGAAGTTTTGAGCAGTGCCAGCAAATGACCTTAGGCAGGGGGTGGCAGCAGGGCTGCCCAGCCTCTGTGGTTCCCAGCTCCACTGCCTGAGCTCTTTGTCTCAGCTTCATGGGCTGGTTCTCATGGTCACTGCTCCATGCAGTGGTGTGAAGAGAGGTCGGTGTGTGGCTGGTGTCCTCTATGCTGGCTCCTCTTGGTTTGAGCTGTAGGACTGACCTGAGGTGGTTCCTGCTTTCTTCTCCCTTCTGCTTGCAGGGCATAGAGTCAGAGAATGTGAATGTAGTGAAGAGACTGTTCAAAATCCAGAACCTGAATGCCAGCACTATCCGGACCGTGATGGTGGCTGATTGCAGCCGGTACGATTCCCCGGACCTGCTCCTGGACTATGAGGAGCAGCTGGCTGCTTCCACCTCCTGCCCGGTCTTTGATCTTGGCAGTGACAGTGAGGAAGAGGAGGCCAAGCCCAAGCAGACTGTGGAGCCAGCAGTACAGGAGCCGCCGGCTGCAGGGGGTGTGACAGCAGAGGCTGGGCTGCAGCAGCTCTTTGATGATATCATGGAGGGCCGTGTCAGGCCTGCCATGACCGAGACAGAGCTGGAGACAAAGGTGGCTGAGCTGTTTGTACGCAACAGAACTAAACCGCCCGAGCTGAACCTGCTCTCCACGGACAGCAACAGCAAGACAAAATACTTAATCTTCACCACAGGATGCCTCACCTACTCCCCACACCAGATAGGTAAGGCTGTGCTCTGAGCCTGGGGCTTTCCCCCCTGGAGCCTGGGCTGCAGCTCTGGCTGGATTTGTGTCTGGAAAAGCCTTGTTTGTGGAGGGTGAGGTACCATTTTGCAAGGCTGCTGGACTCTTGATGATGGAGGCTTTGGAGGTGCTCAGTCACTGAAGGGGGTTCCACCCTGCAGGCTCTTGCCTGAGGGGTGTTTTGTTGCTACCAGACTTGACATGTGGCCAAAGTTGTGGTGAGGGCTAAGCAGATCAAGAAGAAACGCCTGACTGAAGGACATCAGGCAATTGTGCACAAGCAGGTGGATGTGGAGGGCACTGATTGCCCTGATTAGGGTGTGTGGAAGGGCCTCAGTCCTGTTCTCTTGGGATGGAGAGTGCATCAGGGCAAGAACAGTGTGAGCAGCTTGGAGTTCACGTGCATGTTGCTAACACAGTGCCCCTCAGCTCTGGGACACAGCTCTGCCTGCCTCCTCCCTGCCCAGTGTGTGCTCCCCCCACATCGCTGGGCCTTAGCAGTCACTGGGACACTCCTGAGTTGGGACTGAAGAGGCTTCACAGTGGGGGAAGAGCAACCTCAGAGGGTGCTTGATGGCAGGCTGGTGCCAGGCAGCTTGCTGCCTTTTTGCTTGGTGCGTACCAGGGACTGTAGTTGGGGCACAAGGCAGGCACCGGCCTTGCTGCTGGGCTTTTTCTGGGTTGGGACTTCCCTGGCCTATCTAGGGCTGTTTTATTGTGGCACTGGGACTAGCAGAGTCTGAATGTGCAGGAAATCAGTGCTGAGTAGAAGCAGGTAGTCTGACTGCTGCTCCAAAAGCCTTCAAGCTAGCAAAGGTTCATGGAAAGGACCAGACAGATGAGAAGAAGCATGGGGATGGAAGGTGAGCTGCTGCAGGCAAGAAGAGTCTTCTGAAAAGCCAGACAGTGTTGGTTCCTTTTGCTGCTTGCACAATTACAGCCTCATATTCCTGCTACAGGCTCTCCTGGCCTTCCTGTTGGTCCTGCAGCAGTACAGCCCAGTAAGGTGGGAAAAAGGCAGTCGGCGAAGCTGTAGGCAACTTGGAGAAGAGTCACTTTGCCCACCTAAGTTAGGAACATGACCTGGGCTGAGTGTAGCTCTGCTCTGTGCTCTTGTCTGTGGCTGGGGCTGCAGACAGGCAGGTGAACCTTGGCTTTGCCCACCTGGGCAGCTCCATGGGTTGTGCAGGCAGAACAGCCTCAGGCTTGGACCTGCAGTGGTGACAGCTGAGCATGACACGGGGGCAGTGCCTGCCTTGGGACTCCCCCAACACTGGGGCTTTTGGTGCTTTTGAACCCTGATGACTCCCGGGCTGGCAGCCAGTGCCTGTGGCACAGACTGGATGCAGGGAGGGACGAACCCTGGCTTGGCTCCTCTCCCAGCCATGAGTCACTGCAGAATGTGATGTTTCCCCATGGGTTGGGGTGTGGAACCAGCCCCTGTGTGTCTGCTGCCTGCCTCTGAGGAACCAGCCCTTGGAGGTGCTGGCTGTGGTGCCAGGCTGGAGCTGCTGGTGGGAGCAGCACTCCTGGCATTCCCGCACCTGGTCTGTGGCACAGCAGTGCTCCAGTAGGGGCTTCCTGGGGGCTCTTCAGTGCTGGAGGCTTGGGTGAAACTGCTTGTGGGGCTGGAAGCTTGGTACTGCAGAGAGGAGGCAGGAGATGGTGGTGAGCCATGCCTGCTGAGGGGAGAGGGAAGGTCCTGAGCAGCGCAGGCTCAAACATGGTGATGTTGGGAAGGCACTCGGGCTCGAGGTGCAGTGTGGTGTCACCCCTGCCTTCGGAGGGCTGAAATCGGGGGTGTCTGGCACCAGTTCCTAGAGAGGTGATGGGATGGGCCATCTGTCAGCTCCTTTTGGAGGATTAACCTGGGAGGATTAAGCCTGTGGATGCCCAAGAGCTGTTGAGGCCCATAGGAGCCTTCCAGGAAGCTGCTGTGGATGGTTTGGGTTTGGGACCTCTGCCTAGAGCTGGAAGGGGAGAGGGCTAGAGTAGCATGTGTCTCCCTTAGTCAGGAAGTTCAAAAGCTGTAAAGGACTTTAGGCAGTTTGAGTTTAAACCCTTGTTCTAGGAGGTTTCTGAGGGTGAACCCCCCCCATCTACACTTGGCAGTGGTAGGGGAAGACCCTGCTGGGTTTTTTCCAGGCTGGATGTTGCAGGAAATGGGCCCAGTCCAAGGATTCATTGAGGAGAAAACCTTCCTCCAGCCAGACTGTCTCCCAAGCCAGTGCAGCTTCCTTGTGCTTCAAAGTGGGCCAGGAGTGTCTGGGGCTGGGAGCGAGGAGGGCTGTACCAGCTGGGATGGCAGCTGGGCACTGGGCATCTCCCTGGATGGGCCAGAAGTACCACTTGAAAGAGCTTGAAGGAGCTTTGCAGGGACTGCAGCCCTGTCCTGTTCCTCAGCCAACATAGCCAGTTCCCCTTTCATAGAAGCACTAAGGGAAGCCCTGTCTTGCAGCCTGGGGACTTCCAACAGTCATGCTGGCTGCACCCTGCGGAGCAACCTGATTCTGCTTTCTGTCCCCAAGGGATAAAAAGGATCCTGCCCCATCAGATGACAACTGCTGGGCCAGTGCTTGGGGAGGAGAGGCGCTCAGATGAGTTCTTTGACTCCCTGGATCATGTCATCGACATCCATGGGCACATCATTGGCATGGGCCTCTCCCCTGACCACAGGTGAGAACGGGGAATGACAGTGCTGGCCTCGGACATTGCGGGGGTGGGTGACAACTGCTGGGGAACAGCTGCTGGGGAACTCTGGGGGGCAACAGGAACAGAAATTACTGCGGAGGGTGATGCAGGGTACCTGCACAGGCCACTGTGCTCTTTCCTGTCCCATTTATGTCCGCGTATGGTGTGTGTAGGACCTGAGCATCTCCCTTGAGCTGGGCAGGAACGTTTTCCCGCCCTGTGCTGCTGAGCCTACTCAGAGTAGGAGCCTTCTGAGAGGGAAGGAGCTGCTCACAGCAACAAGTCTTGCTCCTGAGGCACACCAGCACGCTGCCATCCTTGAAGTTGGGTTTAACCGGATTAAAGAGGCTTGACGTAGCCGCAAGGACCCACCACCCCTTTTGTGGTGACCCTGTCCTTCTGAATGGAGCAAAAAGTAGTTCAGCATCATGTTCCTGTGTTTCAGCCTGAATTTTAGTGAGCAGAGAAACCACTTGGTCCCAGCCATCCTGCCCCACGCGTTTACAGCTCCCTGAGCTTCGTTGCGTGTGGCGAAGTGTGGAGTAACCCCTCTGCTCCCCCCAAGGTACCTGTACGTGAACAGCCGTGCCTGGCCCCGGGACTGCATCATCTCTGACCCGATGCAGCCTCCCCCCATTGCCGAGGAGATCGATCTGCATGTCTTCGACCTGAAGACAATGAAGGAGGTGAAAAGGGCCCTGCGTGCACACCGGGCCTACACGCCCAACGAGGAGTGCTTCTTCATCTTCCTGGATGTCAGCAGGGACTTCGTAGCGAGGTGGGTGGGTTTGGGCAGGATCCTGACCCTGGCACCTTGGGGCTGGTGCTGTGGGGTGGCTTGAGTAGGCAGGGCTGGTCCTGTGGGTTTTGAGGAGCGCAGGAAATGGGAGATGTGTAAAGAGAGAGAGTGCTGATGGAGGCTGTCTGTCCTGGTCCTGTTAGGAGACCTGTGAGGAAAGGGCAAAGCTGGAGCATGTTTGGTGGCAGGTGGGAATTGCCCATCTTGGGGGCTGCAGGCAGCAGGGGCTGTGGAGCGAGCTGAAGGGTCTCTTCCCATGGCCCCTGGGTCCCCAGCCTACCTGGTGAGGGGGCTGTGGGTGGAGGCTGGGCCTCTGGCCAGGTTAGGGCATCCTCTGCCTCCACCTGCATGGAAGGAGAGAGGTTGGGAGCAGAAGGTTTGAGGGCTGCCAGGGTGTCATCCTTACTGGTGTCTTGTGCACTGCAGTGGGGCAGAGGATCGCCATGGCTACATCTGGGACCGGCACTACAATATCTGCCTGGCCAAGCTGCAGCACGACAACGTGGTGAACTCGGTGGCGTTCAGCCCAGTGGAGCAGGAGCTGCTCCTGACAGCCAGTGATGACACCACCATCAAGGTGTGGCGTTCCCCCCGCGCCGTGCGCGTCCAGCGGGCCAGGAAGCCCAAGCCCAGGAAACTGCTCTTCTCCTGGCTCATGAACCAGAAAAGCTGAACCCAGGTACACCTGCTCCTGCAGCTTCTCACTGCATCCACCTCCTCCGGAGCTTGCAGAGTTTTGAGCCCTGCGCAACAGAGACGAGCTCTGGGCACACAAATCCCATCTGCTGAGTCAGGAAGGGACCCTGGCAGCAGGAACTGCTTCCTCCTTGGAGCGTTTGCTTCCAAGTCAGAATGTAAGAGCCGAGGGTCCATTCTGGGCCCTGGTGGGCAGCAGCCCAAGCTGGTTACTGCAGGGTGGGAGCTCGTCACAGCTTCTCACGAACGCTGCTACTTGGTCACAGCTCGCTCTGGGTGAGCTCTGGTCTCTTGGGAACAGACTGAGCCTGTCTCCATCTTTGTACTGTGTGAGCCTGGGACATGGCTGGCCTTGCTGAGAGCTGCTGGCTGCAGAGCACTGGGCAGGAGGCAAGTACAGTGCTGTGCTGCCTTGCTGCAGGGCTCTTTTAATGTAGTAGTACTTTTATTGATGTTTGTTTGTCCCAAACCTCCACGGGCAACTCATCTGGCTGCTAGGTGTGCTGAGTGCCTCCTCCCACTCCTCCCACACCACATCTCCGCCCCGGAGGGCAGCAGGGACTGGGGGGCAGAGACAAGGGAGGTGGGGTTAGGGTCCTGACTGGCATTCCAGGCAGCCCGCAGGGATGCAGCCAGTGTCCTGTTGATGCCTTGTGTACCTACATGTTGGTGTCACCAACTGCGAGAGCGGAGAGGGTTGGTGGTGACACGGTGCTGGCTTTGCCTCTGTCCTCCTCTGCTACTGTAGCACTTCCAGGAGCTGTATTTATTCAAGGGGATCTGTTGTCCCTTCCCAAGGGGCAGCCATGTGGATGGCTGCTGGGGTTGGGGATCTCCTCCCTCCCATGCTACTCCAGCCATGGTACTTTAGGTTCTCTTGGTGTGTTCTCCCTGGGGAGGTGCAGGCACCCCTAGGTCACAGGGCATGCTGCCCTGCTCTGCCTGAAGTGACAGTGAATAAGCTTCCTTCCACCTGGGATGACGTGTCAGGGATTGGGTGCTCTGCTCCTCCTGGGTCCCCCTCTGAGGGTGGAGCTCACTTGAAGTGATTATGGACTCAGTGGTGTTTACTCTGTCCCTGAAGCTCTTCTCCCTCCATCAGGTACCCAAATGTAAAACTAAAATTAAGCTCCTGATCTTGACTTGGCTGGGACAGCCAGGGCCAGTGGTGAGCCCAGGAGCTGCTGTTGCTGCTGGGATCTGGGCTTCATCTGGGAGGAGCTGGTGCCTAGACAGGGGCTGGAGATGATGTTTGGAACTCCCTCAAGAGCAGCAGGGACAGTTGTTCTGTGCTAGTCACAGCCTTGGGTTGCAAATAAACCCAACAGAGGCAGCAGATACTGTCTTGATATGCACTGATGGCTTTAACAGCTCCTGTGGCCCATGGCAGGAGGGTTTGTACCCTGGTTCTGCTGTGCCTAGGCTGGTGCCCATGGCTTTATCCAAAACCCCCATACTCAGGTTTTTGTCATCATGGGCCTTCCAGAAACAAAGGAGTCCTTTGTGTGTGTGTGTGTGTGTGTGTGCACAGGATCCACATCCAGCTCTGTCCAGGCACACAGCAGAGGAACAGCCTCTACCTTTCTCCCTCCACCCCAGGAGTGTGAAATCTCTTCTCCCTTGGCTTGGGGTTGTAGTGCACAAGGCAGTGAGGGTTTATGTTTGTACCGAGTTCTGCTCTTCACTATGGCATTGAATAAATATTCTGCTAAAGCATCTCTGCAATGTGAGTTTGTTTTTGAGTGCTCCTTCTGGTGAAGCAGAACTGAGGCCAGGAGCGTCCCACTGCAAGGGCACTGCACAAGCCTGTGCTGAGCAACAAGAGAAGTGAGGCAGAGAATTGCCCAATTCCTCTTTGCCCTCGGGGAGGAGGATGGGGCACCCCTAGGGAAGTGGAGCAGCAGCTCATGGCAACCTTGGGACAGCTCTGCCAAGGCTGCAGCATCCTAGCTTCTGTGTCCCTCCTTAGTTTCTAGTTTTAAGAACTCACACTGACCAGTTAAGTGGGTACCCTGTGCGGCTGTAGGAATTCCTGTGCAGCAGTAGCCTCCTGAGCTGCAACTCCTGTGTCCCTGTACAGCTTTTTGCAGCAGCTGCTTCCCCAAGGGAGGGGACAGGCCCCCTCCTGGGCACCCTTCGTTTTTGGCTGTTTTACAGCTGTGCATGTGGAGGCAGCTGTGCTGGTGCTCCCCAGCATGGGTTTAGTCCCCAGCTGGTGCTGCAGCTCCGCAGGGGCAGGATGGTCCTTCCAGAAGGGGTGGGGCAGCAGCACAGGTCCTTGGCTCCCAGCCTGGCCTTGAGGAGCTTCAGCAGCTGCTTTATTATTCAGCACCGGGACCTAGAGTTGTAACATGTTGGATTTGCTGTTCCAGTTGCTCTCCAGCTCCCCTCAGGTGCTGCAGGTAAAGCCATTCCAGCCTGTTGCCTGTTCCCTGTGGACCCTGTGAAGTTCCAGTGGCAAGGAGGGGCCCCTCAAGCAGCCACAGTGCAGACCCCCCCAGCACAGAAATAAACCCCGAGGTGATCCTACCCTGGTTCTTCTTCCTCCCAGTGTGGGGCTGGAGTCCCAGCAGCCCATGGATTGCACAACACTGATGCTCTTCCAATGGCTTTTATTAAAGGCTTTGACCATACTACATTCTTGAGGAAAAAAAGACACATTTCACAGTGGCAGGCTGAGATAGGTGTTCTCCAATAGCTGTGGCTGAAGGGGAAAAGAGGGGAAAAAAATAACCTCCAAAACACACAAAAAAAATCTAGTGGTAGCTTGTGCCAAGTGTCCATGTGCCAGCCAAGCTGGTGTTGCACCCCACCCCCCTGGGGCTGGCAGCTGCCAGGGACATGATACAGGCAATGCTGCACGATCTGGAGCTGGTAAAAACATGGGAAAAAGGACCAGGCAGCTTTTTCAGCACCAGATCTGCCTTCCTCAGCCACGTGGTTGTCACAGGGACCTGCTTGCCATGTCATAACCACGGCCACCAGTGCCCCTCTGCAGCAGCAGCAGCACAGCCCCTTGTCCCCAGCCTATGCTCTGCCCACAGCACGGCCTCTCCCAGGAGGACCAGGACCCCTGAACGCAGCCCAGGCCCCCTCCCCAGCTGAGCCAGCCCCTCCCCCGGCACGTCTTGGCCAGAAAGACCCTGCCCCACTGCAGGCAGTTGGTGTCCAGCACCCCGGAGCAAAGACCCTCACAGAACACAGACCAAGCCCCTCCCTCCATACAATACACCTAATTCTCAGCCTTTAAATGAGCAGGGTGGATTTTTCTCCCCCCTTTCCTGGCCTTTCCCAGCCCCTGCAGGGCTGGAGCCTCCCTTGGGCCTGGTCATGGGGAGCTGCTGCTGCAGGGCTGGGACTTCGTTGGGCTTCTGTTGCTTCCTAAGGCAACAGGGTAAGAAGCACAACCCATGGCTCGATCCATCCTTTGGTACAGGCTGGAAGGGACTTTGCATAAAGAAGGGTCCTGCACTTCCAGCGGGAGCCAAGGGGCCTTGGGGGCAGTGGCCTGGCAGGGTGCAGGCAGCGTGGGGCACACACCCCTGCCTGTACAACTGCCCTTGGCTTGCCACAGTCTTGCCAAGGTGCCCAGCCCCCCCAGCTCACCCCCGGCTCCATGCCAGCCCAGCCTGCCTCCCCTTGCTCCTGCTTGAATAGCAGGGTCTGCTCCAGCTTCTGTACACACCAGTCATGATAAAATCTGCAGGGAGACTTCAGAGGGGGCTTGGTGGTTGTCCACAGGTAGGACAGCCAGCTCAGCACCTTGGGGTGTAGAAAGTTCAGCTTGGGTCAGGTTCCAGCTCAGCTTCCTCCCAGCCTGGAGAAGGACAGCAGGCATCCCTCTGGCAGCAGCAGGGACACCCCTAAACAATCCAGGAGCAGTGTCACCGTGCAGGGAGCTAGAGCTCTCTGGGTCCCAGCTCAGTGTCCCAAGCCCTGCCAGGGCAGCCGTGGTGGAGCAGGGATGGGAGCAGAGCACAGTGGGCCCTCTGGGCAGTGGGCAGGGAGCTGCTGGCAGAGAGGCTCAGGCCTTCCTCCACTGCAGCCTCATGTCCCCTAGGCCCCCCCCAACAGCAGCCACCACTTCCACCAAGGGCGACCCATGGTGGCTGTGAGCAAGAGCACGGTGACCACTCCCCAGCCTCACTGCCCACCCTCCTGGCCGGAGGAACAGCACAGGGGCTGGACAAGGCCCTGGACCATTACTGCAAGGTGGGGGCAGCAGCTGCCTCCTGTGACCAACAAAAACTCCCCTGGGACACATTTGGACACTGATATGGCACAAGGAAGGAAGTGAAGCCTTGACAGCCCAGCCTGGCTCCCTCCCAACCTAAAGTTACTCATGGCCACGACAAAACCACTCCCAGGGACCAGCCAGCCACAATGCAGGGATGTTACTGTAGCAGTTTCTCCACCAACACAGAGACCTTCTCATGGGTGCTGAAGACTTGCTGCCCCAAAGGCAGTGATGCCAGGAGCCCAGGGACAGAGAGGGGACAAGCTTCATGTGCAGACTTCTGCAGCAGGTGGTAGGATCACCAGGTCCTACCCAGGTGGCTGCAGGCTCACTTAGGGGTGAGCTGAGAGTGCTCCAGTGTGCAAAAACACAAGGAAGGAAGTGAAGCCTTGACAGCCCAGCCTGGCTCCCTCCCAACCTAAAGTTACTCATGGCCACGACAAAACCACTCCCAGGGACCAGCCAGCCACAATGCAGGGATGTTACTGTAGCAGTTTCTCCACCAACACAGAGACCTTCTCATGGGTGCTGAAGACTTGCTGCCCCAAAGGCAGTGATGCCAGGAGCCCAGGGACAGAGAGGGGACAAGCTTCATGTGCAGACTTCTGCAGCAGGTGGTAGGATCACCAGGTCCTACCCAGGTGGCTGCAGGCTCACTTAGGGGTGAGCTGAGAGTGCTCCAGTGTGCAAAAACCAGGAACCAGCAGGCATCAGTTCCTGAAGGGAAGGATGGGGAAAAGCTGTTGCTAGTGGGCAAGGCAGACCCTTGGCGAGGGCAGGAGCTGGCCTGTGCCACCCACCACACAGGCAGATGCAGAGACTGGCTGCAGCCATGGTGCTGAGGGTGCTCGTGCAGATGGACAGTGGCAGCAGAGCCACAGCCCCACATGCTTGGCAGCTGGAATGGGCCCTGGAGCACCTGCCCTGCCACAGCTACCCTGCCATGGGGATGGGAACTCAGGACCATCCACATGAGTGCAGCCAGCTTCCAGCACTGCCACCATCCTCCCTCTTGGGCACAAGCAGAGAAGGACAGGGTCTGGCTCAACACCCAGCTGGGGCACTCAGGTTCAGGGGACTAATGTCCAGCACCAAGCCTTGTATCACCCCTCTCACAGGACAGGACGGGTTGTCCCCAGGCCAGATTCACTTCTCTCACACCATGAGCACCCCTGGTGCTGCCCCAGGCTCCTCCCGCAGCGCAGCAGGCACTGCCTGCCCTGCCCCATGCTCCCAGCTCAGAGCACAAACCATCCATCAAACCCAGAGTGAGGGCCAGATGCCGGGCACTGCTCCCTGCTGGCCACACAGCACGGCTCAGCACTGGCTCTGCAGGCACTGATGGCATCCCAATAGCTGCAGAAAGTTGGCACCTCTCTCATCCAAGTCTGCCATGCACCCTTCCTCTCCATCAAGGCACAGACCAGGCAGGGCAAGGCACCTGCAGCACACAAAACTTCCAGGAACACCAAGATCTCTGAAGAAAGTCCTGGATGGCTGAGCCGAACATCCACGCGAGGTGGTGCTTGGACAGGCCAAATCCTTGTTTTACTACAGAGCGCTGAGGCCGTGCACTAAACTGGTAGAGCAAGAGCTGCACTGGTTTCCACTGGGAGCCCACACAGCAGCAGTTCAGACACCCAAGTCCCTGCAGTTCCTCTTGTACCCCGCAGATTGTGAACGTCAACCCAAACCTCTTCTCAGGGAATGTCTCTCTGACACCAGGGAAGAGGGTTCCACCAGACACCTTGTTTCCACTCAGAGCGAAGGTCCCTTTCTGGGAAGGGCTCTTACCCTTCCGCTTTTTACCCCCTCCTCACTCCAAGACCTGCCTGACGCGCAGCACAAGAGGAGGATGCCCCTCTCGGGGCTGGCTCTGCCTTCACTGCTCCCGGAGGTGGGGAGGGTTAGAGGCCTGTGAGATCAACGATGGCTTTAATAAAGATGGCGTCATCACGCACATAGGAGTTCTTGGCTTCCATCACAGAGACGGGGCAGAACAGGGGGCAGCCACTGGCAATGTTCATTTCTGTGATGGGTCGCTGGAAGGAGGACGACGTCACGTCGGGTCGGAAGGCATCGATGATGTGCTCCCGGTTGTTCTGATCCAGAAGCATCAGGGTTACCTGTGAGGAAACATGAAAATACTGGGGCTGAGTAAAAAGCACCTGGAAACACAGCCCAGTGACCTGCTCACACGAAGCCTGTGAAACTTGCAGGTGCCAATGTGACCACAGCCACGTCACACACCTATAAAGCTGAGAAATGTGTGCGAGAAGGTCCAGCAGAGAACGTCATTGCAGCGACATTCAGCAGAAACCTCCCACATCCTGCCATGTCACTGGAAACTTCTGGGTGGCAGCACCAGGGCTGCTCGACTGACTC
>NW_009952359.1:241639-254731 GCF_000747805.2 Chaetura pelagica | reverse complement strand
GTCATTGCAGCGACATTCAGCAGACCCCTCCCACATCCTGCCATGTCACTGGAAACTTCTGGGTGGCAGCACAAGGGCTGCTCGACTGACTCTGAATCCCTGCTAGTGGCGTCGCTGCTGACCCCGACACCCCCGCAGGTACCTCAGTGAGCCACAGTCGCTGCCCCCTGCGGGGGAAGGCACCATGTCCCTCTCCATTAGTACTTTGCCTTGCCAGCCTCAAAGCGTTTCCTAAACCTGCAACACCTGGGAAGAGAACCCTGAGCTTCTGACCCAAGTCAGCATCAGCTGTGCCCTGAGGCCACAACAATCTGCTCTGACCCCAGATTCTGGCAGAGGCTCCTCTCCTTCCCCAAGATGCTGCTGCTCTCCTGTAGCAGCCTCTGCTGCTTCAGGCCCTCGGGGCTTTCAGCACAACTGGGGAATCCCCAGGGCAGGTCAAAGTCCTTCCTCCTTCTCTGCTTCACAAGTAAGCCAGACTGATGGTGTTCAGAAGCTCAAGTGGGCACAAAACTAGAGGCACGTTGCTGGGCATGACGGGCTTCATCTCAAACCCACCTTCTGGTTGAAGGGCCACCGCAGGAGAGCATCGTTGGGTCCCTTCATCACCACAAAGAACAGGGACAGGTGGGTCCCGCGCCCGGTGCCATCACCATTCAGGTAAACACGCAGACACATCTTGTAGCCGTACTTGCTTGTGTAGAAAGCTATCAAAGAGTAGCAAAACAGACACAGTGACTGTCAAACCCAGCAAAGCCTGGAGCCAGCAGGTTCCTTTGAACCCTGAGGACTCCAAAATTTGGATCCTGGAAAAAAACAGCTCTGGGTCTTAAAATACACATTTCAAAGAAGTGGCCCAGGAAGCTCCCAGATACAACCAAAACCAGATACCATCTTTGACTAGCCTGGAGACAGGTCAGGGGAGTTAAAAACCCCTGGTCTAGCTGAGACACAGAGCGCTGTGGCACTGAGCTGGGCACTGGCCCCTCGGGTCTCCCCATCTGCCATCACAGGCAGGAGGCCCCTGGGCAGAGTCTGATGCTGGAGCTCTGCCCCAGAGCTAAGTATCTCTCTCTGCAGCCCCCACAGAGCCACCAGTCCTGCTACACACAACTGCTAAAGGAGCTTCAGTGCATGGCAGTTAACAGTGAGAGCAGGAACAAATGGAGGCGGTGAGGAGCTCCTAGGCTGGGGCACAGAGATGCCCACAGCCAGAGGACAAGTCATCTCCTTCCAAATCACAACCTCTGGAGATGTTCAGGTCCAACAGCTCTTGAGCATGGTGCAGGACATGGACAGGAGGCAAGAATTAAGGGAGTCTCGCTAAGTCAAACCAAACAGAATTGAAGTAGATTTGTTTGCTTTGGGACAAGGAAGGAAGTGCTGCCCTTCCCTGAGGGGATAAGAGCAGGGGTTTTCCACAGCTGCTGCTGACTTTGAGAAGGAAATGCTCATTGCATGCACAGTTTCAATAGCAGCTTAGTTCCCCTCAGGAAAAGGAATCCTTTTATCTTTCAGTTTTTCCAGAGAAAAAGGACTCTGAACATCCTTCATCCAGAAAAGGATTCTAAAATAGCTTTTAAAATCCAATTGTGGCCCAGCCACAATTTGCTTTTCCACGGCATCAGGAAGCAGACCTCAGGCATGAGTTCTATGTTTGCATGCAGCTCTGGGCATCTTGGAAAGGCTCTGCAGTATGCGTGGATCTAAGCAGTTCCTGCTCAGGCGAACACAAACTCCCCTCCTCAAACATTCTGTGGTGAGCTGAGCTCCCCACTGAGCAATGACACTGTATGAATTGATGGTTTCACCTCTCAGCTGCAAGCCTGGGCAGTGCTTTTATAAACAAACAAGCCAGATCACAACCTACTGCTCTGAGATCATCTTTTTTAAGAAGAGAAGAAAGTCTGGGCTGGAGCAGTTCTGCAAGGAGAGTCCCTTCCTCTAACAGATAGTCAAGCACTTCCCTAGATGGGCTTTATGACAGTGGGCACTGTCATGTGTTGGGTACTAAAATATATTTATGGAGCTCTAATATGCATTTCCTCACTTCCCATTTTATTGCTGGTTTTATGGTCTCTGAGTATTTTAATTATAACTAAAGGATTATGTGGGGCTATACTGGAGCTCCATTATGGGAAATTAAAAGGTCTCCTGCAATCAAAACAGCACCTCTTTCAGCAGAGCAGCTTCATTTAGCCCAGTGCAAAAATAAAAGTTCCAGGCTCTACAGGGAAAAAGAAGACAGAATACACTGCGCATGGCCAGCACCTTGCCTGCTAAGGGCTCTGCTACAAATCCCACACCCTGCTGAGATGCAAAAGGCTTTTGCAATTTTACAAATTTGTGGGCAATAACCTGGAGAGAAGATGGCAGGAGAGCGGCCTGTTATCGCCTCCTGACGCTTCCGGGCAAACTCTGTGATCTTCCAGATGAAAACACCATCGTAGGTGGAAGCCTCCATGTTGCGGATCTTTTCCTCCATCTCAGCCATGGCCAGATCTTTGAGCCCAATGCTCCTTTCCAGCTGCCGAACCTGCTCAGTGGGACACACGGTGCAGCCTGGTTAGAAACACGTACTGTGAGACCCAAGAAAGCCAGCAGACACCAGCATTCCCTTCAGGATGACTCTGCAGTGACAGACATTCTCCAGAAGTGACAAGGATCACGGGAGGGAGAAATTTAGCAGCATAAACCAATGCACTGAGGCTTCCTTTGAATCCTGTCATCCTGGAGAAGATCCATCCAACTCAGTACTTGAGCTGGACACCTTCCCACAGCAAATGGGAAAATCCTCCCAACAAGCAGCACAATGTTAGCAGCACAAGAAGTGAGGTGGGAGGGGGGACAAAAAAAACCCCTCAGCATTGTGACAAAACTAGACTGAGAGAGAAAAGAACCTGCACCCAGCCAGAAAGGTCTCCCCAGGGTTAACCAACCACAACTTGATTACTAACAGAGATCTGAACACTTAATGCATGTCAGTTAAATTCCCATATTTTCCAGGAAGCTTTTGAGTGTTGGACACAGGCACAAATGATATTTTAGTTTTGGATCTGTAGAGATCTGGGACCAGGTGGGAAGGCTTTGCCACCTAATCTCAGGGAAAGGAAATGGAGAAAGTCTCAGGTCAGGGTGCTGCAGAGCGCAAGCCACTGGCTGGCTACACACCTTGTTACTCAGTGTTTCGATCTTCTCCTGGTCCAGCCGGTGTTGCTGACTGTAGGCTTCAGCTGTCAGAGACACACTTTCCACCTCCCGATTGAGCACACAGAGACTGTTCTCAAAGGTCACTGTTTTCCTCTCAAGGGCTTCACATCTTCCCAAGAGCTCCAGGGACCTGGAGAGGTCTGACTCAGAGCACAGAGGGGTTGCTGCCAGTAGTGGGGAGCTGTTTTGCGATGAGGAGAGGGCAGGAAGGGGCTTTAGGTCTCCAGACCCAGTCTTGAGGCTGAGCACAAAGCTCAGTAGCATGTAGAGATGCTCTGCCAAACACTTGCTTTCGTGTTCTGGTAGCTTTTCATTTTCCACCTGCATGAAGAAAAACACATCCCTTGTTGAGCAGTCTCAGTCTGCCACGATCCACAGAACAAATTCCTCCTCCTGAGGTCACAACATGAGCTTTAAATGATGAAGGGGAAAAACCGAAGGAAAATAGTTTAAAAAACTATTTTGGGGGTGGCTTTTTTTCTTTTTTAGCAATGCTGCAATCACACATGATGATGGATGCTTGACACTTCCCCAGCTGTACACACTGTCCCACTCTGTCTTCCTCTGTTACCTCCCCAAAAGGGCTCTGTCAGAGGCACTTAGCAGCACCAAAGGAAAAAGCCTCAGGTAATTCCCCCAAGGAGGGATTTATATGAACACCACCAGAAGTAGCTGGGAAAGCTAAGTCACAGGGAGAAATATGGCTTGGCCCAAGCTCTAGCAGGAGAGCAAGGGCACCAGAAGCCCAGTTCTGTGCTTACAGCTGAAAGCAGCATAACCACAAGAGCCTCAGAGCACTCAGGGTGCTATTCAAGGAGGAGGTTTCCTTCCACATTATGTTAATTCTCTGAATATCCAAACTCTGGACAGGAGATGACATTAAGCTCCATTTGCCAAGGGTTTGAACCACCACTTTGTTGAGGTATCTGAACATCTATAGCAGTTTGGGCAACAGTAGTTTGTGGGTTAACTCTGGAACTGAAAACAAGTCCCCAGATGAAATGAACATCAACAGACAAGCCCTTACCACTGCAGCACATCCAACAACCTCAAATCTGCAAGGCACTTTAGATCTTCCACAAGACTTCACGTGGTCCCGAAACTAGAAAGGAAGGAAAGCAATGTTAGATCTTATGTGCCCCCAGTAGCTTCCTTTCCATCTTGCTGATGTCTAGGAAACTGAAGACAATCCCAAGAATGCCCAAGTCACTGCTGATCACCAGCTGCCCAAGTGTGTGGTGAAACCTGGGCACTGCCTACCACTAGGAATGACTTTCACTGCAATGTAAATGAGGCACCAGCACTTGGAAGGAAGTTTTGTTTCTCTCTCATGGCTAGGAGGTCTCACTTCTCACCTGCATGTGCAAGACAATAAAAAGCTACCAGCACAGGTGTTATGGATGCTGAGCAAGAAGGGCTCAGGAAGGGGAGCCATGAGGAGCAACCCTATGAAAAAAACAGCCATTTAATTTTGTGCACTTCATGTAACCCTGGTCAGGTCGTGCAACTGCTTGGTATTTCTACTTCCAGCTAAGCATTATAAATCTGAGAACAAAAAGCATCTTAGTGGTCCTGCCTGAGCACTGACAGGAATTGTTGAAGGTCCTGTGTAGAGGAAGATGCTCTCCTGGGTCCAGCAATCCCTTGCTGGGCTTGGCCACCTCCTGTCTGGCAGCTGCCCTGAAGAACCAAGGCCAACAGTGGGTATTTCTGCAGAGAAGTGCCACTAACCCTCCAGCCGCCAAGATGACTCGTTTGGGTTCCCAGGCAGTCCGTGATAATGCTAATGAGCCCTAGCACACCATCATCTTGCTTTTGATGTACCTCTCATTATCAGGTATCAGTGGTCTGTCCTGAACAACCACCATATTCCACATTTAACACCTACAGCTGCTGCAACAGATGTCAATTAAAACTGGTTTTAAACCACTTTAACAGCTTCTAGATCCATCTGGCTTGCATAACAGGTCAGGTCACTCAGAGTGGCAATGGCTGCAGCCACAAATGGTTGGAAAGAGATAAGAGGGAGTTAATATTTAAACAAAGGATAGCCCAGCTATGGGAATCCTACAAGCCTGATCTCTGCTAGGCTCCAGCATCAGAGCAGACCTGTGTTCCAAGACCCCAGCAAGAAGTCCTTTATTGTGCTGCCCATTTTGAAGAACTCTTTGCTCATCATTTTGATGCTTCTTTCCCCCTGCCCCTTGTAACAGTGCTACTGTAAGTATGATACCCATAGTGGGCAGAAAGGTTCCAGATCAATTTTTTTTAAGATGATTCCCAAAACTTTGATTTTCAGACTTCTGAGCCTTCCCCCAGAAGCCAGCAGCATGGAGGCTCTATAGACATAGATTCCATTACAGTAATCAATTAGTTTAGCTGACATCATAGAATCAAAGAATGGTTTGGGTTGGAAGAGACCTTAAAGATCATCTAGTCCCATCCCCTGCCATGGGCAGGGACACCTTCCACCAGACCAGGTTGCTCCAAGCCCCATCCAACCTTCCCTTGCCCCAGGGATGGGGCAGCCCACAGCTTCTCTGGGCAACCTGGGCCAGTGTCTCACCACCCTCACAGTGAAGAATTTATTTATAATATCTCCTCTAAGTGTCCCCTCTTACAGCTTAAAAATCATTCCCCCTCATCCCATCACTCCCTGCCCTTGTCCAAAGCCCCTCTCCAGCTTTTCTGGAGCCCCTTCAGGCAGTGGAAGGTGCTCCAAGCTCTCCATTCTCCCCTCCAGGCTGAACACCCCAACTCTCCGAGCCTGTCTCCAGAGCAGAGCTGCTCCAGCCCTCCCATCAGGTCCGTGGCCTCCTCTGGACAAGCTCCAACAGCTCTGTGTCCTTGTTGTGCTGGGGACGTCAGAACAGGACTCCAAGTGAGGTCTCACCAGAGTGGAGCAGAGCAGAAGAATCCCTAAGGGAGATGGGATCCCTTTCCATTCAGAATTGCAGCAGTGGTTGATACGGCTGCTCTACATAGTACACAAGTGCCCTTTCAAGGCAGCAGCATGTGTCTCCAAATCTGCAGGTGCCCTTAAGTCACCTCCTCCTGCACCCACCAGCGTTTTGAGCCTTGGGGAAAAGTCACACCCCTACCAACAGCTGCCACTTGACTGTTTTCCCCACTCTGCTTGCTAATGGTCCAGGTCTTCCTCCCTGCTCTGTGAATGCCACGTGGCTCATTGGACAGATACCTTCTCCCTTGGAATCTTCTTCCCACAGCCCTCACAAGTCAGTGGAAATTCAGGGCAGACTTCGTCATGAGCCTGTAAAAGAATTGACAGGAGAATATTACTCCTCTAAATAAAAGCTCTAATGTGGTCACATGATGAGTACAACTCCAGAGGGGCAGTTTTACACTCGATTGCAGAAAAGCACTGTATCTACCAACCTGTGCTCAAATCCTGGTCACGCTGATGATTCTACAGGCTACCAGAATTTAAGGTGCCTGTGTAGCCTCAGCATCAATTTAAAAGCTGCTATAATGTGTTTTTTTTAATCAAATTGCTGTTTTGATGCATGAGATAACCAACAGGAAGCTCCATTTATGACTCTGCCAGGAAAATACACGTTCTGGCAGGTTGGGTAAAGTTGGCCACTACCTCAGCAAGGTCATTTGTGAAATCTTTCCAGTGTACTGGTTACTAGTCAGCTGAAGCATGAACCCATAGCCTGCTCATCACAGGCTGGGCTGAGCTGTCTGATCATATCCTTGCACTGGAATCAGAAAACCATTTTTCAACATGAGAAATATTTAAAAACTGATTTATTTAACAGCCCCTGCACACAAGCACCCACTTCTACAGCAAGAGCATAGTGTTGGCAGCTTGAGGAGCTCAGGGCAATGTGATACTCTGTGCTCAGAGGATACTAGTGATAAGAGTGCTACCAGCTAAATTGGGAATGCTACAACATACCTTTGCTTTCTGTGTCATTTCCAAACTGCTTAAGCCTTGTCTTTATACACCAACCAGGTGAAACTGGCATTGTAAATGCCATGAATATGCAGTTCAAAATGCAGATTAAAAGTGCACTGAAGTATTCTGCCATGGTAGTAACAAGAAAAAAAACATAGACAACAAACAGCAGCATTTAGAAAAGAGTCAGCTGAAACCAGATGCTCTGAAAACTTGGTCACATTTATTCTTTATTAAAACAAGCTACTGTCTTGGTGTGGTGGGGAAACATGCACAAGCTTAAAAGTATTACCACATCAGAAACTGGAAAGTGAAACCCATTAGTGGCTCAGCTTTGGCTTCCTGGTTACTCTCTCCTCTTTATACTTCCCAGGAGTGATCAGGCTGAGCCTCCCGGGCTGTCCCTGAACAGGGACCTGCCAGCCTGTGGGGCTGGGCTGGGCAGCCCTGCCTGCACAGGCAGAGGAGGCGGCAGAGTGTCTGCCTTCATCCCACTTGCTCAGAGGGGCTGAACCTGTTTTTCCACCCACCGACTGCTCTCATGTTCTACAAACACCAGATAGCATCTTCCCTACGACCCACAGAATGCTGGCACAAGAACAGATGGTCTGGCTGAAGGAAGGAAACTTCACTGTAGAGAATGGTTTGGGTTGGAAGAGACCTTAAAGATCATCCAGTCCCATCCCCTGCCATGGGCAGGGACACCTCCCACCAGACCAGGTTGCTCCAAGCCCCATCCAACCTGCCCTTGCCCCAGGGATGGGGCAGCCACAGCTTCTCTGGGAGGGACACCTTCCACCAGACCAGGTTGCTCCAAGCCCCATCCAACCTGCCCTTGCCCCAGGGATGGGGCAGCCACAGCTTCTCTGGGAGGGACACCTTCCACCAGACCAGGTTGCTCCAAGCCCCATCCAACCTGCCCTTGCCCCAGGGATGGGGCAGCCACAGCTTCTCTGGGAGGGACACCTTCCACCAGACCAGGTTGCTCCAAGCCCCATCCAACCTGCCCTTGCCCCAGGGATGGGGCAGCCACAGCTTCTCTGGGAGTATTTAAAACTTCTGCCCGTGTGCCAACGTGTGTGAAACTACCACCCCCTCAACATCCCCACCCTCCTGGCATTTCTCTTCTCTCCATTTCTCTTCCCTCTGGCTCCAGGGGATGTGACAACCTAGCCCTGCCAAGCGTGCCCAGCTTGCAGTGCAAGGAGGGAAAACAGCCCTGAGTAGCTCAGAGTGCAGCTAGTTCCTATGGAAATCGTTTGAGACTCCCAGAAGCATTAGATTTAACCAGCACAGATCCAAACCTCCAGACAAATATTCTTACATAAACAATTTCTGGCTCTTCTGGAATCCCCTGTTCCTTCCCCCTCCAAGGACACGGATGGAATTGCTGCTGGCAGGAATCTACCCCACGCCAGGAGCCAAGGTTGGCATTCAAACCTGACCTGCCACACTTCACAGGAATGGGGCAAGCCTCCTGTTTACACCTTCCCCAACCCACATCCAGGAGCTTCTGCAGCAGGGACCAGCATGGCTGACACTCAGGCAGTCACTGTGAACGTTCTGGGCAGCTCTGGAAAGCTGCTGGGAATGGGGGCCTGATGAGGGCAGAGCTGCTCTTCCACAGCAACCCAGGCATGGAAATCAAGTCCAAATGGGGTCAGAAAGACCGTGGCAAGAGAATTGAAGCAGAGCCTGAAGCCAATGGTCTGGCTCAGACCTTCAGCACTGACTTCTCCCCACCAGCTGTAAATTGAGGCACAGAGCAACCTGCAGCATCCACCAGCAGGGGTGGGAGAACAAGAGCAGGCAGAGGAGCAGCCAGCACAGCAACACCTTGCTCTTCCCCAGCCCATCAGGACGAAAACAACAGATTGACTCCCACATCCACTTGGCTCCCTAAAAATAAACAGCGAGACAAGCAGCAAAGCCCAGGCATCATGCACTGCCACCAGAAAACACCATATACTGATATGGATAAGGGGTTGACCTGCTAAAAAGCAGCCTCATGGAGAAGGACCTTGGGGTCCTGGTGGACAAGTTATCCATGGGACAGGAATGTGCCCTTCTGGCCAAGAGAGCCAATAGCATCTTGGGATGTATTAAGAACAGTGTGGCCAGCAGGTCAAGGGAGGTTCTTCTTCCTTCTACTCTGCCCTTGTAAAACCGTATCTGGAGTGTTGTGTCCAGTTCTGGTCTCTCCAGATCAAGAGGGGCAGGAATTTACTGGAGAGAATCCAACAGAGGCTACGAGGACAATGAAGGGACTGGAACGCCCGCCTGATGAGGAGAGGCTGAGACACCTGGGACTTTTCAGTCTAGAGGAGAAGACTGAGGGGGGACCTGATGAATGTCTATAAATATCTGCAGGGTGGGTGTAATGAATGGGCCAGCCTCTGTTCAGTGGTGCCTGTGATAGGACAAGGGGAAATGGCATCAAGTGACAACACAGGAAGTTCCACCTCAACATGAGAAAAAACTTCTTTCCTGTGAGGGTGACAGAGCCCTGGGACAGGCTGCCCAGAGAGGTTGTGGAGTCTCCTTCTCTGGAGACCTTCAAGACACGTCTGGATGTGTTCCTGTGTGACCTGCCCTGGGTGTTCCTGCTGCAGCAGGGGGTGTGGACCTAACGATCTTCAGAGGGCCATTCCAACCCGTATGATTCTATGATCCTCTAGGAGTCCACCTGAGAGACCAGAAAATCAGGCACCATCACAGCCTTCAGAAGGACCAGGGCAGCCTTTGAGCACTGGTGGGTGGCCACTGTGGCCACACAGCCCCCCAGCACCCACCCATGCTCCCCTCGGGAGCTGGAGAGCAGAGCTGATTCTGCACAGACTGTAATGCCCCAACCTCAACACCGGGAAAGCAGAGAAGGGATTTGCAGTATTTCATACTGAGGTTTCTCTAGGGGAATCCCCGGGATCATCCCCCTGCAAGGCCAGCACTCAACCAGCAGAAACTGGCAGTTCACTTCACAGCAGCTCTGTGGCACTAAAGGCAGCACACATCGATGCAGCCAGGCAGGAAAGCACAGGCACACACTGGGAAAAACGTGGGATTTAGTAACAGCAACTGATCCCTGGAAGACACAATGGTCATTTCCCAAGGAATACCAGGATATGCTGCTCTGCTGCACCTACGTGAACAAGACAACAGGGGAAACTGCAGCTTAATCTGATTGCTGTTTGGCCTCTCCAGGCTTTGCTAAACTCAACTTGAACTATGGACTTGAACTATGGAGGAGGCAATTGCTGAAAATCATCACCCCTGTATGGTGGTGGCAGAGGAGCTGCACCTGCTCCCCAGCTGCCCCACCACAACTTACCACACCAGTCCAAGCCCATTTTTTATGGAGAAGTTAAAATTGCATTAGGAAATCCATCGCTGTGACATGACACCCCCATGCAGCTCAGAGACATGGCAGGTGGCTGAGAAAGCCACCTTTGGAACAGCTGCTGACAGATGCCTCTGCCAGAACCTGCAGGAACATGGTGGCAAAGGGCAGCGTTGGCCAAGCCAAGGTGCAGCAGGACAGGCTTGGTGTGGGCTGCTCACCACAGCTCCTCTGCAAACAGCATCCTGCAGGTCAATCTTCCAATGTTGTTGGTCCCCTCTGCCATTCTCACCATGGCACTAACCACGTTCCCAGCACTGATCTGATTCACCTCCCACAGTCACTGCTGAGCCGCCATGAGCTGTGGACGCACTGCAGCGCTGGGGTCTAACCATGCTGAAGGCTCTGCCTGTGCTGAGCAGGTCCTAGGGCAACACCCTGGAGACATCTCCCTCCTTCCAGCAGTGCTTTCATCAGCTCAGAGCTTCACCTCAGTTGCTCAGATCCAAAGGGACAGCCTGAGGCTGAAGGTGTGCCTGACCTTCACGTTAGAAAGGGTGGTGGTGGGGCTAGCCAAGCTCTGCCAGCTGCTGATGGTGGGAAGGGGCACCTCCTGTGCCTTGCAGGCAGTGTGGAGGTGCAGGTTGTGAGCAGAAGGGCTCAGCATGAGGCTGAGACCACCCCTGGCACCCAGGAAAGCAGAGATGAAATAAATCCGTCAGCTGGGACAAGCATCCTTCACATGCTGGATAAGCTGAGCCTGTGTTGAGCCACTTGATTTCACACTTGGTTTCTCTAGGCCGTCTGAGGAGCTGCAAGTGCCCCAGAGCATGTGTGATTGTGGCTCTGACAAGACACCTGGAGCCCAAGGAACATGTCCCTGGGGGTGAAGTGCTGCCCCACAACCCCCACAGCTGTATTCACAACGGGGGGTTTCATCAGGCCTTAGAAAGGACACGCAGCACTCACCTCAGCTTCAAACCTCCTGACTTACAGCTTTTTGTTTTCCAAGGGATATATGCCAAAACTGTTAATTAGATGGGCTACCACAAGAAGGCTGAGCTGTTTTTAGAAGCTCAGAGCAGACCCTCTCCAGCAGGGGCTTTCCAGCCCCCTCCCACACATGCTCTCTGACACTCCCTGTGGCTTTACCTCCCACCACAGGCTTGGATGGGAAACTGCCTTCTGTCTGGGCAGCAACTGAACTCCACTTCAGGGACCTAAGGGAGGCTGGTTTTGTTTGGGGACCTCCCACTCTGGAAAGCAGAGGTGTGTCAGATCTGTTTTTCCAGAGTGGAGGATCCTTTTGTTCACTGTGCATGCAAATCAGTGATTCTCCCACAAGAAAGTGATCTGGACCTCAGGCAAACTGCTGGAACTGGCTGCAAATAGCACCCCAACACAACACCCTATCTTGGGCCCAAAACCTTAAAAAAAGGTAACAAACACTGTTTCAAAAGAAGACAGGCTGAGGAAGTTGGGGTTGTTCAGCCTAGAGAAGAGGAGGCTCTGTGGTGACCTTATAGCAACTTTCCAATATCTGAAGGGAGCTACAAAAACTGTTAATTAGATGGGCTACCACAAGAAGGCTGAGCTGTTTTTAGAAGCTCAGAGCAGACCCTCTCCAGCAGGGGCTTTCCAGCCCCCTCCCACACATGCTCTCTGACACTCCCTGTGGCTTTACCTCCCACCACAGGCTTGGATGGGAAACTGCCTTCTGTCTGGGCAGCAACTGAACTCCACTTCAGGGACCTAAGGGAGGCTGGTTTTGTTTGGGGACCTCCCACTCTGGAAAGCAGAGGTGTGTCAGATCTGTTTTTCCAGAGTGGAGGATCCTTTTGTTCACTGTGCATGCAAATCAGTGATTCTCCCACAAGAAAGTGATCTGGACCTCAGGCAAACTGCTGGAACTGGCTGCAAATAGCACCCCAACACAACACCCTATCTTGGGCCCAAAACCTTAAAAAAAGGTAACAAACACTGTTTCAAAAGAAGACAGGCTGAGGAAGTTGGGGTTGTTCAGCCTAGAGAAGAGGAGGCTCTGTGGTGACCTTATAGCAACTTTCCAATATCTGAAGGGAGCTACAAGAAAGCTGGGGTGGGGCTTTTTACATGAGTCTGTAGTGAGAGGACAAAGAGCAACGGTTTGAAGCACAAAGAGGGGAGATTCAGGTTGGGTATTAGGAGAAAGTTATTTCTTTTGAGGGTGACGAGATGCTGGCCCAGGCTGCCCAGGGAAGCTGTGGCTGCCCCATCCCTGGAAGTGCTGAAGGGCAGGTTGGATGGGACTCTGAGCAGCCTGGTCTGGTGGGAGGTGTCCCTGCCCATGCAGGGGGGTTGGATCTAGATGATCTTTAAGGTCCCTTCCAATCCAAACCATTCTATGATTCTAAAAGGAAGGCTGGTCAGTCTGTTACAGCATCATCAAGTGTGCTGGCCATAACACTTAAAATGCTATATCCCATGTGGTCAAGACAGCTCTAAAACACTCCTGAGTACACTTGGGAGGCAATGGGAGCCAGGGAAAGCATCTGCAGGGACCAGCAGTTCTGCTCCAAGCAATGTACAAAAGCCCATAGCTGAAGTTTTTCAGCCTAAGCTGAGAATCATCACCAAAAACTCT
>NW_009952359.1:235986-241549 GCF_000747805.2 Chaetura pelagica | reverse complement strand
CATTCCTGCAATGTGCATGGGAGGGGGCACAAAATGGTGAAGCACCACAAAGCAGGAGACCACCCCCTTGGCTCAGGGCCGCAGCACCACTTCTGAAGAGGAACAGTTTTCTCTACAAGAGGTGTAACAGGGCTCCCCCAGCATGTCCCAGCAGCAACACTGGGCAAGAAGGGACTGTCCAGCCACCTTGTCCCCAGGGGCCTCAGGAAGCCACAGAACCCAGATGCAGACATACTCTTCAGCACTACAGTAATACCACTTCAGTTCTGAGCCTTGCAGCTTCCACAGGCTTCAGTTAAAGTGACCTCCTGAAAACCAAGGTGACAACTGACTCCAAGGTAAACACGTCCCCTCTGTTTGAATCAGGACAGGTTATCACCACAGGTGACACTCCTCCATCCTCACTAGCTGAGCTCATCTGTTTCCCTAGAAACATCTTCTCCCAACTTAGTTTAAATACTGCTTAAGACTTCATTCTCCTTCCAAAACTTAGACAATTCCATTTCCTTATGTTTCAAATAATTCTGCTATGTCCAGAGATGACTGGAGCACAGTTAAACCCTCTCCCTGGGTAACAAAAGGAATGGAAAGGCCACAGCTGAGCATGTGAACACTCTTCTGCAGCCCCCTCCTCCCATCCCAATCCTGGTGGGGGGCACAGAAGGTGGTGGTATGGAAGTATAAATAAAATGTGTAGAAGAACACAAGACATGTTGATAAAACAGGAGAGAGGCAGAGGCAATTTGAGGTACTGCAAGGCAAAAGAAACTCTCCACGGCTAGGAAACCATGACCCCCCTTTGCCTGGCTATCACAGAGCATGTGTTCTTGGTCTTTCGCCTTGCTCTAAACAAGCCAGTTTTAGTTTCTGCAACTTTCCTCAAACTTTCCACCTGACTCTAAAGGCTCCTGCCCACAGCCTGCTTTTCTGTATGTACATTCAGGCAGACTCATCAGGAAACCCATACATGAAAAGATGTTACTGATTAAAAGGGAAAACCCTGCAGCCCCACCACAAACTGCTTTATCCAAATGTCAATAAATATTTACAAAGTCAGAAAAATATGTTTATAAACCCAGACATGCTCTAAGGGCTTGAACATTTCATATACTTCACACAGCTTCAATCAGAAGTGCAGGTCATGTCCAAACAGATTGCACCCTTTCAGTTTTGTATGTCTCTTGCAGACCTGAACTCTGGTCTGAACAGAACGGGAAACTGAAATCAGTTTTATTCGGTTTTTTGCAGAGCCAGAGCTCTCCAGCTGCCCAACATTTTTTTTTTCCCTGTTCATGCCCTGGTAAGATTAGCAATGCAGCAGTGACGGTATCTCTTGATTTGTAAGCAGACAGCAGTCCAGTAATTCTCTCTCAGTAAGAGCATAAGATTTTTAAATTAGCAAACAATGAATTCACTCTCAGGGACTTTCCATGTCCTGTCGGAAATAGCACAGCAAGGGACTTTCCAGAGAAGAGCTGAGCTGCTGCAGGACGTTACAAATGCTGCTGGCTCAAATGCAATTGTGCTGCACCAGGAAACTCCGCTCTGTGGCACCCGAAGAACCAACCCACCCACGAGGCAGGGCTCAACCTCAGCCCACAGGACCAGGAGAGACACAGTTGCTTGACACCTCCTTTCAGCCCTGCTCAGCCACACATACCATCTCCTAAGCTGTGACCCCATGAGGACAGCCAGGCCTGATTAAATGCCACAGCTCTTTGGCAAGCGGCTGGGAGGAGGGATAACACAAACCAGACCTTGCCTCCTCCCACAGTTCCCAGGAAAGAACCAACTTTTCCCAGAGGGCACCAAATAACCCCCACAGACTGGATGTCCCCGTGGCAGGCAAGAGAGGCAAAGCTTAGTCCTAAGCCCAGCAGGCAGCACCACTGGAGACCGCAGTTCCCACCACATGGGACTGCCCCCAGACTCAAACACCATCACAGCCCAGAGCTGCAGACCTGCAGTCTAGGCACCCTGGAGCCTCTAGGAAACACACCCTGTTTTAGTACAGCACCTCACAGGACCTTTTGAAGATGAAGTTAAGAGTAAAAAAGACACAGTTCAGAGCAGCTGTGCAGATCCCAGAGCATCACACACACACACAGCCTTGCAAGACTTATCCCAGTGCAAGCCCTGGCTGGACTCGACCCTGTGTTCCAACACCTGTAAGACCACACAGGGAGGACCTTTGGCAGATGATGATTTTTGCTGAGCTCTGCAGGAACTCTTGAAGAGGTTGTGTTTTTTTTTAACCGAGGAGAAAAACTTCAGAAGAGCTCATCAGTCATAGCACCATCAGTAGCACTGGAAGATGCTGAAAAACACACCTTGTTTGGTGTAACAGATAAGCTCACTCACTAATCTCCACTCTGAGCACCACAGCAGGCATCACACTCCTAGTCACTGCTCACCAGCAGAAATTGAAGTGCGGGTCAATCTGCAAGCACCAACCACACATCTTGGATCTGGAACCTCAGCAAAACACACCATGCCCTGAAAGGCAACTTCCAGACTCTCTCTGCTGCATCAGTGTTCAGCTTTGAGATGGACATTCATTCAGCCATAGATCCACACTGTGAGCCAGGTATAGACCCATGAGTGAGGGTTTCACAGCAGGAGAACCATTCTGCACCCTACATCCCCTCATCTTCTGGACCAAACCTTTAGCATAAGGAAGTGGAAGGTTCTACACAGAGACAAGGAAGAAGAAAAGCTGTCAATGGGCTCAGCAAGCCAGATAGAAAGCTCAGGCACAATCCAGAGCTGTTGTCTCTTCTGCCACCTTGCAGCAGCACTGCTGCAATCCTAAGAGAATCCAAATGTTACCCTAGACAGATCAAGGTTACACCTTTTCCTGACCCACATGTCAGTCACTACCATGAAGCACAGGGCTACAATCTTTACCTGCAGCAAGGTTAGAGGGAAATAACATTTATTCCTCTTATCTGAGGCCCCAAACGTGGCTGTTCTTCCAATTCAAGAAGGATGACAAAACTGTCCTTCAGGAGCACCCAAGCTTCACAGGTCACTATCCACTCACAGCTAGCTGCCAACACACTGTAAGGGTGCAGGCTGCTACAGCAGAGCCGACTTGTTGGGAGGCATGAGGCCCCCTGCCACTCCCAGCAAGAACATGTTTCTCATCAGGCTTGTTAGCTGTACACATGTCAAGCAACAGGGCCACAAAAAGGCCTGGACAAAGAGCTGATGGGCAATTTGAGAAGAGCAGGCCTGGAAAAACCATCCTGGCCAGCAGGCTGGTGGCCGAGAACAGCCTGGGGCAATGAGTGGGCAGCCAGTGACCAGGGCCTAGTCCTACTGCCCAGAGGTGGCTGAGAACAGAACTGTAGCCAGGCCACTTTCCCCAGGTTCATGGGCCCGAACTAGGTTTTAGGTTCACATAATGCAGAGAACTTCATGGCAGAGCACTGCCTGACAGTTTGCTTTTCTGTTGCAGCAGAAAGGAGCTGGTGATGAAGCAGGTGGTTCCCACCATGGACATGCTGGGTGCCTACCATCACAGCTGAGTCTGAAATGGTTTCTCAGCAGGGTATACAGACCTACCTCAGCCAAACCTCTTCAGCTCACAGTGAAGTGTGGGGCGCTGACAGCTTCCAGAGGACAAGGAAAACCACCAGAGCCTTTCCCAGACACACAGGAAAGAGAAAGGATGCAGACACCAAGAGCCCTGCTTTGATCTTTACCTCATATTCTTTAATAGTTCCCTTCCACGTGCAGCCACTGTTGATGCAGACAGCAGGCAGACTTTCCACTTCCCGACGAGCAGCATTGTCTGGGAAAGCCTAAAATGGAAAAAAAAAACCCCAAAACAGAAAATGGCTGAGGGGTTGCAGTTTTGGTAAGGAATTTTAATTCTTTACGAAAACTTTCCTAAGACTCCTCCCAGGCTAGTTACCACATCACCTCCTCAGAGGTGTGCTAATGGCAAACAAATCATTACTGCCACGTTTAATTAGGGCAGCAGTACAGGAACATGGATTGTAGAAGCTGGGGAGTCCACCACATGAGTGATTAACTCTCACTATGAAGAAAATGTTTCCTAGGAAGCAGGGATTCTCCAGAACTTGTGTAAACTGCAAGTGGTATTGAATGACATCAGTGAGCTCCTTTATTTTTTAAAATGCATTTTTACTTACTGAGTTGGGTTCCAAAATAGAAATTCCTTCTTCATATATTCCTTCCTGAATACAGCTGGCACACTTCTGAGGTCCAGCACTACCAGATGGAAAAGTAACCATCACACACAACAAATAGACTAATTTACGATTTAACAATAAAACATTTGCTGGTAACTTTATAACATTCAAGCATTTTCTTATTTTTAAAACAACACATTGAACCTTTGCTCCTGTGTATTTCTGATACCCACTTCTGATTCTAATTTTTTTCCTTCTCCTGATTAATTACTCTATTCAACTTCCCTTACTTAAAGGCAAGAGCAAGACAGGACACTACGTAACTTTTCTGGAAGGCAGCACGTGCTTAAGATTTCCCACATTTTGCTACAACAACCATACAGTGATTTTGAGGAAAAAGTTCTTCAGGAGCTGCAATGAAGGCTGAAGGAGATGGGTGATTCTCCTGGTTGCCACCTGATCCAGGAGGCTCCAGGAGGTTCTGGAAAAGGGAACTCTGATGAACCCCTGGAACAATAACAGCAACTCAGAGCTGACACATTCCCTTAAAAACCTGATGCTAAACCTCAATGATAAAACACAGCTACCTCACCAAGAAGGCCCTGAAAATGAGACTTTTCTCTCTTTTTTTGCTTGAAAATGTCCTTTCAAGCACTTAAGTCTTCAGACTAAGGCACCAAAGTTACCTTATAATTTTCTTCAGGCAATAGCAACAGTAGCGATGTCCACACTGAGCTTGGACTGGCCTTCTCAAGATATTTTTGCAATCAGAGCAGAGATATTTGACCTCCAGTTTAGTTCCCAGGATCTCCTTTGCAAATCCAGGCTGGTCTAGATCCAAAGAGCTCGGTGGACTAGAGTTTGCTGCTGCCATGTGAACAAAAAATTCTGACTGTATCTCCAGAGCCTGAAAAGGAAAATATTTTCCCTGTTTGATTATAACTGGATGATAGAATTTTTTCACATAAACTGCATTGCTCACAGCACCCAAACCCCAACAACAGGGGGAAACACAGCAATGTAACCCACACAACTGCCTGCACCTAGTTAAAAGTAGGGAACCTTTACAGTTAATTGTAAAACTAAATGGACAACAAAGACAAGAGTGGGCAGACCCCACTGAAATACCCATCCAAGTTTATTTAGAAGCAGCCTAGACCAAGGAGTCGAGGTTTCTGGCTCAAACCAAGGTAAAATCCATCCTAAATCTGACCTGAAACATAAATACATCGCCTCAGCCCAGCCCCCCTTGTCTGCCCGTCTGTCCGTGGTGCAAGGGAACAGGAACCCCGCCCGGAGCCGCCGCGGGGCCCGATTGACCGGCGATGCCCCGGCAGGTGCGCGGGGCCCTGCGGGGCCGCCCGAGGCACCGGCAGAGCAGGAAGGGGCAGAACGAAACGCGA
>NW_009952359.1:233996-235113 GCF_000747805.2 Chaetura pelagica | reverse complement strand
CACCGCCGCTGCTCCCCCGCCGCGGGCCCCCCCCCCCGGCAGGGGCTGTCGGAGCCCTCGAGGGCGGCGGGAGCTCCGAGGGGCCGGTGGGGCGGGGACCGTGGTGTCCGCAGCCGCGGGGAATTCACCCGGATTCACCGGAGAAACCCTCCCCGGGAAGAACTCTTGTCCCCACACCAGGTTCTTGACCCGGTGTGTAAAGTCCAGTCCACACACAGAGACAAGAGTCGTGCAGGGTCGGTGCCAGCAAGACACCAGTACCGCACAGTGACAGGACAGAGAATTTACACAGCGAAGATCAAGTTCAAGGCTTATCACACTTGTCTGTTGTCTTTGATCGGTCTCTCAAGCACATACAGAGGGTAGGTAGGGCTAAAATCGAGCAGCGGCGTTTTACCATGACAATGATACCCTGTTATCTGTCCTATTGTCTGTCTAAACGCTGCACAAGGACTGTGCCCCGCGGCAGAGCCAGTTTGTCAGCCCTTGTCAGGCCAGCGAGCACCGCTTCACACAACCAGGTGCTGGGCTCGGTGCCACCCCCAGCAGAGGGCTCGGGCTCCCTCCCGGTGATGGCAGCTGCCCGGACAGCGTAGGGGCAGGGCAGGGGGGCAGTGCGTCATGGCCCGAGGCTGCAGGTGAGCCTGGGGGTCCCAACCCCCTCAGGGCTATGGTGACTGCGAAGGGCCCCGCAGGGAAGGTGCTGAAGGGAACAAGGTGTCCCCACACACGTGCTGCTCCCCCGGGACAGGCACAGCTTCCCTCACTCTGCTGCAGCCCCTTTTTCCAGGCACAGCGGCGCTTGTCTGGGAAAGCGACCCGAAACCCTCCCACATCACTAACACTTTCGGCTGGCTGATGTAATCCTGGGGAGAAAAACCCCTTCTCCGCTTCCCGAACAAGGCGTGACTCTGCAGCAGTGCTGGGGTGGGACATACTGTTCCCAAAGACAGGAAACCACCAGGAATGCGGGAGGGCTGGGCTGGGAACCATCTGGGACTGCTCCGGCTGCTGCAGCCCCCCCGGCTGCCACCCTCGGCCGAGGGAGCAAGTCTGGAAACACGGAGTGACCCCCTCACTGACGCTTCATGTCCCCGGGCTGCTCCCCCCCGGCCCC
>NW_009952359.1:232351-233546 GCF_000747805.2 Chaetura pelagica | reverse complement strand
CACCGCCGCTGCTCCCCCGCCGCGGGCCCCCCCCCCCGGCAGGGGCTGTCGGAGCCCTCGAGGGCGGCGGGAGCTCCGAGGGGCCGGTGGGGCGGGGACCGTGGTGTCCGCAGCCGCGGGGAATTCACCCGGATTCACCGGAGAAACCCTCCCCGGGAAGAACTCTTGTCCCCACACCAGGTTCTTGACCCGGTGTGTAAAGTCCAGTCCACACACAGAGACAAGAGTCGTGCAGGGTCGGTGCCAGCAAGACACCAGTACCGCACAGTGACAGGACAGAGAATTTACACAGCGAAGATCAAGTTCAAGGCTTATCACACTTGTCTGTTGTCTTTGATCGGTCTCTCAAGCACATACAGAGGGTAGGTAGGGCTAAAATCGAGCAGCGGCGTTTTACCATGACAATGATACCCTGTTATCTGTCCTATTGTCTGTCTAAACGCTGCACAAGGACTGTGCCCCGCGGCAGAGCCAGTTTGTCAGCCCTTGTCAGGCCAGCGAGCACCGCTTCACACAACCAGGTGCTGGGCTCGGTGCCACCCCCAGCAGAGGGCTCGGGCTCCCTCCCGGTGATGGCAGCGGCCCGGACAGCGTAGGGGCAGGGCAGGGGGGCAGTGCGTCATGGCCCGAGGCTGCAGGTGAGCCTGGGGGTCCCAACCCCCTCAGGGCTATGGTGACTGCGAAGGGCCCCGCAGGGAAGGTGCTGAAGGCCCGCAGGGAAGGTGCTGGTGGGAACGGGGTGTCCCCACACACGTGGGGACGCTGCTCCCCCGGGACAGGCACAGCTTCCCTCACTCTGCTGCAACCCCTTTTTCCAGGCACAGCGGCGCTTGTCTGGGAAAGCGACCACGAAACCCTCCACATCACTAACACTTTCGGCTGGCTGATGTAATCCTGGGGAGAAAAACCCCTTCTCCGCTTCCCGAACAAGGCGTGACTCTGCAGCAGTGCTGGGGTGGGACATACTGTTCCCAAAGACAGGAAACCACCAGGAATGCTGGAGGGCTGGGCTGGGAACCATCTGGGACTGCTCCGGCTGCTGGCGGCCCCCCGGCTGCCACCCTCGGCCGAGGGAGCAAGTCTGGAAACACGGAGTGACCCCCTCACTGACGCTTCATGTCCCCGGGCTGCTCCCCCCAGGCCCCTGGGCAGCCGGAGCACAAGGACCGACTGCGTGCACGGGCACCCGCTGGCG
>NW_009952359.1:210349-231499 GCF_000747805.2 Chaetura pelagica | reverse complement strand
TGGGCTCTTTTCCCCTCCTCAGGCGATCCTGGCAGCCCAGCGGCGCGGAGAGGATGTGGAGACCTCCAAGAAGTGTGGGTATCCCGCGGCCTGACGGGGGAGGCCCCGGGGAGCCGGACCCGCCGGTGCTCAGGCCCCCGGCCCGGCCCTAGGCCTGGTCTCTCCCTGGCCCGCCCCACCGCGAAGGCGGTGCCTGCATGAGGGGGGACATAAGGCAGCAGCCCCTAGCTAATCCGAAGGTCGTCCTGGCTGGGGCTGCACAGACCTGAAACCCACCGGCTGGGCAGGGAGCACCCAGGGAGGGCAGGCAGCACGCTGGGAAAGTGGGGAGTGCTCCTCTGCAGCCAGCTCTGAGTTTGTTGTTGCTTAGAGCTGAGCTGGTATCTGCAAAACTCTTGGAAGAGCTTTTATGATCACAAAATTAAAAATCCGAATTTTTACGCCTTATTTCTGTCATTGTGAACATATGTTTAAGGATTTCAGTGACTGGTGATGTTCCTGTGGCATTGCTCTTTAAAAATGCCATTTCCTGTCTGAGATTAATTCTCAGGTTCTCTCACCATAGGGAGGAGATTATGATGTTTGGAAATAAATAACTAGATGATCCTTGAACAAGGTTTAGTCAGACTTATTGAGACTGGATATCAGAGACTAACAAGAGAGAAAGGATTTAAACTGACTAATACTGTGACTAAAATGAGACAAATAGCATGGCTTTGAATTTTCTGCTTTCTTCAAAGGTAAGTGGAGTTTTAAAAAATATCAGAAAGTTGATTAAGAGCCACTTATTTATGCTGCCTTATACCTGAACAAACAAGGTTCAAGTCCAAATATTAACTCACTCCACACCACAGCACAAGTGTGTGTCTGGGATGAAGTTTGAATAATAAATCCCCAGGCAACAGCAAAATCTGGAGTGAAGTTCAGATGGGAAGTGAAGCAAGGGGAGGGCTCTGCCTGGCTGTGTTCAGACGTGGGCATAACCTGGATTAAGAGGAAGTGTTTGACCTGCAGCAGGCAGGTGTTGGGGTGTCGAAGCCTTCAAAGCTCCCTGGGATCCTGGGCAGCTGAAAGCTTAGAACAGGCACTTTGATACTTATTGGCACAGCTCTGAGCCTTGTTTTGTTTGCTCTTGTTTTGTTTTTTGTTCTTGCTTTGAATGACAGGGGCAGCAGGCCAGAACAAACAACACTTTATTACAAAGAACACGGCCAAGCTCGACCGAGAGACTGAAGAGCTGCACCATGACAGAGTTCCCCTGGAGGTGGGCAAAGTGATCCAGCAGGGCCGGCAGAGCAAGGGCATGACACAGAAGGACTTGGCCACGGTGAGTGCAGCTGGGGCCTGTTGGCCTTTGCCCCTGCTCTCCTCAGGCAGCTTTGAGCACCTCGAGGTGAGGTTGGACACTTCTGTCCTGTCGTGGGCAGTTGCAGTGGGATGGTGTCACCAGCAAGGAGTTTGGTGAATGCAGCATCTCTGCTGTTTGATCTCCGGGCAATGTTAGTTACCAAGGAAATGTTTTAGGGGTTTATCTGTGCAGCCCTTGGACACCTGCTCGGAGACAGAGTGTTGCTGTGGCTGGTGGGAGGATTTTTTTTTTTTTTTTTTTCTTTGCACCCTGAAGCAGGGTGACATTTTTTTGCTGGAAAGGCAAACTCAGGGCACAGGGAACATATTGCAGCAGCTTCATGAAGCCCAGGATCCCTGTGGGACCAACACAGGCCAGATTCAGCAGCATCAGATGGAGCCTGTGGGGTCTGTCCTTACCACAGAGCTCCCAAGCCTGCCCTGCAGCAGACTGAGCTCTTGGTCATCAGAAACTGATGTGGGAAACGTGACGAGGGCTCAGTTTTGAAACAGAGAAGCGTGGAAGCCCTGGAAAAGTTGCTGCTTGAAAGAAAATTAATCTTGGGTTGATCAAAATGAAGTGTCAGATACTTTTATGCATATGCTGGAGACACTCTACCCTGCCTGGTTAATGGCAGGGGGTTTTTTTTTTTTTTTTTTCTCCCTGCCATCAGCTCAGCAGCCATGTGAGGCTTTTTGTACCATCTGGGCCTGATGCAGTGCTCAGGAGCTCGCTGCTCCGTTGGAGGAACAGCAACACTTGGTGTTACTGCTCCTCCAGGATGGCTGAGGGGGACTGAAGTCTGTCCAGGGTGGGTGTTGCCAGGGCTGTGTCACTCAGATACTGGAGGGAGGTGATAGCTGGGATGGATTGAGCCTGCAAGTAGCATTTTGGCCTTCCAATCTTGGGGGAGTTAGAGGCTGTTGCTGATCAGAGGGTTGGTGCTGCGTGTTGGTTGTGCATGGACCTGGTGTTGGAGATGCCTCCTCTCTTTTTTAGAAAATCAATGAAAAACCACAAGTTATTGCTGACTATGAATCCGGAAGAGCAATCCCCAACAACCAGGTTATGGGCAAGATCGAAAGAGCCATTGGTAAGTTAAGAAAGGAGAGTTCAAAACTCAGGACACTGTTCTTAGTGCTTGGGAGGGCTGTGTTGGGTTATTCCCATGTTCCACGTCAGGAGCAGTTGCTGGCTGTAGGTCATTGAGGGTGTGGTGTCATTAAGCCATGTTCTGATAAAACTTGAAGCCTGAAACCAGAGCTGAGCTATCATAGAATCACAGGGACTGGAAGGGACCTGTGCATATCATCAAGTCCAACCTCCCTGCTGCAAGCAGGAACACCCAGGGCAGGTCACACAGGAACACATTGAGACAGGTCTTGAAAGTCTCCAGAGAAGGAGACTCCACAGCCTCTCTGGGCAGCCTGTGCCAGGGCTCTGTCATCCTCCCTGGGAAAGAAGTTTCTCCTCATGTTGAGGTGAAACTTTGTGTTGTCACTTGATGTCATTTCCCCTTGTCCTATCACAGGCACCACTGAACAGAGGCTGGCCCATTCTTGACACCCACCCTGCAGGTATTTATAGACATTCATCAGGTCCCCTCTCAGGCTTCTCTTCTCAGGACTAAACAGCCCCAGGTCTCATCACCCTACCCTGAGGACCACCCTGTTGCGCTTCTCCCCCAAAATGTGTGAGAACCTGAGCTGCAGAAAGGCCTGATGATACTTGAAAGGATCTTGAGGTCGCTAGTGTTTATGTCACTCTCCTAGACCAGTTCAGACAGCATTTTCCAGGAAGATAATGCACAGGCAAAAATTGGAACTTTGTCTGAAACTAGTCTGGTGCTCCCAGAAACTGCAGTAGGATTGTCCCTAACCAGTTCCCCACGCTCTTTTTTCGATGTTCTTTTCCTTATAGCCAAGCATCGTAAGACATAAGGTTATCGGGTAAGATCATAAATTGATCATCATAAAATGACTGTGCACTGCTGGCAGCTGGTGGCAATCTCCTTTGTCTTATTCCAGGCCTTAAACTGCGTGGGAAGGATATTGGAAAACCGCTGGAAACCGGCCCCAAAGGGAAATGACAACAAAGCCTCGAAATCAGTTTGTTCAGACTGATCCCACCTGGCTGGTTCTCCTCGTCCACTAGGATCTCTCTGTGCATTGCCAAGCTGAACAAGAGGGTTACAGACTTGCTTTGGGGGGGAAATCTGCCGAATCTGTTCCTGCTGTAAAAAGACAACCTTAAAGAAGCAATTTTCCTGGTTTTGTTTTTCCTTCCTCCTTTCCAGAGTTTGAGGAACCCAAAAAACCTGCTTCTGATTTGCCAGAAAATGTGTGTCTTGGTGTTTAGAAGCAGGTCGTGTTAAGACACTTGGGGGGGTCTGAAATGGGATCATTTAATTGGAAAAAACTGAGGGATGGGTGAGATAGATTTTTATATAAATAATAGGGGTGAGTTGGGGGTGTCTGCATTTGAAATGATGGCTTGGTCACTGCTTCACGATGATAGTTTTGTTCTTTCCAGCCTGTTTTAAAGAGCTCTATAATAAAGTTTGATACCCTTAGTCTCACAGGGTGGGTGCTGCATGTCCACCAGGTGCTGATAAAGTTGGGGGAGACCGGAGCTGCAGCCCCTCCACTAGGCAGCTGCGATTCCCGGTGCTGCCTGAGGGGCCTGGGGCAGCGGTGGGTGCTTCTGCAGCGCTCCTGGCTGCCCAGCCCCCTTCCCTGGGGGAGTGAGCTGCAGCCTTGGCTCCCAGCCCAGAACTGAAATCAGTCCTCTAGTCTGATGGTGTGTGGAGGCAAGAGGAGGCTCTGGATCTCTGCAGGATGAGGTGGGAGCAGAGGCCCTTGGTCGGCAGCTGTAGAGAGCCAGGGCCCTTGTCTCACCTCTGTTGACTCAGTTCACATGGGCTGAGCTTTGGGGGCCTGTTCCTGCGGGATGGGGCTGTGCTGAAGCTGGAGGATGGTGCTCGCAAGGGACTGGGACGCAGCCTGAGCAAGATGGAGCTGAGGGGAGAGCTGTCTGCAGCAGGGCCAGAGGTAAACCAGGGTGTGTTGGTGGACCAGGAAAGCAGGACACCCCCAACCCCTCCCGAGAAGCTTGGGGTTTGGGGAGGGCAGGATCCTGCCTGGACAGGTTGCCCTGTGCTGTTGGACCTGGGGGGTGAGGTTGGCCACGGGCTGCTCAGGGGCTGCATGGTATTAGATTCAGTTTTCAAAGCTGGAGGAGGAAGGGAAGTGGGGGGTCCTGGGCCGGGCTGCAGAAGTAGGCATTGTACCCTGAGCCTGGCCTGAGCCTGGGGAACATGTTTCCTAAGTGACATTTAAATACAAATTCTTATGATGCCTGGGAGGTCCTGCAGTGGGTGGTCACCCACAGTGGGGTCAGGGCTGCTCTCTGCCTGGAGCTGTGCTGTGTGGTGCCCCCTGCTCTGCCCAATCCCCCCTCCAAGGCCAGCAGAAGCTTCCTCCCCAGTGTGGCCCTGTGCCCTGGGAGCTCTCGCTCCTAATCCAGGCTGCATGCTCCATGCAGCACCTGCTGAGCTGCCCAGCCCTGGCTGGGGCCAAGACTGTGCAATTCACCTGACTCCATGTCTGGGACCCTACTGGGGTGAGGATGGTGGCTGTGAGGAACTCCTGCAGATGGCACCTGTCAAATCACGGGCACAGAGCTACAGCTCAGTGAGGAAAGTTGAAGTTACAAAAGCTAATAATGCTTTTCCCGAGCACTCTGGGGTAGTGGAGGCAGTGGCACCTCTGGGGGCTGATGCCCCGGGGCAGCACCTGCAGCACCTCCCCCCCTGCCCGGTGTCCGATGCCAAGAGCCAGAGGCAGCTGCTGAAGTCTGAGAAGCTGCTGGATGGGGGATGTTCTGTCCTGTGGTCCCTCGCTGGGCTGGGCAGGCAGTTACTGCTCCTGGTTTCAGGCCTCATCCCCTTCTTTTGGCACTGATGAGATAGTGACCTTGTCCTGCAAAGGAAAGTGAGCAGCAGGTGATCACAGCGTGCCTGGGCTGTGTCTATGAAATACAAGGACTTCTTCCAAGCTGTGGAGAGGAGAATGTCTGTGCCAGCCCACCATGACCCCAGCAGAGGAGCCAAATCCCCAGCAGACCCAGAGGGCTCCACAGCCTCTTTTGGGGTCAGTTCCGGGGCTGGTGGCTCTGCTGCATATTACATGGCACCCAGTCCAGCAAAGGAAACTGCAGCTGAAGCTGCCTCTCACGGTGTGGAGCTGTGGTTTACAGAGGACAAGCAAGGTTGGTTTGCCTCGCTCCCAGCAGGCTCCAAGCTGGAGGATCCACAGCCTCAGCTCCTCCTTCTGGGGCAGCTCTAACGGCAGCAGCTGCATTTCTGGGTCAGTCCTACAGCTCAGGGTCACTCAGTCACCGGTGACCAGATAAGAGCCGAGCCCTTTGCACCTCCCTGCCGTGTTGGCAGTGTAGGCACAGGGGGAGCCCACTGGGATCTGCTGAGCTTTTCGGAAAATGCTGTTTTGACTCGGTTTGAGGCAAGAGGGAGCCCTTCCCCCTGTCCTTACATCTCGGAAAGTGATGTTGTCGAAGCCTTGGGGAACATTGCTCTCTGCCGGTGACCCACTGGCCAGCCCTCGCCCCCCCAGCCAGTACCAGCCACCAGCAGCCACCAGCACCAGGACAGTGGTGGCCAGGAGAACACTGAGCACCACCTCCACCGTGAAGCTGCTGGAGGATTTCTCTGCAGGGAGAGGAGATGCTGTCAAGCTCGACCCACCACCCGGGAGAGCTGGGCCTAGCCCCGCTGTCAACATTTCACAGCCAGAACCAGCCCCAAACCTTCCACTGATGCCTCTGGGATGGAATGGCAGCCCCTCCCAGTGCTGTACACAATGTCATCCAGAGCCACTGTCCCCTCCATCGGCCACCTCTGTGTGCTGATCTCAAAGATGAGCTGCAGGGAAAGATGAGATGGGGGGAGAAGGGGGAGGGGGCAGGGTGCTGCATTGGGAGGGCTCCTTGTGCTCTCTGAGGGACCCCCACACCCAGGATGTCTCTGCTCACCTGGAACTCGCTGGGGCTCTGCGTGGGCACCACAGCTCCCTGCCAGCCCCGGCTCTGGTGCCCCGGCACACTCCACACCGTGCGCCGCCCCGCCGGGCCCTGCACCAGCACCCGCAGCTCCCCACAGGCTGCAACAAGGAGGACAAGTGTCTGGCACCAATGGCCACCCAGAGACCTTGAGAGCCACTAGGCCATCCCAGTTGGGCTGTTGTCCCCTGAGATGGCAGCACACAGTGGAAACATGCCATCCCCATCACCCAACCAGAGCTAAACCAGAGTGTCTGTGGTCCTGTGGGTGGGGAGGGGGTTTGGGACCCCTGACCAAGTCCCCTCTTGCATCATGGTAGGCTCCTAACCCTCTCCCCAGGGCCAGCAGCTCCTTCCTGCCCCTGCAGTTGCTCACAGAGGTGCTCCGGGATGTCCATGTGGTACCAGAACCGCAGGCAGGAGTT
The DNA here is from genome assembly GCF_000747805.2 of Chaetura pelagica. Classification (NCBI taxonomy): domain Eukaryota; kingdom Metazoa; phylum Chordata; class Aves; order Apodiformes; family Apodidae; genus Chaetura; species Chaetura pelagica. The sequence continues at coordinate 224,650 of NW_009952359.1, read as the reverse complement.
GGCAGCAGCAGGCAGGTGCTGGCTCTCCAGCCGGGCAGTCGTGCCCCCGGGGCCCAGCACACTGGTGTCAAAGTGCATGTAGTGACCTGGATAGGTAGGAACAGAGCACAGAGTGTCCCCCAGCTCTGCAGCCCACCCTGTCTGTCCTGCTCCCCCCAAAAATGCCCAGATTGATGCCCAGAGGATTGCACCCCCACCCTGCCCTTCACTGCCTCTGGGGCTCAGCCATCCCTCTCAGGGACAGGGATGCTATGGAGCCAGGGCTCCCAGGACATTCCCAGGTGGGCCCATCCATTTCCAGTCCCTCTTCCTTCCCCTAGCTGATGCCTTGGGGTGTCTGGGGGTCTCCTACCATCCCTTGTGCCCAGGGTGTGATCCTGCTCAGGGCTGGGGTACTTGGCAAGGGGGATCCCACTCTTCCAGCCCCAGGCAAAGCCATGCAGGTGGGGGTCTGGGGGGCTGCTCCAGCCGCACGTGTCCCTCTCAAAGTCACAGGACCCTGGGAGGAAAAAGGGGGGGTTGTGATGCACCCTGTGCCACAGGCACCTGCTGTTCAGCGGGAGCTGGGGCATCCAGGGGAATACCCCCAGCCCCCTTCCCACTGCACCCCAGCAGGGTGACCAGTGGCCACAGCAGAGCAGTGATGGAGAGGCTGGGCTGTCCCCCCCACCAGTCTGTGGTGTCCCCATGGTGTGGGCTGTCACCTGGCTCAGGGCAGGCTCCCTCTGACACGTGCAGGTCATCCAGCGCGATGTACCCATGGTCAACCCCAGCTCCCACTGCCTCAAATATGACCTGCCGGAGGGCTAGGCTGAGGCTGGCAGTCCCCATGCTGCCCTCGTCACCTCCAACCTGTCCCCAGGCAACCAGGAGACCCTGGCACTCTGCCCCATCTCACCTGCCAGTCCCCATCTGGCTGGACGGTGACATGGCCACGGTGCCAGGAATCCCCTTCCATGGTGCTCACACTCATCACCTTCCTTCGCACCATGTTCTGCTCAACAAAGACGCCAAGGGAGCCTGCCCAGGGCACCCGCCATGGATGGGGTGGTCCAGGGCTGTGCCATGTGGGACCCTCACCCATTCAGAGGTGCCCCGCAGGCTTTACAAAGGGTCACGACTCTCACCTGGGGTCTGGGCGCTCAGCTGGTACCAGAAGGCCAAGCACTGGGTGGTTGCAGAGGGCTGGTAGAGCTGGGAGGTGAGGGCAGCCACTTGCCCCACAGGCAGGGACCCCCTGCCCGTGCTCACCACCATGTAATGGCCTGGGGGAAGACAAGCCCCCACACCGTGACCCCCACCCAGCCCTGCTGAGGGCACCAGGGAACTGATGGGGCTGGAGAATCTCCCTGGGTGGGGGGAGTCTGGGGCTTATGGAGCTCCATATAGTGGTGGCCTCTGCAAACCCTGGCAGATCTCACAGGGAGGGCAGGGAGGGCAGGCAGGAGGCTCCACCAGAGCCCCAGGCAGGCATGGCCCTGGTACCTGTGGAGGTGCCGGTGCTGTGGTCAGCCCGAGGCCCGGCGGTGCTGCCGGTGCCGTTGCTCTGCCGCCGCCAGCCGCTGCCTGCCAGCCCACACTCATCCACCTCGAAGGAGCAGGAGGGCTCGGCCCCACAGGGCCCGGCTGTCAGTGCCAGGTCATCCAGTGCCATGTCCCCCTGGAACCCGTCCCGCAGGGCCTCGAAGGCCACCTGCCGCCAGAAGCGGGGTCAGGTGGCCCCAAGTCCCGCTGGCACCTGGCGGGACGGGGCATCCCAGCCCTCCCCCGGTACCGCCGCCGGCCCGTGCTGGGCAGTGTGGCCTGTCCCCGGTGCCAGAGGCTGCCACGGGTCCCCCGCTGGGTCCACAGCACAGTGTCCTCTGCTCCTTCCAGCCACAGTTTGAGGTTCAGGGTGCCTGGGCAGAGGGGAGCATGAGGCTGCTATCCCACACCCCTTGGAGACTCCCTGGTCCCCTGGGGAGCAAAGCAGGACTGGGGTGTCCCCAGGAGGCTGCTGTGGGGCTGTGTACCGATCTGTGGGCCGGCGAGACGGTACCAGAAGGAGAGGCAGCGTGGGGCAGTGGTGGGCTCCTGGCTGTAGGTGATGAGCTGTGCCCGCTGCCTGCGGCTGCACGGTGCAGAAGGGTCCACTGCCATAAAGTAGCCTGAGTGTCGGGAACAAACAGGGTGGAGGGGACATGGACATGGGTGCTCCGAGCTGCACCCACATCACCCACACTCCAGCCCTGGATCCATGTGCCCCTTGGGTGGGCCTGGCTGAGCTCACCCTGCAGGCGTGGGGCTGCTTGGAGTGCACAGGGCACGTCCCAGCCCTGAGGACAGGAGGGTCACCTGGGCTACCTGGGGTCCCCAGGAGAAGAGCCAGCCCCTTACCTGAGCCAGTGGTGTGGTCAGGGCCCTGTCCCTGCTCTGTGCCATGGACCCATCTGAAGTCACTGGACTGATCCTGGTACCAGCCGCACATGCCTCTCTCAAAGTTGCAGGACAGCTCTGGCCAGAGAGGGGGGACCATGGTGAGGGAATGAGGCTAGGGTGCCCTACAATCAGGTCCCCAAAATGTCCCTTTCCCCCAGTGGCCCTGCCCCACTCCCCCAGTTCACCCCATGCAGCTGCCCTGGGGCAGGATGAGAGCTCAGCCCCAGACCCAGGGCTTCTGCACTGTGGTCCTGTTGTTGGGCTGAGAACAGGGTGACAGTCACTGGGCAGCCTCTGTGGGAGCAGCGCCCATCTCTGTGGGCTGGGGGCCAGGATCCCCTCCTGCTGCCCACCCTGCCCCTGGCCATACCCGTGGCCCCCGGTGGCATCACATCGGGGTGACACTGCACAAATGTCACATTGTCAATGGCAGCGGCGCTCACTGAGTCCTGCAGATCCATCAGCCCCAGCAGCTCGACCTGGGGTGCCAAAGCAGCTGTGAGCCTGGGATGCCTCATGGCACTGGTGCCGCTCTGCCAGCAGGCAGCCAGGCTGGTCCTTTGCCCCTGGGAGCACCTGAAACGGCCGGGTCCTCTCTCCCAGTGGGACACTGATGTGTCCCTCAGCTGTGCTGCCGTGCCCTGATGTGTGCCAGGCCAGGTCAGTGGTGCCAGCAGCATGATCTGCAACGCTGACAGCGAGGAAGCCTGGGCAGGAGAAGAGGGGGCTGGGGAGACCCCCCGGGGCCCTGGCACCCACCCAGCCCATGGCCAGAGGGGACAGGGACACCCCGGCTCCAGGATGGAGTGATGGAGAAGAGTGAGACTGGTAGAGGCAGAAAGGACAGGGAGGGGGTGGGAGTATGTGCCCTGTGCCAGGGCAGGGCAGAGAGCAGGCAGGGAACAGGCAGGGCACCCGGAAGCCAGGCAGGAGGTGGGCAGGGAGAAGGCAGGGCACCCTGGGCATGGGCAGGGGGTTACCTTGGGGTCCAAGGCGGATGCGGTAGCTCATTTCCAGGGTGCAGGCAGGGCCAGAGGGGCCCAGCAGAGGTGTACGTGCCTTGGCAGCGGCCACCATTTGTCCTTCCCCTGCCTGGAGAGCCAGGAAAGCCCCTGGGCGAGAAAACACCCTGAGAAGTCAGGGCAGAGGCCCACATCGGTGCTGCACCTCCCCAGCACAGCATCCTGCCTGGGCGTCACCCTCACCCTTCCACAGGGCACACACCCACCCTGGCTAGGCAGGAGCAGGTCCCTACACCCTGGGAGTCCCCGTGGTGCTGGGGACCAAAAGGCATCATCTGAGTGGTAGGAAGGGCCTCACCAGTGATGAACATGGCAGTTGGCTGAGTGGGCTCGGTGTCCCTCTTCACACCCCAGCGCAGCCGCCCCACACTGACATCGTGCCAGCCCCCAGCCCCCGCCTCGAAGGTGGTCGCTCCTGCAAAAGCCCAGGCTCAGCCCTGCTGGGCCACCACATGTCCTAGGGGCTGGTGGGCACTTGTGTCCTCCAGCTGGGTCACCCTGCCCGGTGCCCTGGCTGCCCGGGGGCCGGTGCCCACCCTGGGCTCTCACCGCAGCGCTGCTCGTCGGAGCCATCAGCACAGGTCTGCGCGAAGTCACAGGACAGCTCCGTGCTGATGCAGCCCCCGCTGTCACACGCCACCTCCTCGCCCGTGCAGTGCCCGGCACCTGTCCAGCTCGGCAGCGAGAGTGAAGGCTTCTCTGATGGAGAAACCCCCCGGGATGAAAAGCAGTGGTGAGGGGACCTGGCAGCATCAGCATCACCCCTTCAAGCCACAGCCCCTTCTTCCCGGCGATCTCCTTTGCTTCCCGTGTCCCCAGCCCCATTCCTGCCCTGCTGGCTGCCACCAGGTGAAGGGGATGGAGGGGCTTGGTGAGAGCTGCCTGTGTGACATGGCTTGGGCATGGTTTTGGGAGGAGGGGGTGGAAGGTGTCACAGCTGCAGGACGAGGACACCAGGCAAGCTTGGCTGTGGTCCCCAGAGCAAGTGCTTGCCATGCTGTGCCCAGGATGGTCACCTGGCTGAGCAGAGGGACAGCCCTGTGGTGGGCTCTTCAGGGGTGATGCCACAGGCACAAGACACCTGGGAACAGCTGCCTGTTCTGGAGCAGGGGTTGGGGGCAGCCACCCTCCAGCTCACCCTGCTCCTGCATGCAGCCCGGGGACAGGATCAGGTCATCAATGGCCACAGTGCCTGTGCCACTGGCCACCCCCTCGATCAGCACCTGCAGGGAAGCACCACATAGCAGTGTCAACATAGGGTCTTGCACAGTATGGAAGGGCTGGGAGATGGCACTGGGCTTGGGGGGGACACCAGGGACCCATGGGACAGGGGAACCCTGTGATCAGCCAACATGTGCTTCCCCAGGAGGGGGCTTGGTGAGAGCAGGGCAATGCTGTGGCTGGAAGGGATGGGAAGGCCATGGTGGGCTTGGGGTTGTGGTGCTGCCTGTGCACACAGACATGGGCCGTGGCTGCCCTGGGTGCTGCTGGAGTGCTCTCAGGGTGCCATTGATGTGTCCACCAAGGCCAGCTGGGAGGTGGCTGGGTTTTGTGGGTGGCCCTGGGGGACAGCAGACAGGACAGTGGGAAGACATGGGGTGACATGGGATGGATGAAGACACCCCCTGCCCTGTTCCTAGTGGGATAGTCCCTGGACTAGGGGGGGAATTTGGAGGTGTGGGCACAGGGACATGGCAGTGGCACATGCCAGCATAACAGGCTCAGCTCTGGTGTCTAGTTCCCAGTTGAGTCCCTACTCCATGTCCCAGGGGTGTGTACTGGGGGTGGCCCGATGCCCCTCTTCCAGCAGGCAGCCCAGTTTGCCCCAGTGTGGCCTCAGCCCACCTTGAAGCTCTCTGTCACATTGAAGTTCACCCTCTCCCGGACCCAGCAGCTGCCCAGGTCCCCTGTCCTCTCCCTCATCAGGTGCTTGGTCGACCTGGTCACATAGGAGATGCTGAGGCTGCTGGTGGCTGAGCCGTGGAGGTGGCAGTACAGCACGAGCTGGGGACAGGATGAGTGAGCCCTGAAGCCCTGGGCAGGGACGCACAGTCCCCCCTACATGGCTGCTGCCCCCCAGGATGATCACAAAGGTGGGGCTGGAGGAGCTCAGGGGTCCAGCAGGCACCAGAGATGCCACCAAACCATCCCCCAAAACCCACTGCCCTTCCCCAGCGAAGGGCCAATCCCAGCCTCAGCCCCATGTGGGGGTCCCCAAGGCTGGGGACCTCATTCCCTGCCACCACTGTGCCCACACGGGCTGTAATGTGGGTCCCCAGCTGTGACTCACAGAGCACGAGTTGGTGGCTTGGAATGTGGGACTGCTGAGCCGGGCAGGGCCGGTGGTCCCTGTGGTCGAGGTGCTGCCCACGAGGAGGAAAAAACCTGTGGAAGATGCCGGGAAGGGGCTGAGTGGTGCCACAACATGGGTGAGGGTGCAAGACCCTGATTTCCCGGTGCAGTCTGAGGCTGAGCCCAGGTGTGTGTTACCCCAGGGGCCAGAGGGCACATTGGCCAGTGGCGCCTTAGGGGCTGCCATGGGGAGCTGGGGCCAGTTCACATACCTGCCCTGCTGTTGTGGCTGTGGTCCCGGGTGGGGACACTGCCCCCCGTCCCCAGGCTTAGGCTCGTGTTCCTCTCCCATGCTGGCTGCCCCACTTCAGTCTCCCAGTTGCAGAAACCTTGCTCAAAGGAGCAGCGGGTGAAGGGCTCTGCGGGGAGGGAGGGAGAGCAGTGACCCAGGGAGGTCCCCATGGGGCTGACCCCTCTGCCAAACCCTTGGGGTGATTTATCCCCTCCTGCCACACAGTTGTGGGGTCTGGGATGAATCCTGTCAGCCCGACGGCCCAGATTTGCCCTGTCAGGGCCGATCCTCAGCCCACCCGTGGGGTCGGCGGGCCAGTGGGCAGGACCCCCCGGGGCAGGGATGCTCACTGCACCGCGCCGCATCCTCGTCCGAGCCGTCCCCACAGTCCTCGGTGCCGTCGCAGAAGCGGGAACGGGCCAGGCAGCTGCCCTGCCCGCAGTGGTTCTGCTCCCCCCTGCAGAGCGGCTGCCCAGGCTCTGGGGGTGGGACACGCCATCAGCACAGGGCTGGCCCCTCAGGGACCCCAGCGTGTGCTGCCCCCCCCTCCCCATCCTCTGCGTCACTCGACGGACAGGCTTTTGCTACCCACCCCACAGCCTGGCCAAGGTAAGGAGCCCCTAGGACACCACAGGCAGTGGGGGGCTCCCCCGCGGTGCAAAATCCGAACAAATTCCCTGCGGATCCCGGCTTCTTTCTCCTCCCGGACACAGGACTCACCCTGCAAGCCACAGTTCCTGAAGATGATGTCGTCGAGCGCCACCTCTGCCTCACATGCAGGCAGCTGAGTCAGGGAGAAGATGAGCTGCCGACAAGACATGAGAGATGGTGTGAGCTGAGCCCCTGCCTGAGTCACCCGGCACCTTTGGCTCCCCGTGCATCCCTGGCTCTCCCAGCGCCAGCTCAGTGGCCTGGGTACCAACATGGCCCCATCTCACCTGGAACTGCCCTGGGACCCGGCCCAGGTAGGTGACCAGCTGGTGCCAGCCTTCGCCTTGGTTCCTCGGGCTCTGCCACAGCTCCACCACCTCGTCCCTATGCACCATGGCCAGACGCAGCACTGGCTGCTCCATCTGGTTCAGCCCTGCGGGAGCCCCGAAACGTGGCCCTTGGCACTGGGCATCCCAGGGGATAGCCCCAGGGATGAGTCAAGACCCAAGAGCTCTGGGGACCAGGCAAGTGGGGTGGCAAGAACCCATCTCAGCAGCTCTGCCATGGTCCCATCCCTCCCTGCTGCCCCCATCATTGCTTCCCTGTGCCTGGTACCCCAAGGCCTGGTTGTGCCCACTGTGGGTTCCCTCACCGCTTCCTGAGAGGTGGTACCAGGCCCTGATCTCACATGTGGCAGCTGCTTCCCTCATCACTTGTGACCTGAGCCAGGCTGTGGCCGTGGTCTTTGCTGGGGGAGACACGGTCACCATGAACCACCCTGGGGAGGACAGAGAGCAGAACAGGGGCTGCAGCTCCATGGGATCGCCCTGGAGCCACAGCTGGTACCGCTCCTGCCCCACCAAGGGTCTGCTCCATCCCCTGTACCCTACAAGACAGCACACTGGCTTCAGGGCACCCATGGCCTTTGGGTGCCCGAAGCCCACTCAGCAGCCCAGCAGCTCCAGCTCACCCAGGTCTGTGCCCACGGTGTGGTCTGAGTGGGGACCCGCGCCCCACGCAGCCAGGCTGGCCCGGCCCCGCACCCATCTGTGGGCCGAGGTGCTCACGTCCCGCCAGCCGCAGTCGCCTTCCTCGAAATCACAGGTGAAGGGGGTGCCCAGCACCACTGAGCCCTGCAGGTACCCTGGGGTGGGCAGACAAGGTGTCAAAGCTCAGCTGGGGACATCCTGGGAACCTGCACCCACCTGGGGACCTGCATCCACCCTGGGGATCTATGTCCACCCTTAGGGACATGTGCCAACCCCAGGGACCTACACCCATCCTAGGGACCTGTGCCCACCCTTGAGGATCTGTTCCAACCCCGGGGACCTGCATCCACTCTGGGGACCTGCACCAACCCCAGGGACCTGCACGCACCCTGGGGTGTCTGCCAGGCACACTGGGATCCTGCATCCAGCCAGGGGGATCTACTCAGAGAAGCCTGGGAACTTAAGCCCACCTCAGAGACCTGCACCCATTTTACCTGAGGGACCTTCATCCACAGTGGAGTCCTGCACCCACCCTTGGCACCAGCACCCATCCCAGGGACCTTCAGCCATGGTGCCCCCAGCTCCATTGCCTGCCCTCACCCCAGGAGCAGGGTCTGGGAATGGGGCAGGGGTTGGGAGGTGAGGGGGTCTGGGCACCCACCACATTGATTCTCATCAGAGCAGTCACTGCAGTTGCAGACAAAGTCACAGAGCTGCTCGGCTGCACTGCTGCAGCTGTTGACCACCATGGACCAACTGGGGAGGACAGTGACAGCTACAGGAGAGACAATGGGGATGAAATCCCCACGGGCACCCAGGCATGGGGCCCGTGGCAGTGACAGAGGGCACACATGGTCTTCAGGTGACACTTGTCTGGGCTCTCAGCAGCATCATCCCTTGGATGGGACCTCCTGCTTCTGCCCTGGCACCCTGCACCTCCCCCACCTCCCAGTTCACTGTCTTCCACCCCCAGCCCCTGGGGTGCCAGAGCCCGTCCGGGCTGGGACACTGACCCACATGCCCCTGTTTTGAGTATCAGCCCCCACTTTGGGGGAAACAAGACAACATGAGCATTTTCCTCCCCACACTGAGCAATGCCACCAGCAACAAGCAGCTTGGCACTGGCAGCTTCAGTTCCCTGAAGGACCCTGATCTGACCTTCATCAGCAGAGCCCAGAGGAGGGTTTTGCTGTGCCCTATCTGCCCCATCCCCCTCTGAAGCAGCACAGCCCCCCAGAGCTGGGGGAAACATTGATCCCCATGGAAGCCCCTGATCCCCATGGGAGCCCAAGCTGGGGTGGGAGGGAGCAGGGCAGCCAGTGCCACAGCCCCTTCCCTCCCCATGGAACAACCCCAGTGTTGGCAGAGCTCACCCAGCAGCAGCAGGAGGGTCAGTGTCGCCTGCCCAGCCATCTTGGCCTCTGGGCCACGGTGAGGGTAGAACGGAGCCGGGAGAGACAAAGGGCTGGCAGGAGAGGCCAGGGCTGGAATCTGGTCCCCAGGTCTTATCCCGTGCTGGACTTCAACCCTGCTCTTATCAGCTCCCCAGCTCTGGCCACAGGGTTTATGGCCAAGCAGTTTGCTGGGCTGGGGACAGGTCACTATCTCCTGCTGCCCAGCATGGCAGGCAGTGGTGGCAGCTGGCAGTCTCCAGGACACCATCAGCTGCTTTTCCCCATCAAGCCCCTCTTCCTCAGCTGCCCTTTTCCAGCCATGCCGAGATGCTGGGTGCTGCTCTGAGTGGGGCAGGGCCAGCTCGCACTGTCCAGAAGCACACACTGGTTTGGTGAAGGAAAAGGACACTTCTTCCTGCCCAACCAGCCATGCTGCCTGGAGAAGCTGGCAGCTCTGCCAGGGGTGGGGTCTGTGCCATGCTGTGCCAGCTGCCTGGGCTGTGTCATGTCTAACCACAAAGAGAAATGGTCACTGAGCACCAGGAGCAATGGGAGAGCCTTTGGGTGCAGGGGACAGATTTGGGTGCAGGTCACAGGCTGACTTGGGGGGGACACCCTGGCAAGGGAGGGCAGCTGTGCTTGGTGCAGTGGAAATAGGGTGCAAGGAGCAACCTCCAAGGCAGGCAAGGTACAAATGGGTCATGATGCACCCAGGCAATGGTGAGCCACAGCAGACAGGGGGCTGTAGGACTTGGGGGGGATTTGAATTCACAACAAAACTCTGGCTGTCTGGATACTTGGGACAGGCTGGAAGAGGAGGCAGGGACAGGCAGGAGGACAGGCAGGAGGAGCAGCCTATCCCAGAACCCAGCTGAGCTGGCTTTGTCAAAAGCCAGGGCTCCAGCCCAGCCCAGTGACATGCGGATGGCAGGAGGGGTCTCATCCTGCCCGGTGTGGGCAGAGAAGCCTGGTAGCCCTGTGCTCCTGCTGCCTGTGCAGCAGCCATGGCAGGAGGATGCCCCGGCCAGTGCAGAGCCTGGCAGGCTGCCTGCAAAGCTCCTTGGCAGGGTCCCAGTTGCCCATGCCCAGCCCTTGCCCATTCCCCAGTCAGCAGCCTCTGGGCCGGGGGTCCCGCAGGTGCCACCAGCAGGAGCCAGTCCTCACCCCTGCCTGCCCTGTACGACCACCACGGGGCAAAGGGCACAGCTCTGGGTGGTTCCTGAGGGGAGCAACCCAAGCAGAGTCCCAGGAAGGGCTGATCATTCTGGAAGGATCTTCCCCAGCTCTGTTGCCCTTCTCTGGACATGCTCCAGTCCCTCAATGTCCCTGTTGCAAGGGGCCCAGAACTGATCCCAGGATTCGAGGTGCCCCCTCCCCAGTGCCCAGCACAGGGGGTTGATCCCTGCACTGCTCCTGCTGGCCACACCAGTGCTGACACAAGCCAGGATGCTGGTGGCTGCCTTGGCCACCTGGGCACACACAGGCTCATTTCTCAAGTAACAAATGATAGAACAAGAGGAAATAGCCTTAAGTTTCACCAGGGGACATTTAGATGGGATATTGGGAACAATTTTTTCCCCAGAAGGGTTGTCAGGGCTTGGCACAGGCTGCCCAAGGCAGCAGTGGAGTCATCATCCCTGGAGGGATTTACAAGCTGTGTAGATGTGGTGCTGAGGGACATGGGTTAGTACTGACCTCAGTACAGTTGAGTCAGTGGGGGCCTTGGCAGTGCTGTGTTAACGGTTGGACTTGATCATAAAGGTCTTTTCCAACCAAAACAACTCCACGATTCTATGACTCTGTAGGCTGAGCCCTGCATGGCACAACAGGAGTTGCCTGGTGATGGCAACCACTGCCCCTGCCTCAGTTTCCCCACGTGGCCAGGAACCCCTCCTGCCTGCACTGCCAGCAGCACCTGCCCCCCAGAGATGGGCCCCTGGAGCCAATAGCTGAGGGTGGTTGTTTCTCCCCTCAGCTGATGGCCTTGGCCAGATTGCAGCACAATTGCATCAGGGGCAGTAAAACCCAGGGTCCAGCTCCTTCCTCCAGCGTCAGCTGGGACTGGCCTGGCCCCCAAGGCAGCAGTCCTGCCTTTCCTGGCTGCCTGGGAACCCGTCAGGCCCCAAGCTGACCACCAGCCAGCACTGAGGCCTCTGGCAAAGCAGCCACCAGCTGTAGGCAGAGCATCTCCAGCAGGTCTGATCCCTTCCCTCTGCACTGGGGAGACACGGGGATGCTGAGCCTCCAGCATCAGAGACACGGGTGTCCTGGAGTAGATTCAGTGAGGGGCTGTGATGATGATGAAGGGACTGGACTTCCCACGAGGAGAGGCTGAGAAAGCTGGAGCTGCTCAGCCTGGAGCAGAGAAGGCACAGGACATGTCCCTGTGTGTGTAAGACCCAACAGGAGGGAAGGAGGCAGCTTCTTCTGAGCAGCGAGTGCCCATGAAGGGACGAGAGAAAGCAAGAAAAAAGCAAGAACACGGATCACAGAATCACAAAATCATAGAACATGTGGAGTTGGGAGGGACCTTTAAAGGTCATCTAGTCCAGCCCCCTCTGCAGCGCACAGGGTGCACTTTTAAACTAGATCAGGTTGCTCAGAGCCTCCACACTTTTAACCCTGAATGTCTCCAGGGATGGGGCCTCCACCACCTCTCTGGGCAGCCTGTTCCAGTGCTTCACCACCCTTGTTGTAAATAACTTCTTCCTAATGCCTAATCTAATCTATCCTGCTCTAGTTTTAGACCATTACCTCTTGTCCTATTGCTAGAAGCCCTTGTAAACAGTCCCTCCCCAGCTTTCCTGTAGGACCTTCAGGTACTGGAAGGTCTCTATAAGGTCTCCCTGGAGCCTTCCCCTCTGCAGGCTGAACAATCCCATCTCTCTCAGTCTGTTTTCATAGAAGAGCTGCTCCAGGCCTTGGACAATTTTTGTGGCCCTTCTCTGGACTCCTTCCAACAGGTCCATGTCCCTCTTGTGTTGAGGGCTCCAGAGCTGGATGTAGTTCTCCAGGTGGGGTCTCAAAAGAGGTAAGAGAGGCAGAATTCCCCACCCTTGACCTGATGGCCACGCTGCTTTTGATTCAGCCCAGGTTGTGATTGGCCCTCTGGGCTGCAAGTGCAGTTTTCTCATGTCCAACTTTTTGTCCACCAGTACCTCCAGGTCCTTTTCTACAGGGTCTCTCTCTATTACATCATCCCCCAGGCTGTAGTGATAATGAGGACTGCTTCTACCCAGGTGCAGGACCCTGCACTTGGCCTTGTTGAACCTCATGAAGTTCACATGGGCCCACTTCTCTAGCTTTATCCCTTCTGGATAACATCCCTTCCCTCTGGAGTGTTGATGGCACCATTCAACTTGGTGTCATCTGCAAACTTGCTCAGGGTGCCCTCGATCCCACTGTCTATATCATTAATGTAGGTACTAAACAGCACTGGTCCCAGTACAGATCCCTGAAGACCATCACTTGCCCCAAAAGGGTTGTCAGACCCTAGCACAGGCGGCCCAGAACAGTGATGCAGTCCCTGTGGCTTAAAAGCCATGTAGATGTGCTGCTGAGGGACATGGTTTAATGGTGGCCTTGGCAGTGCTGGGTTAATGGTTGGACTTGATGATCTTAGAGGCCTTTTCCAACCCAAATTATTTGGTGATTTTATTCACACCCATCCTGATCCACCTTTTGAGTTTGGGCAGGAAATCAGGCACAGGGGCTGAGCTTTAGCAGGTCGTGCCAACCCCTCACTGCTCCAGGCACAGAGGAACTATCTCCTGTCTTGAAGCCCCCATCCCTGACAGCAGGAGCAGTAGGCAGCAGCAGGACCAGTGACCAGGTAGGAGCTGGCAGCTGACAGGACTGCAGCTCGGAGAGTGAAACAGGGCTGGGACCAGGGAGGGGTGGTTCCTCCAGCCCCAACCTTACATGTGACAGCAATCGAGCAATCCACCTGTCCAGCCTGACCTGCATGTGTCCCTCAAGCTCTTCAGGCACCCCAAGCTCCAGCAGCTTTTCCCAGTCTCCCCACCCCACTTCTCACTGGGCATGCAAGTGCAGAGTCTCCCTGGGATATACAGGAATCCAGAGAGCTGAAGCCCAGAATGCTCTACCTTCAGATGTGTCCCACTGCTAGGGTGGGAACAGGAATATCTTCCAAACCATGCTCCCTAGCAGCTTGGCTCCCACCCAGCAAAAGAGGATGGTCCTTGCCCTGAGAACACCCTGCCCTTCCCTCTGTCAAGCATGGGGACTCATCCCTTTCTCCTCACCTGCATCAACCCTTCTCAAGGCTAAACCTGATGCACCTTCTGCTGTCTCCACCCCAGACCCTGCCAGATCAGGCCGCCCATGAGGGTCTGGCACCCCAGGGGGTCATTCCTGTTCACCACAGCCCTGGGGAGCCAGGAACATGTCACCATGCAAGGAGCTGCACTCCCCAACGTGTTTAATTTTCACATACACGTGTGGAACATACCCCCTGGCCACCAGGGAGGCCAGGGTAGAGGCCCAGCTTTGCCGAGGCTTTGCCGCGCTGTGCCGGGGAGGAAAGGGGCACCCGTGGCGCGTGGGAAGTCTGGTAACAGTGGAGAATGGGTGAGTTCAACACAAAGGAAAACCAGGAGAGCCTAGGGTGCTGCAGAGCATGGGGAGCCTGTGCCAGCTCCAGGCTGGCACAGCTGCCCAGCCAGAGCCAGTCAGTAGCCTTCATCTGCCCAGGTGATCTCGTAGTCCGGATACTTGGCTTTCAGCTTCTCTGTAGTCACAGAGTGGTCCGCTCGGCCGAAGCCCTGGCAGAGGAGAGAGGGTCCTGAAAGTGGAGCTGAAGCAGTCAGCACACATGGCAGGGCTCAGTGAACTCCTGGGGCTGCTCACTGCAACCAGAACCCCCAACAGCAGCCTCTGGCAGCACAAGATGCTGCTGAGTCCGTGTCTATAAACGACCAGCCAGCTCTGACCAAACCCCTCACAACACCCAGGCAGGGGGGTAGTGCCACCCTGGAGCTGGGAAACCGGCACCAGCATCACCAACACCTTCCTCGGGGCGTGCAGAGGGACACCGAGATGACACAGCACCCCCAGGCCTGCCCTCCAGCTCAGCTCTGCTCCCGGGGGCAGTGCCAGGCAGCAAGATGGGCACGGGCACCGGCACCTGTGCCGCTGTGGGGTGGGTGAAGCCTCGTTCCCCACGGGTGGGTCCCCAGACCCCCGCCCCCGCTTACCACGGAATACCCGTAGACGTGTATCTT
>NW_009952359.1:206473-208939 GCF_000747805.2 Chaetura pelagica | reverse complement strand
GCCTCTCCCCCTTGCTGCTGCATCCAAGAGGGAGCGTCCAATGGGACAACACCTATCTACAAAGTGGGGTGACCCGGGGGTGCAGGGGGGCGGTCCCACCCCGTGTTCACATTATGTCATCCAGGAGGTTGGGGCTGGCCACCCAGTCGAGGGTGCGGGGCTCAGAAGCTGCCATGATCATGCACATGAACTGTTTGCCCGTCCTCTTGTCGATGGGGTAGATGGTGGTGGGGGTGAAGCGCTTGTTGCTCTCCACGAAGTCGCAGAGCTGCTCATAGACAGCAGGAAACTCGTGCCGCAGGAAGACGCCGCGGATGCGCAGCTCCCGCTGGATGTTGATGAAGCAGACCTCCCGCGCCTTGCGGCCCTCCTCCCCCTCCTTGTCAATGTCTGCTGTGCCAGGCGGCGGAGGCAGGATCAACGTCTCCATGTCCCGCTCCTTCTTCAAGATCTTCTTCTCAGGGCTGGAGGAGGCTAAGGCCACCTTGGCGTATTTCCTGACCGTCGGCACCTGTGCCTTCGGCGACGGCCTCTCCGGCACTTTTTGGGTGACAGCCACAGTTACATGCAGCAGGAAACATTCGTTGGGGTCATATTGGTTGCCCGTCTCCCGCAGTTCCTGAGCGTACTCCCCCAGGTTGTCCGAGTAGCTGTCGAGTTCCCGCAGGGACAGGTAGGTAGGGGACATCAGCAGGCTTTCCAGCCCAAACTGCAGGAAGTTCTCAGCTGAGCCGGCATTGGGGAAGCCCAGGAAGAGGACACCGCGGCCACGGGAGAGGTAGCCCACCTTGGCAATGCGTGAGAAGGCCTTGTGCACCTCTGTGTTCTCCCGGCAGAACTGCAGGACGTGGCGGCAGACGCTGCCCACACGCCCATAGACACAGCTCTCCTTGTGCGTGTCCCAGTCCTCCCGGCGGCAGTGCCGGGAGCAGTAGTAGGTGTAGCAGCTGTGGCATGACTTGAAGTAGAGGCAGGCGTTGAACATGGTCTCTGTCCGCCGGCACTTGGCATTCGAACACATCATCATGTCGTCCTCCTCCGCACTCAGGTCAGGCGAGCAGTTCTCTGGTGACTTCTCAAAAGGGCCAACGGACAGTGGGGCTGGTGGAGGGCGCCGGGCACCATCGCGGGAGCTGGGACCCGGCTGCTCCTTCGTAGGTCGGGGTCCCTTGGGCACACTGAGGGGGACCTTCCTGCCCTCACCCTTTCGGGGTGGCCCTGGGGTGTTGCTGCTGCTGCTCAGAAGCTGCTTGAGCTGCTCAGCAAGGCTGTCCCTGTCCCTGGCACGGTGGCCTGGTGCTGGCTTGTAGTCAATCACAAGGTCAGTGATGAGCTCATCCAGCTGTTCCAGGCTGCGCTGGCGCCCTGAGCCACTCTCCTTGGGGATGGGCTGTGGGGCGCAGGGCACGGCATAGGGACCAGACTCTCGCCCTGTGTCCAGCATGTCCCAGCTGGCTGAGCGCCTCTCGCTCCGGCCCAGCCCTTCGGCACGGATGTCATTATCAGTGATGGTGATCTCTGGAGTGACGTACCAGGAGCGGCCTGGGGGACCACGGCCACCATCGCTGTGGACCCTCTCAAGGATGGAGCTCTCGGAGAGGGACAGAGCGGCGTAGCGCTTGGGCGAGCTCGATAGGTTGATGACCACTGGCTGCCGGCGCTCCTCGGGGGATAAGGCACGGTGCTGCTCCTGGGCCAGCAGGTTCTCATAGCTGCGCCCGCGCTGCAGGACCTCCTCCCTGTGCCCTGCTGGCGCCAGGATGTTATCCCAGGATTTGGAGTAGTGCTGGCTCTCCCTGCCCAGCCGTGGTGGGGTTACACTGTAGCTGCCGTGCCAGGAGGAAAGCATGGCCTCCCGGCCAGCTGGCTGCGGGGCAAAGCGGGACACCTGCAAGGTCTGGTAGGGCAGCGCACCCTGCTCAGGGCAGAACCACTCCCTGAAGTGCAAGGGCTGGGCACTGCGGGGCGGGGGGCACGTCCGTGACAGCACCTCCCGCTCCTGGTACCTCCCGTAGTCCTCAGCATAGAATAGCCGGGCAGAGGAGCCAAGGGCCGGGTATGTCCGGGCATCCTCGGCATAGAGAGTTTTGATAGGGGTGCTGCGGGGGGCGTAGAAGCGGGGCTCGTCCCCGTAGAAGGCACAGGCAGGTGCCTCCTGCACTGGGTAGCCCCGTGCCTCCTCCACATACAACGTTCGGGGTGGCACTGTGTGGACAGCAGCTTTGGCCGGGTCCTCGGCATAAAAGTGCTGGGGGACGCCATGGCGGCCAGGGTAGGGGTAGCTGGCATAGCCAGAGCTGCGGAGGGGCATGGCTGGGCTGGGGCATCGCGTGGGCTCCTCCATGTAGAAGAACTTGGCAGGGACTCCGGGAGCTGAGAAGGTCATGCAGCCCCTCTCAGGGTACTCCCGGAACTCCCGCGAGGCCGGCACCGGCACTGTCTGGTATGCCAGTGCCCGGGGGGCTG
>NW_009952359.1:204847-205791 GCF_000747805.2 Chaetura pelagica | reverse complement strand
GGCAGGGACGAGGACATGGAGGCGTCACATCGTGCCAGGGGCTGGCAGACAATCAAATCCCTGGGGGCTGCACTGGCCACCTTTATGTCTTGGTACACCGTAGACACCAGGATGTCAGGTGGGTCTGTTCGTGTCATCTTAAAAGCGACTCTTCTGCCAGCTCCCCTTCAGATGGCCTCAGAGGAAGGCAGCCAGCCCTGCAAGAGAACAGACAAGGCACCTAAATCCTGGTGGGGACCTCAAGGAGCTGTGATGGTGCTGGATAAATCCCCACAGCTCCTGGCTGAGGGGGAGGTTTTTGGCCACCTCTTCAGAAATGAGGGCTTGGGGGTGTCCCAGCCTCCACTGCTGCTGTTAGGAATCAAATCCCTACCGGGGGAGAGCTATAAAAAGGCTCCAAATCCAGGGTGCGGATGGCAGGGCACCCATGGGTGCAGCAGGTACCATGCAGCAGCTGGGGAGGGGTGCCAGCTCATCAAGGGGAGAGGAGGCCACCAACTGCCATGCCCCTGCTCTTGGCTGCACAACATGGAGACCCTTGCAGCATTGCAGGAAATGGTGGATCTGAACAGGGTCAGGAGGACTCCGCACCAGGGTTGTCCATAGTGGGTGGGGGTCATGTGCCCAGCCCCCACTGTGAACGTCTGAGGGGCTGTGGGACTTCTGGGACCATGTGCCCCCACATCCCAGCACCAGCATGACAGGCAGCACAGACAGGAGCATCGCACAGGGGTGGTACCAGGAGCACCCTCCATGGTGGCTGGGAAGCCCCCACTGCTCTGGGACTCCGGGGTGCAGGAGCTTTACCCCCTCCCCATGGTGGCTGCACCCACCTAGCCCCATGATCACCCCTGTGGGGCACCAGCTGTCCTGGCTGGCTGCAGCCACATCACACCATGAGGCTGCTCCCGCCAGCATGGGTGGCAACACGGCTGGCCGGGTGG
>NW_009952359.1:200890-204633 GCF_000747805.2 Chaetura pelagica | reverse complement strand
AACACACCATGAGGCTGCTCCAGCCAGCATGGGTGGCACCAGGGCTGGCAGAGTGATGCCGTTGGTGGTGCCCCAAACCTGTGTGCCATCAGTGACTCCTCCGTCCCTTTCCAAAGCTCTGAGCAGGACAGACCAGGGTCATTCTATGACAACCCCGTGCCAGAGGGGCTGTGCTGGCTCAGCACCCACCTGCTTTGTCCCCACCTGTGGCCATGACACATCTCCTGGGCTGGAGAGCGAGCAGGATGGCAGCTGCAGCTCCTGTGGAACACGAGGTCTGGCACCCACCATGCACCAGCACCATGCACCCCACCTGCTCTGGGATGATGCCAAACAGATGCCCAGGGTGTGCAAACACCCAGCCACATGTGTGATGCAGCTTTGTGACAAGGAGGGACATCAGCACAACTCCCTCCTTCCCGAGTGACCCAGGGAGAAGACAAGGTGGTTTGTGCCCAGGACCTGGTGAGTTGTGGCACTGATCTTCACCCACAGCCCTCTGCGAGCCAGCTGCCATTGGCACCCAGGGGACATACAACCAGCTGTGCCCATGGCAGCTCTGCCAACACTAACACTCATCACAATCTCTCAAAGTTTGTTTTTTCTGCCACCTGGCCACTGGGCCCAGAAGCAACAGTGCCAGCTGCTCCATAATACCCTAAGGGTGCACAGCAAAGGCCAGCAAAAGGCTTTGGGCTTACATATCAGCAGAAGACCACAGGGAAGGTGTTTCTGGGAGGACAGGAATCAACTTTATTTAGCAAGAAGCAGTACTGACCATGCAGAAAAGGGATGGGTGGCTTGGCTCCCCTCCCTATTAACTGTATGAAGCCCTGTCCTGCTCCAAAGCTGAGGGGGGAAGATGCTGAAGCTGAGGTGAAGGCAGTGGGGTTGGGGTGGCTGTCCTTAGGGGCTGGGGAGAGCTTGATGTGTGGAGGAGACAAGGGTCCCAGTATGCCTGTGGGGCTAGGGGAGCAGGTTTGCCCCCGTAGCAGGGACTCAGCATCAGCCCCACTGCAGTACAGCATTGGGAGCTGGGCAGGGTCCAGGAGGGCAGCACCCCATGGCACAGTGATGCCAACAGCAGCACTGGAAAGCCCATCCCCATGGTGTCAGAGTGACTGGGGACAGGGAAGCACAGCCTGGAGTCCTACCTGGTCCGACAGCAGCAGGGAGGGGGTGGGTGGGTTGAGCTGGCCGAGATACCTGTGGTGGCTCCATCCCAGCACTGCAAAATAAAAAATGTACGTGAGGGAACCCCCAGTCACACTGAGGGGTGGCTGCAGGGACCATGGGGTGCCATGGGGGGCCATCAAGCACACTGAGAGACCCCTGTAGTCACAGCCCTGCTGAGCCAAACCAAGCTGTGGCTCAGCAAGGCTACAGTACCCTAGAGATGTGGCTACAGCATCCCCTGGGCACTGTCAGCCCCCCGTGGCTGTGGGGGATGCAGGGACAGTGTGGTGCTGGCATCCCCAGCGCTGCCTGGGGTTGCCATGGTTTCTCCAAATTATTCCTCCTCTGCGAGCCCAGTGTGGGTGTGTGGGGAGGCTGCTGGGCTGGTGGTGCTGGGGGAGCTGGGGCTTTGCAGCACCACAGGCAGAGCAGAGCACCCACAAAGCCACAGGCACCCTCTGCCCATCAGGGGGGCTGAGCCGAGATGGCCCCACCAATGTCACCAGTGCTACCATGGTCCCACACCCCACCTGTCCCTCACACTGAGTCCTCTTCGCTTGCCCACCCCCCAGCTGGTGGGTGCTGGGTGTCCCCGTCTTCAGCCCCAGCCCTGCCTGGCATCTCCAGGCTGGGTCATACCAGGGATGCCAGTACCAGCTGGCAGTGCTTTCAGGGCTCATTGACCTCCCTGCGTAGGGGCACATGGCCCTGGGTGACACAGCCAGCCCTATGCCCACATCCCCACCCCAGATGGTTTGTCACACAGCCCCCTGTGTCCCCACTGCTGAGCAGGAGAAGGACACCTCTGCCCAGCCTGTACCCAACATAGTAGCGCCCTCCGACACCCCAGCCATGTTGTCAAGGGGCACCCAGTGGGACCTCCCCCATGCCAGTCCACGAGGACCACACCACGACTCAACTTGGCACTGTTGTGGGGCCCAGTGACACCCACACACCTGCAAGACCACCAGTCCCCAGCCCTGCACCCACCTCTGCCTGCACCCCACACCTGGCTCCCTGCTCCCACTGTGATGCTCTGGAGCACCCAGCTCCAGTTCTGGCAGCTCTGGCAGCTCCAGCCCACGGGAGCAGCATGAGAGCGTGGGGGTGCCAGGAGCCATCAAGGATGCCAGAGGGGCCTGGGGTGGCTGCCCTGAACTGGGTCACTGCCAGCACATGCAGCCAGTGCAGTGGGGCTCTGCAGTGCCCTGCCAGCCCACACCTCACTGCCTGGGCACTGCAGTGCCCTGCCTGCCCCATACCCGTGGTGAGGGTGTTGCCTGCCTGCTCTGCACCGAGTGCTCTGCCAGGATGGTACCTAGGAACTGCACACACTGCACTGACCACTACCAAGGTACTGCCCCTCAGCCTGCTCACATTGCCTGCACACTGCCCTCATGCTGCCTGTACACTGCACAGAGCACATTGCCAGGGCACAGCCCCCTGCACTGCTTCTTCATTGCCCCAGGCTGCCTGCACACACTGCCCTGCCAGTGTGCTGCCCTATGGCCTGCCCCCCCCCAGCACACTGTAGTGAACACTGCCAGTGCACTGTCCTGTGCACTCTGCCTGGGCAGTGCTGTACACACTGTCCAAAGACAGTGTTCTCCTGAGGTGCTGCCTGGGCCCACTGTGCTGGGGGCGCTGCCAGCGCGCTGCCTACACATGCAGTGCCCTGGGCACGCTGCTGCTGCAGCGCCCTGCAGGCAGCCCAAGCACACTGCCAACACATGCTGCACTGCACCCAGCTCACTGCCTGCACCGTCCCACAGGCACTGCCAGCACTCGCACTGCACCAAGCACGCTGGAGGTGCCTGCAGCTGGAATCATGGCCAGGGCAGCACTGCTCATGCCCTGCCACCACCATGCTGATGACACCAAGGCACCACAGTGGGTGCAGTGGGCACTGCCAGCCCACCTGCCTGTGCACCCTGCAAATGCACTGGGAGGGCACTGACAGCTGCCTGCACTGCCTGGCACTGCAGCTGGGGAGCCCACTGACCCCGGCCCCTGCCCTGTGCAGGAGGGAAATAGACACCATGCACATCGCACTGCCCCTCCACATACCCCCGTGCCCCCACATTCCTGTGCCCCTGGCAACCTCACATCCCCCCCAGCTCCACTTGAGCCCCCTCAGGTTTCCTGCACACATGGCTTCAAGGCCACAGACCCCACTGGGTGTCCTCACACACCTGCACCCCTGGAGGACTCATTCTGTTGGAGGGAATGGCACCCCCAGCCCTCACCCAGGAGGGCACCAGCAGTGCTGGTATCTGTGTGAGAGGTAAGCAGCACCCCTAGGGGCAGCAAGGGACAGACACCCTGACTCCAGCCCCTGGTGCTCCCCAGTCCCCCTCTCTGCCAGCCAGGCCCTGGCACCCCACCTGGGAGGGGCACCTCCTAACAGGCAAGGCCGGGGGGCTGCGGGGGTGGTTGGAGGGGAGCAGTGCTGTCCCAGCCACTGTTGCCTGTGAGCCCCGCAGCCCGCAGAGCAGTGGCCCCGTGCTGTACACAGGCACTGGGAGAACCGGGAGGCACTGGGAGAACCGGGGGGCAGTGGGAGAACC
>NW_009952359.1:194349-200028 GCF_000747805.2 Chaetura pelagica | reverse complement strand
GGCACCGGCACCGGCACCGGCACCGGCACCGGCCCTGGGCCCTGGGTCTGCTCCGCTAGGACCCGGCCCCATCCTACCCCCCGCACCATCGCCTATCCCACTGCGGGACCCCGCGGTCAAGGACTGAGGGACCCCCGGCACCCCGTGCCACCCTCCCGGTGCCGCCCTCGGCGGGGATCCCGCCGCACTCGCGGTGCCCCGGGACAAGGCAGCGGTGCCTCCTGGAGCGGTGCCGGGGGTTCAGCCCCCTGCAGTGAGCCCACCACCCTCATGGGCACCTGCCCACCTCCTGGCAGCCCCCCGGGCCCATTTTCCCATCCTGCCTGACCTTGGCACATCCTCGCGGCCCTGCCCTGCCATGGCCAACGGGGCAGCTAAATCCCCGATAAGCTCCTGGGTGCTGTGACCTTGTTTTTCCCTGAGGCTCCGAGGCTGTCGCTGCCCGCAGTGGCTGGAGCCCAATGGGAGACACTCAGCCAGGCCGCAGGCAACGTGCCAAGGTGGGCCAAGACAGCATCCGATGGCTCCTGATGCAGCAGGCCCAGAGCTGGAGCTCTGCCTCAGTTTCCCCATCTCCTGCCTCGGGGAGGCAGCCTCACAGCCTGCAGCCTTGCAAGCATCCCCAGTGCAGCTGAGGGTCCCAGCACCTGCTGGTGTCCTGGCAAAGGGGTCTTGGAGCTGGAGACCCACCAGGAGCTCACATGGCTCCGAGCCCAGAGCTGGGGTCTGCCATGCTCCTCGTGGCTCTGCACCGTGACTGCGGGCTGGGATTTCCTTGATTTCAAAATCCTCCACTGCCAAGACCCTTCCTGGGATCATCCTGCTGTGGTCTCCTATGTCTGCACCAGGCAGGGCAGTGCTGGGGTGAGCATAGGCCTGCAGCATGTTGGTGTTGCCTTGACTTTTTACCCCCAAATACAACCTATTCTCCCAGGGATGCTGTGGGCACAGCTGGTCCTACTGACACCAGCAGGATGTGTCCCATCTGGGCCAGGGCTGAGCCCTGGGAACTCATTGCAGACATGAACAGGGTGCAGCAGCTGGGTGGGGGGAACTGGGAAGCAGGGCCAGCTCATCCTTGAGGCACAGATAGGGCCAAGCTCTTGCCCCCAGGGCCACACTTAGCTGGCTCACGTTCCCCAGCACTTCCATTTTCCTCCCTGAAGGATGCAGGGCTGGGGCTGCTGCTGCGCCCAGGCCTTCCTGCCCCCACCGCCCCCGGCCCCTGCCCTGCTGCTCCATCTGCTCCCTGCCTGCTGCCAGCCCCGAGCCAGCCAGCCTTGTGCCCTAGCTGGGCACTGGCAAGGTTTTTGACAAGGTCACTGATGCACATGGGAGGCTGAGTCAGGCCCAGGGGGACTGCCAGGGCTCAGCACCCCCTGTGGGTGCAGTCACCCAAATGGTGCAGGGGCACAAATCGTATGGAAATGCACGGAGTCCTGACACTGCTGCCAGGTGGGCACAGAGATACCTGCCCTGAGGACATCCCCCATGGTGTCACCCTCTGTCCATGTAGCTGTGTCCCTGGGTGACACCTGCATATATCGAGGTCACCATCCAGAGCTTTGCACTTCTGGGGTTGCCACTGGGCCTTGGCTGCCCAAGTGCAGGGGACAAGTGGGCTGGACTGTGTCCCCCAAGCCCCATGGTGAGGGTCAGCAGGACCATCTGCTCCCCCTGTCCTGCTGCTATTTTAGGCTGGAAAGTACTGAGTGAGTCAACCAGATCATGGGCACATCTCCATGTCACCGGAGATGGTAGCGCCACAGCATGTGCTGCTTTCAGCTGTGACACCCCCAGGGCTCCCAGGGAAGGGGGGCAGCCCCAGCCGAGCCCCACGGGTTCTGAGAAACTCCAGGGTAGCCATTGGGCAGGCGTGGGGGGCTGTGCCCTCACCTTGTGCTCACTGGCCACATGGGTGGCAGCCCCTCGGATGGACAGAGGGGCACAGCCAGCAGCAGAGCCCCGTGTGAGCAGCAGGGAGGGACAGGACTGTCCCCTGCCCCTGTTGCAGGGGACAGCGCTGTTGGGTCCCTGCCACAGCTGCGCAGGTCCAGGCTTGTCCCCAGCGGAGCTGCGGGGGGCCCCTGTCCGGGACACGGGGAACACGCGAGCGTCCAGAGGGATGATACGAGCCAGGGCTCGTTCCTGCAGCCCTGCAAGAAAGCGGCCAGGCCGGCGCCTGTCCCCAGGCAGGAGCAGCTCCTGTCCCCACGTCCGGGGTGTGTGACTTTGCTGCCCCCCCGCGGCTCGGCATCAGGGCCAGGAGCAGCCGGGCTGGGCCGGTGGGGGGCAAACCCTCTCCTCTGCTGGGGTTTCTGTCTGCTCAGTGCTGGGTCCTCCCCCAAGCCCAAAAGGGAGAGGAGTAAAGATGGGTGCTGCATACCTGTGACTCAGTTTTCCCACCAGCTCCTGCCCTGGACCCTGCTGAGTCCCCAGTGCCACAGAGGTTGCTGTGGCTGTTCACGCTGATCATTCACCCAGTGCCAGCAGGCTCTGCTGGGGGTGGGCAGCACCTGCTGGAGCAAAGGGCTTGTTCTTGTGCATCTCCCTGTCATCATGTCTGCATGGGACAGACTCAGCCATGCCCATCAAGGGGGAAACTGAGGCACAGAGGAACAACTTGCTCACTTGTCATACTGGGGTCTGTGGTGACTCTGGGTGCTTGGCCAGCCTGAAACCAGGACAGTCCTTGGCTGGGTGGGAGACACACTGGGGCTCACACCTCTCCTACACAGGCCTGGGGGGATCTCACTAGGCCTCTCCAAGGACCTGTCTACTAGGACCTTGCAGAGCTGGGAGCAGCCACCCACCACCCCCATCCTCAGAGAACACCCACCCCCTGTGGCTGCAGCAGAGCCAGGTGCCTCCTCACTCCATCCTGCCAGTCCTGCTGCCAGGGTCACCAAGGGCCCTGTTCTGTCCCCAGCTGTCCCACACATGGTCACTGGTGCCTTGCTCCAGAGGTGTGTGCCAGGGAGTGGCTGCAGGGGGACCTGGAGCCAGTCCAGCACCATGGACCAGGACAATGGTAAAAACCCCGAACTTTTCACAGCAGCTGGCCCAGCCCAAGCCCTGCTCCCTCCCTGCTCACTCCTGAGATCCAACACCCACCTGGCTTGGGGTGTTGTATCTCCCAAGCACCAGCCCTCTGTGCCCCCTGGTGCAGCTCAGAGAGGGAAGGGCACACCCAAAGCAGACTGGGGATGCTGACCCCGGTGGGGCCGGGCACAGCTGCAGGCCCCACTCTCCAAACCTGCTGGGCACAGGGCTTT
Source organism: Chaetura pelagica (assembly GCF_000747805.2). Lineage (NCBI taxonomy): Eukaryota > Metazoa > Chordata > Aves > Apodiformes > Apodidae > Chaetura > Chaetura pelagica. Next base: position 196,753 of record NW_009952359.1, on the reverse strand, counting down.
CCAGGCCCCAGCTTTCATGTCACCACAAAGAGTGGAGACTTGCATGTGGGAAGGGACAGGGGAGGCTGGTGGGGACCATGCATACATGGGTAGAGGAGGACAGCTCTGGCCGTGCCAGTACAGGGCAGTTTCTAGGCTAGAAAGACCTTTCTGGGCACTTGCAAACATGCAGGTGGTGTCAGGGTAGCCCAGCATGGCCCAGTCCAAGAGGACAAAAGGGGGTGATTCTTCAGAGAAGTTCATCAAGCAACTGGGGAGAAGTGATTTGAAGGATGTTGCCCACAGAAGCTGTGTCTGCCTGTGCCATGTGCACTGGCCTCATGATGGAGCAAGAGTGAGACAGCATGTCCATGTGCTGAGGCTGCAGACCCAACAGAAGAGCTCTGGGACTTGCTCCAGCAGGATGGGACAGGCTGGCAGATGCCAAGCAGCCAGCAGGTCCCCAAAACGCTCTGCCTGGGGAGATGGGGACCAAGCTGCCCTCCCACTGGGTGCCCTGCAAGCCCAGGGAACAGGACAGGCTGAGCCTGCCCGGCAGATGCCGGGGCTGCCTGGGGCGGTGGGTGCGGGACGCGGCAGCTCCGGACCTGCTGCTGCCCGGCACAGAGGCTGCCACGTGGGTTTCGCTGGTGAAGGGCCGGGTGGCCCCGATGGGCAGCGGTGACTCGAGAAGGAGGCAGGAGCCCCGTGCGGGCCGGGCAGCTCCGCACAGGGACCGCAGTGGGAAGTGACAGCCCCTCGGGCACCGCGGGACGGAGCCGGCGCGGGGTGACGGCTCGGGCAGAAACAGGGCTCGAGCTGAGCGTGAGCAGCACCGGTGAGGCAAGCGAGGACTTCTGGGTCTGACCTGGCTTTGGAAGGCAGCAGCAGCACCTGCAGACCCGGTGCGCTGGGCATAGGAGTGGGTGGGTTTTAGGACCAAGCGTGGAGGCGGGGCAGGACGGGGCAGGACGGGGCAGCGGGGTGGGTGCCAGCCCCTGGCTCAGCAATTTGCTGGGTCACTGCCTGTGCTGCAGCAGCAGCCCTTGCAGCAGTGTTTATGGCAGAGGGCTCCAGCACTGGTCAGTGGGGCGAGGCACCCCAAAATGGGACCGAGGGGTTGTGACACCCTCTTATGGCCACCCTGTGGGAAATCTAGAATCATAGATTGGTTTGGGTGTGAAGGGACCTTAAAGACAATCTAGTTTAGCCCTCTGCCATGGGCAGGGACACCTCCCACCAGCCCAGGTTGCTCCAAGCCCCATCCAACCTGCCCTTGAACACTTCCAGGGACGGGGCAGCCACAGCTTCCCTGGGCAACCTGGGCTCTCCCCAGAATATTTTAATTGTCTAGGCTGAACAACCCCAACCCTCCCAGCCTGTCTCCACAGCAGAGCTGCTCCAGCTCTCAGATCATCTGTGGTCTCCTCTGGACTTGCTCCAACAGCTCCATGTCTTCCCTGTGTTGTGGACCCCAGAACTGGACCCAGCACTACAAGGGGTCTCACCATAGTGGAGCAGAGGGGGAGAATCCCCTCCCTTGCCCTGCTGGCCATGCTGCTGGGGATGCAGTCCTGGACACGGGTTCTGGGCTGCAAGTGCACCTTGCTGGCTCATGAGCTTCTCATCACCCAACACTCCCAAGTCCTCCTCCTCAGGGCTCTCAATAAGAGGGTGATGGACACTCAGAACCTTGCCAACCCCCAGGTATCCTCAGAAGAGCCCATCTGGAGACCTATGCACAACATGGCTGGCCCTGGGAAGGTGTCAGGGACACTGTGCAATTCCCCAGTTCCTCCCACACTGTGGAATTCACAGCAGGGATTAATATTGGACACCTTCCCCTTGCCCCAGGCTCATCATTCCCTCAGCGCGTGGACAGGCAGGGCAGGCAGTGAACTGCTGCTCCCTGGGGAACAGAGCACCCACTATGGGGCCAGTGGAGCAGCTTCGGGGTGGTCAGAGCAGGGGCTGGCAGCATCTACCCCCGTGGGAATGGGATGAGGTGACGAGCAGCACAGGCAGTGCGGGGGGGCAGGGCAGGATGGGGCAGGACAGTTTCTGGCATGGCCACGGGGAAGACCTTCCCCTCACCTGCAAGCTGCTGGGAAATACCCCATTTCCAAAGCAACTTGGGGATCCCACTGCTGGGAGTTGGGTGGAGATGGGATGGGATAGGATGGGGATGAGGATGGGATGGAATGAGAAGGGGAAGGAAGGGGATAGGAAGGAGTGGGATGGGGATGGGATGAAAGAGGATGCTTGCCCCTGGTCTCTGACTGCTGGGCACTTTTGCAGCTCCTTTCTGGGGTGCTGCTCCCATTTTCCCCAAAGAAGGAGCAGCTGAGCTGCCTGGGCTCAGTGTGATGCTTGGGCTGGGTACAGGGGTGCTCTCCATTCTGCCCAGCTTCTCTCCTCCTCTTTC
>NW_009952359.1:188996-193556 GCF_000747805.2 Chaetura pelagica | reverse complement strand
CAGCTCTGGAACAAGGGAGAAGCCAGGCCCTGACGCCCACTTCAGGGGCTGGGGAGGGAGCTGGAGCCTGCCCTGCAGCTGACAGCTTTGGTGGCAGAAGAGGGCAACTATGAAGTCTGTAAAGCTGATGCTGGCTGTAGGATCCCTGCCTGTAAAGAGGGTCCTAAACCCCACATTCCCACCTCCTTCCTCAGCAACAGTGGGTCAACCCCCCCCTCAACACACAAACTGACCTCAGTGCTGGGTTGGCAACCCCAACACCAGGCAGTGCTGGAGGCATCAAGGCCAGAGTGGGAACCTATCACATTGTTCCCTTCCACGGAGCCTTTTTCTTGCTAACAGCACAAGAAGGGATGTTTCTCCTACCAGCTCTGGGGAAGAGCTTGCTCTTTTCCCAGCCTGCTGGCTCCTTCCCACAGCCCATCTACAGCCACCAGCACCAGCTCTGGCTGCAGCTGCCACCCAGGCCAAAGCTCAGACACAGGCAGAGCTCCCTGTGCCAAAAAGTGCTATCCTAGAGCAGGGAGAGGCACGTGGAACATGGGAGACCAGAATCTCCCAGGTGTCTCTTGACAGCATCTCAGGTGTCCTCCAGCAACAGGAGACACAGCACCCCTCTCCTCCTCCCCTCATCTCACCTCTGCGGTGACAGAAAGCCACACCACTGCTCCCACTCTAGGGTTGGATACTGCCAACAATTTGGAGATCACCAGGAGTTTTAGGGGTTCTCAGGCTGGCTTGGTGCCTCAGGGCAGCACCCAGCACTGAGCACAGCACACATGGTATCTACACTTCCTGCCTTAACCTGGAACACTGCTCTAGTTTCCCACAGGCTGCTCCATGCCTGGACCCACAGCTGTAGCTGACCATGCCCCATCTCACCTGGCCAAGACCTGCTTGAGCTTACAGGACCCATGCAGAATGTGCCCAGGGATCGTTTCCCTTTGCTCAGCACCTCCCTGTAGGGTTGAAAGACAAAGGCTGGATACTCACCGTGAGCTGCACCAGGGCCAGGAACATGTGCGTCATGCCCGAGATGCTGAAGACTTGTTTTGGAGGTAAACCCACAAGTTAAAAAGGCTCAACCACGTGCCTTGGTATCTTTTAAGCAGCAGACTGAGGCAACACTGGATTAATTATATTCTGGCATGATTGAGACTGTTGCTATGTTACAGCAACCAGTCCCTAAGCCCATCCTACTGCGGGATTTCCCTAGAATCACTAATCCATGAGCTCAGGGACATCCCAGGAGGGCAAGCAAGCACTAAGGTCTTGCCAAGAAGCAGGATCTATTCTGCTCTGGTGAGACCCCCCTGCAGGGCTGGGAACATCTCTGGGGTCCACAACACAAGAAGGACATGGAGCTCCTGGATCAAGTCCAGGGGAGCCACAGAGATGATGGGAGGGCTGGAGCAGCTCTGCTCTGGAGACAGGCTGGGAGAGTTGGGGTGTTCAGCCTGGAGAAGAGAAGGCTCCAGGGAGACCTGAGAGCCCCTTCCAGTGCCTGCAGGGCTCCAGGAAAGCTGGGGAGGGACTTTCAGCAAGGGCAGCGAGTGAGTGATACAAGGGGGAACAGTTTAAAACAGGAAGAGGGGAGGTTTAGGTGAGGTATTAGGAAGAAATTCTTCCCTGTGAGGGTGGTGAGACACTGTTCCAGGTTGCCCAGAGAAGCTGTGGCTGCCCCATCCCTGGAAGTGTTGAAGGGCAAGTTAGATGGGGCTTCGAGCAACCTGGACTAGTGGGAGGTGTCCCTGCCCATGGTAGGGGTGTAGGATTGGGTAGTATTTAAGGTTCTGCACACCCACACCAGCCTGTGATTCATTCCCTGCTGAAGGGAAGTAAATTCCTACCCCAGGCCTTGACAAGCCAGGGGAAAACCTGTTAGAACCTTGCAGGAGTAGCAGAAACAGGGTGAAGCTGACTCCTTCAAAGGGCAGGATCATTGCTCTCCTTGCTTTTGGCCCTTGTCATGGGCAACGATGAAGAGACCTAGTAAACTGGTGAGCCAGCTGCTGGCTGAAAGTGCCCTGCAGGACACAGCTCTGAGAGTGGCAGGTCCCACCACAGGGTGCAGGGAGAGATGGATCATGTGGGAGCCATCAAGTACCAGCCTTACCATGACCTCATGCAGACTGGCACGGCCACTGAACGATGACCTCTAAGGGGAGCCAGTGCCAAGGATGGCTGCTGGCACAGCCAGGGCACAGCCTGTCCAGCAGGACACAAGTGGAGCAGGGATAAGAGCCCCGTCTGCACATGGCTGGGAGGGGGAGCAGGATTTGAACAACTGTTGACAAGGGAACAAGTAAGCATAAATTGGCCAGGAATAAATTTGAATGGCAATTAGCAGGCAGCTCCTGAGCCTCCAGGCAGAGGAGTGATGAACACTGGGATACTGGAAACTGAGCTGGGCTGGGAGCTGCAAGGACTGGTCAGTCCGTCCTTGTGCGGGTTTTCCAGCTGGTATTTTGACCAATGGTGGAGGAAGCCCCAGGCTGGGTATCAGGAGACATGGTCCTTCTGGCACAGGCTGTGCCATGCAGGGCTTGGGCACACAGCTCAGCAGCAGCTCGATTCTCTTGCAGGGATGAATTTTGTGACAGCCATGAGCACAGATTAACATGAGCAAGATCTTTAGCAAGCAGGGACTGCTACCTGTGCTACGGTGGCTTGGGCCATCAGGAGACAGATGCTGTGAACACACTGCCCTTGCAGAGGAGGAACCACAGGGAGAGGATGCACAGGCACAGAGGATCCAGCTCCAGGCCACTTGTGTGTGGGTGAGCTGGAAGGTCTCACCAGCTCCCAGCTGGGAGCCACAGGCATGCTGGCACAGAAGGTTAAGCCATGGTACCTGAAGAGGCTAAAATGTGTCTGCTCTTGGGAGTATGACTTCACCCACATCTTGTCACAGCAGCTGCATCAAGTCACACACCAGGAGTTGCCAAGAGTGACAGGAGCTGTGAACCATCACGCTGGATCATCCCACTCCATGGACAGGAGGAATGACCCAAACTACAGGCTGGGTGCAGAGCTCCTGTTCATGTCTTGGGTCACAGCACAGCCCAGCTGTCCCAGCTGGGACACCAGACACAGTGTCCACAATGCAGAGACTCCTGCAGAAGAGGGACAAATGTGGAGTGCCCTCTCCTCCTGGAGGGCTGCCAGACCAGCCTGTGCCTGGCTCCTGCCCCTCAGCTCTCACCCCCGGAGTTCAGTCAGCAGCAGAGCCATCACGGCTGGAAACACAGCAGGCAGGAACAGGGGGACCTGGGAGTTACCTCTCATGACTTCCCAGGAATGCTCTGGCTTCAAGCTGGCACAGGGGCAGCCATGCAGTCCTGTGGTGCCCGAGGGCCCTGCAGATCTCAAAGCCAGGGGGCGGGGGGGCAGGCAGGACAGCTTTCAGGTGTGTGCCTCCAGCAGTAGCCCCTGGGTCAGCTCAGTCCAGCTGTCAGGCTAAAAACAGCTCTAAGGATGCACTTCTTCCTCTTGCTGCTCTAAACCAAGCGAGACCTTGTACAGCATCCAGCTCTGGCCACCGTTAACTGCAAGAAATTGCAGCTCTCCAGCCTCAGGCTCTGTATTTTTTTTTCATGGATGACTGATAAACCCAAAAGCAAATACACTGGTACCTCTAGAGATGCTAACAGGAACTATTTATATCAATGTGATCCTCCAGAAGCTTCTCCATAATGACAGGCACGTACACATGCTTTTTATATTTAGCTAATTCGAAAGACTGGGCAGGGGAGAGCCCAGCTCAAGCAAGGTCTGCTCCTTTCTTCCCGTACTCACACTTGCTAGCACTGGATTACTCCTCATACTGCAGCCCTAACCAATTCAGCACTCCCTGAAAAAGGAAGAAGTCTAAGCCTAAAAAGCTCTTTCCTGCTATTCCCCTCCACACTCCTGCTTCAACCCCAGGGTAGGACTTCTCTGGTCTTGCTGCCAAAGGCAAAACATGCCAGACACCCTCCAGGGGCTCTGGTGTAAGTAAAGAGAACCCCTGCATCTGCTTTTCTCTTTTAAATGAGCATTTTGGAACACAATGACTCATCTTTGCTTGTTTTTGTCTCAGCTTTTTGCACTGACAAGGAACATGAGCAGCAGGGAGCGTTAAAGGCTCCTGTGGTGGTCAAATCTGGCCCAGGTGACATACAAACCTAAGCCAACATCAGGGGACTCAGCACCTTCTGCTCACCAAGAGCTGTCCCTGCAAGGAAGCAGAGCTGAGTAAAATCAGTGTCTCTCTTAATGCTGCATGAACAGCAGCTCTCTCAGGTCTGACCTTAGTTTTGGGGAAAAAAATTAAGGTTTTTATAGACTCATAGAATAGTTTGGGTTGGAAGGGACCTTTAAAAATCATGTAGTCCACCTCCCCTGCAGTGAACAGGAACATCTTCAAGTAGAACAGGTTGTTCAGAGCCCAGTCCAATCTGTCCTGGAATGTTTCCAGGGATGGGGCATCCACCACCTCTCTGGGCAACCTGGGCCAGTGTTATGTTCAACTTTTTTTTTGTTTTGAATGCTTTTTAATTCAGTGCCCTGTTCCACCAA
>NW_009952359.1:188588-188986 GCF_000747805.2 Chaetura pelagica | reverse complement strand
GCAACAGAGTGAGGAAAGGGCAGGGAGATGTCCTCCTGGGACACCATCCTGGAGGCACAGGCAGCTCCTGAGCTCGGGCAGAACACGCTTGTACAACACAGCTTTATAGTCAGAATGGATTGTACCAGGTTTTTTTCGATGCAAAATGGAACATGACCCAAAATCTTCACAGAACAGAAGTGCCTTCCGAATGCAGCCAGCTGAGGCTCCAAGACCTGCCTCCCCTTTTGTAAGAGAGGGCACAAAACCACATCCCAATCCAATTTTTCCTCCCCAAAAGTTTGAGTTTGCACTGTCCCATGCAATTTCCTCAGGGTGTCACATGAAGCAAATGCTAATGGTGAACAGCTCTGAACAACATACTGGTGATGTAGAAAAAAAAACATGTTTGTTTTGTA
>NW_009952359.1:132065-188573 GCF_000747805.2 Chaetura pelagica | reverse complement strand
CAGGTGCAGTTTCAGGGCTGGGGGGAAGAAAAAGAAAAATGAAGCAGGTAACTGCCTGCTGTTCAAGACAACCCTGGAGCAGATAATGGATCAAAAGTACAGAACAAAAAGCTTTATAGGGATGTAGAAGGACACCTCAGTTTGGATTTCATCGTTGACATTTCAGAAGAGAAAGGGGAGAGGGAGAACAAAACCAAACTACAAATCAACCTGCAAGCCACAAAGTAATGGAATGCACAGAAGATCCTTGAGAGAGCTCCACTGTCTGAGCTGCGCAAGGGACACCAGAACCAAACCAGAACTGGGTAGGGAGAACTAACGAGCTCCATCAGACACACGGGCTGCTCACTGAGAGCCAGGCACATGTTTGTGGTTGCCCTGTAGTGCCCAGCCTGATGCTGCTGAGCAGGCACCAACCATGAGCTTGTGTTCAAAGCAAAAACTGAAAGGCTTCCCAAACACATGGGATGGGAGGAGGTTCTCCACCTGGGGCAGGGAAAAGCAACACACTGGCTGATGGTAGGGAAACAGTTACAGGTGCATTTTGAGGGCTGGGGGGAAGAAAAAGAAAAATGAAGCAGGTAACTGCCTGCTGTTCAAGACAACCCTGGAGCAGATAATGGATCAAAAGTACAGAACAAAAAGCTTTATAGGGATGTAGAAGGACACCTCAGTTTGGATTTCATCGTTGACATTTCAGAAGAGAAAGGGGAGAGGGAGAACAAAACCAAACTACAAATCAACCTGCAAGCCACAAAGTAATGGAATGCACAGAAGATCCTTGAGAGAGCTCCACTGTCTGAGCTGCGCAAGGGACACCAGAACCAAACCAGAACTGGGTAGGGAGAACTAACGAGCTCCATCAGACACACGGGCTGCTCACTGAGAGCCAGGCACATGTTTGTGGTTGCCCTGTAGTGCCCAGCCTGATGCTGCTGAGCAGGCACCAACCATGAGCTTGTGTTCAAAGCAAAAACTGAAAGGCTTCCCAAACACATGGGATGGGAGGAGGTTCTCCACCTGGGGCAGGGAAAAGCAACACACTGGCTGATGGGAGGCTTGGCCTGTGAACAAGGCTGCAGTACAGGCAGAAGCTGGACCAGAGCAACACTGAGCTACACTGGGTGTCCCTCTCCATGTAGAGGCAGCCCATGTTTTACAGCATGACTGTGAAATGCCTGATGAGCAAATCCCTCACCATGCCCACACTTCTCTGCAGACAGTTCTGAAGCTCTGGATATCTTCATTTCCACATGAGAGTCATGTCCCTGAGAGGTACTGAAGGGAGTGGATTCTAGTATATGCAAATTCAAGGGGTGGGAAATGCAGAAAACACAGATTTCTCTCTCTCTTCTTCAGGTTAACTTTGCACTTTGCATTGTTTTCCCAAACTGCATAGCAGCTTACGTGTAGTGTCTGAGACACTGGGGCCACGGAAATCAATTGGACATCATGAATTCCAACAGCAGCACCAGTGAGTGCTAATTAAGCTGCTGTGCAGAAAGGTCCTGTTCACAGGACTCCAAAATCACACATGCTCTCTCTCACTCTGGCCCTCTGGTTGTGGTTTTAGAGCTGCACCCACAGCACGATCTGCTTGATTTAAAGCTCATGAACTGCTGGGTGGAGCAACAGCCAATACAACCTTTCTCATTAAAAAAATTGGAAGGATAAAAAGTTAGACTTCAGACAAGCGGGCATGATGCGTTCATGCAGCATGTTTTGTTGCACTCCTCTTAACAAGGTAGGAATTTCGGGTGTTCAGGAGTGGAACTTAGCAGGGGTGGAGCAGAAGGCAGGTCCCTTTGCCTCCCATGCTCTGCCAGCTGCCCCACAGGGCATTTCTGGAAGGAAAAAAAATGACAGCCTGGAAGCGAGCCTGGGAACTGTGCCCTGAACCTTCCCCTTGCTCAAGTACATCTCAGCTGGATTTTCTTTGTGTAACGAATGCTCTAGAACAGCACACACAGATGCAAAGCTTTTGTTTTGCCAGCTCTGGTTTGAGAGGATATACGGCAAATGGCCAAAGCTTTACACATCTGCACCTGTCCTGGTGTGACTCGTAAGAAAGGATGGAGACAGCCACGACAGGAGAGTCCACTGCAGGTACCCACAGCCTACAGCTCCTCATAGTCCCCTCCTCCTCGTGGCTTGCTCATGCTGGCTCCTCCTCCTCCAAGAAAAGCCTCAAGTTCATCTATCTCATTGTTTTTCTCCTTGCTCTTCTTTTTCTTTTTCTTTTTATCTTTCTCCTCTTTGCTCTCCTCCTTCTCTTTGCTTTTCTTGTGTTTGCTCTTCTTTTTCACGGACTTCTCCTCTTCCTGAGAAATGAGAAGATTTTTATTAGTAAATCCTCTGAGCACACCAGTAACCCAGCTTAGATCACCCTGAAACTTGGCTCTGACAGGAACCTTACTTAGGGTGAAGCATCTACTAGCAAGGCTGGCTTGGAGTTAATTCCAGAAGATCCTTCTGTGAGTTTGGACTGAAGAGAAGAAAGACCATCTGGTTTATATGTAGCAGTGGTCTGTCAGGCAGTTTGTGCTTGACAATACCACAGTATTGGACAGGCAGAAATGTCAAAGACAGCCTCCTGCAGACTTCCCTTGCTGCCTCTGTGATGAGGTCTGTCAGGGACACCCCTCTGCATGTAAAAATCATGATGCTATCAACAGGCTCAGCCCAGCAGATATGCAATGCTCTATTGGATCCTGTGTTTTACAAACTCACAGACTGCTTTCTCAAAATTCAGCTGCTCTAAAATACTGTTTTTAAGCTGCAAAGTGGTTAATGGTATGCAGAGCCTGGGAGACACAGATCTGGCTGCAGGATGGGGGGACAGGAGGAAGTCCATCAGGCACACAGAGTGCTCTATAGAAGGCCACCCCTCTCCTTAGCTGGTAGATAATATGGCAGGTCAGGTCTGAGGAATTAAATAGTACCTCTTTGCTCTTCTTTTTCTTCTTCTTTTTCTCCTTAGAAGGCTGTTTATCTGTTCAAACAAACAAACAAAAAAGACCCCACAACATTGTTATTAATCAATTCGAACTGCAGACAATTCTGCCCTGCCCTGATTTCTGAGAACAAAATGCTCCATCCTGGAGCCTCAGGCAAATGCAATTCCAACTGCCCAGGGCAAACTGCACCCCTCTGGAAACCAACACAGGCCCCAGCAGTCACACCCAAACTTCACCAGATACACCTAGTTTAATTATAAGCCTTTTACTATCTATGTTACTCTGTGTTAGGAACACTGACCTGGATGTTCACTGTATCACAGCTACTAAGAAACAAATGCAGAGACCAGCTCTTTTTAGAGGGCCAACCTGGGACTGGATTATTATTTCCAAGACTAAAGAAGAGCTCCTGGGAATGATTTCCCTCTGACTCCAAAATATTTGAGGGCAGACAGAAATCCCACCAGGCACAACTTGTGCTTCTAGCAATGGCAGGACACAGAGTGGACAGATGGGAGCAGCCACACAGGCTGCACTCACTGTTCTTCAAACTGTGCATGGAAATGACAGCTCCATGAGGCCAAACTGTCAGTCCTGTAGCTCAACAGGGGTGGCTGCTTTCACTGTACTGAGTCCATCACTGTGAAATTGTTTGTCCCAGGTAATTGTGGTTGATGACTTGGCTGCTAATTAGGCTGCACTGCCTTTGTACAATGACTCCTTGAACAGGACTGTGTCTACATGGCTGTTCCACAGGAGGGTTTACAACTGCACCAGGTTTCATGGGTGGTATTTGATTGTCAGTCTTACCTACACATTCTTTTCCTCAGTTGATCTGAAAACACAAGTCAGTCATAGGGAAATCTAATTGCTCGTCAAGGTCCAACTGAGTACCAAGACATGTTTTTATATTAATCCCAGAAAGAGGAAATAGGAGGAAGCTACATGAATTAATAAAGATGCTAAACTGAAGTTAAATTATTGACCTGGGCCTCTGCAGATGCACTTCTAGCTATTTCAAGCTGTGCTGTTCAGCCGCTCAAAGTGACAAGCTGATGAAGCCATCACAGCCTGTGACACTTTGCTTACACTTTTGGAACAGCTATTCAAAGAAATCTCTCTCTGGTGCTGCTTACAGCTTTTTCTCTCCTTCAGTCTTTAACTTCTCGTCTTTCATGGTGACACCAGGGGCAGATCTATAGGAAGTTGCTTTGCAGTAATGCCAAGAGAGCAGAAATTATTTGTGGAAGGGAGATGTGCTCCTTCAGGGGAAGGAAAAAAAACCTAAAAAGCTTGAGGAATGCTCAGGTTGTGATCAGAACCCCACCCCACCTTTCCCAAAAACAGAAGAGCAAATTGGCAGAGTATGTCAGAGCATTTTGGTAAATCATTCCAAATTCTTGAGGGGGTGGACACTGCAATGCTGAGAACCACTTCCCAGGCATGCAAGGCTAAGCCAGAAGCCTCATCCAGAAGCATCTTGTGAAAGATGTGCTCCAGCTTCCAGCTGGCTCAGAAAAAATACATGGCTGATGTCATGGAGGAGCCCAGTTCCCCTCCTCCCCATAGGAAAAAAAACTCAAAAGTTATTCATGCTGTGTTAAACCACATTATAAACTCACACAGGGCACTGCATGAAGTTACAGGGCATTTTATTTGGCGACAAGTGGTTTGCTTACACCCTGGAACCATTCTGGAAAAAAACAGATGCCTGACAAACAAAACCACCAAGAGTGGAAATAAGGTGTGACTTTTACCTTCCTCGCTGCTCTCCTTGGGACCAGTTTCCTCCAAACCCAAACCAAAGAGATCTGAGTCATTTTTCAGTTTAAAGGAGTGGACTGTTGATTTCACAGGTTGGGGTGGCTTTGCCAACGAGGTATCATCATCAGATATTTCAGAGAGATCTTCCCGGACTGGGAATTCATCCTAGAGACAAGAAAAGGCAGACAACACAGACAAATCTTTCAGCCAAGATCTCTGAGCATTTTATATACAAAGATGTCAGATGTCAGCAGGTGGGGAGGAGGGAGGCAATGGTAGCCGAACTGATCTGCTATTGCCTGGAAATCAATGCCCTTGAGATATCTATTTCTTGCCTCAGTAAAACATCTCAGTAGCACTGGTACTGGAAAGCATGCTCTGGTAACAACATTCGGGCTACCAAAATCAAATTTCAGATGTAAAGGAATTAAATGAGACCTTCAACTGTGCTAACTCTACAGCATCAGCCCCTAACTTCCCTAGAGAGCCACCTCTGTTTTGGGGAAAACCAAATCAGATAGGCTGAAAACTCCCCTCCAGACATGACAGACAAAACCTCTTTCCTGTGTTGCACTGTGATGTCTCGCTTGTGTATCAGAGGCAGCACACAGCAGGGCCAAGGAAGTGGTCTGGGTTTGCAGAATAAATCCCTTCATTGAGTCAAAAAGGAATGTGCTCCTTGGGCAAATCTGCCCCCTTTAATGTGGGCTACAAACCAGGATGCTGCAGAGACTGGATATCAACCAAACCCCCTCTGTCTCCACACGATAAGAATGGATATCAATTGTAACGATCTTGTGATACCAGCCAACTGCTCCTCTTCAGAATTCATTGTCTACCCTTTCTTATGTCCTTCACGCTGACCTGGCTCTCTTGCTGGCCCAGGTGATGCTCCCTCCTCCTTGCTCATAGGGAGGTTTTACCACTTTGCCTGACCAGCAAACCTTGAACTTGAAAATCACTCACATGCTGTGGGGCATCTCCCTGACACAAGCTCCCTCACAGATCCCGTTTCTCGTGATCACATGCACAGGAAGTAAACTTGCTCCAAATACTTTTGCTTTCATAATAAAGTGCCAGGAAAAGCAGGTCGTGAAAATGCTAAATGAATGGAAAATTATTTAATAAACAGCATGACACACAGGCAAGGTCAAAGAAACTGGGACAATCATCCTTTCTCCAGGATTCTGGAATGGTGCAAACACATAAACCACTTCCAAACACCAGCTAACCCAGACACCAGGGGGTACCCCTGAACAGCAGATCCCCATCCCAAATCCCACTGAGCAGTTTCTAGATATCATTTTGCTGGCTGCAAGTGTGGATCACTGAAATCAGGGGTATCTAGAGCCATAGCAGCAGGTTCCTACCAGCCCGGAGATGTCTGCTTTTTCTCCATCTCTAGCACATGCTGGGTGCAGAGGGGCTCCTGGTGCACCCTGTGTTAGAGCAGACAGCTGCAGGCAGCACCTGGCAGCTGCCCATATGTGCAACATCACAGAGACATTGCAGCCAACCTGGCTGTTCTGGAAAGTCCTTCTCCAGCAGATTTTCCTACTTCAGCAAGGAGCCTTGCCAAGCAAATTTCATTATGACCCACTCATTGCTGGCTTGACTGTAGGGAACTCACTTATTCTCTCTCTCTACGCACACTTCTGCATATTCAGCTTTGGGTGAAAACTATCAGTTTTATATTTTGTATATACATATTTGTGTATATTTTCCACACTGCTGGACTGACAGTGCTTTGGACTTACTGAGAATAAACAGCACATTAAAACCTGCAAGCACAAACCTCATTGCTGTGTGGCTTCAACAATCAGCCATCAGTGGGTTTGTGCTTACACCAAATCTCTCCAGGTTGCTCAGCACCTGACTTGCTGGGACTGCTGCTGAGAGATGGGAGCAGATGAAAGCTCCGCTCCGTGAGATGCCTCAACACTTCAAGCTCAGCTCTGCAGCCGTGCACAGCCATTCATCCATGTTATTTACCATTTTCTTCTTCTGGCTATCAGAATCCTCACTTTCGAAGTCTGGGTCATCCATAACAAATGAGAGCATCTGAGTAGCTATTGGTCCCTCTTGGTCACTGTCAGACTCCTCAGGCTCCTCGTCTTTGACCACTTTCTGCTTGAGAGCATGTCCTTTGCTTTGGGAAGTGGTCTTTGGGGCCTGGACTGCTGGGGTGGCAGTGGCAGCAGCTGGCAGGCTAGTGTTGACCTTGCTGCTGCTGTTTCTTTCAGGCCCAGCATGTGGAGGTAAACTGTCAGGAGGCTTCGAGTCAGTTGCTTTGGTCAGAACAGCTTCACTCTGTGGTTTCAGAGAATTTCTGGAAGACCTGAAAAGAAAGAAATTGTCAGAGCCTGTACACAGCCCCACTCTGAAACAAAGCAGTGACCAGTTAATAGCTGAGCTTGCCTCAAGGGCTGCAGTGTGCATCTCAATAGGATGCACATCTCATCCTAGGGATCCTAGGGAGTGTGAGGTCAAACACACACCTCTGCCACAGTTTGACTCAAGAAGCTGGAGATGACCCTTGTGTCCCTGTGGATGCACAGGCGACGCCTGCATGCGACGCCTGCAGGCCATGCCTGACTGTCCCCTGCACGTGGAGAACACGATCCAGCTCATTGTTCTGCAGCACATTGTGTGGTGAATGACTTCCACGCCATTCACCAAAAGATTCAACTCTTCACACTGCTACCAACAGATATTCAGGTGCTTAGCTACAGCTCCTTGCTCAAACTTGAGAAAAAGACCAGGCTGTTCCCCAGCAGAAACCCGCAGGAGCGCAGCACTCACACGTGCTGCCCCGGGGTGGTGCAGAAACATCTGCAGAAAGCTGCCCCAGCTAAAACAAACACATCCCCAGCTTAGGGCTGAGGAACATGCTGAGGGAGTCATTGAGATTTCCCAGAGGCTGCACAGAAGTGAGTGACAGGACTGAGAAGAGCCCCAAGTTTGCCAGCACAACCCCACTTTGTACCTTTTTTTTTCCTGCTCTGTGTCCATGTCCTTATCAGGTATGAGGACAACTTTAGAGTCCTTCAGCTCTTCCTCCTCCTCACTGGAGAGGGTGACATTCTTGCTGGGCACCCGTTCAGCTGCTGGCACAGGTCTGCTGGGGATTCTGTCATCGAGATCCAGGTCATCCTGGAAACCTGCCACCATGGGGTTCCCCCCAGGCACCTCTCCATCACTGCAAAACAGACAATGATCAGACACTGCAGCCCCAGGATGGGCCAGGACAGACAAGCAGATATATCCCTGAAAGCAGGCTGCTCCTTACCTGGCTTTTCTGGCCAACTTCAGGGTCAGTGTCCCTCAGCCTGGGGCAGCTGCACTGCCAGCCTTTCCTTGCCCAGCTACCCCTTCAGGCTGGCCCTGCACCCTGTGGCACAAGCCCTGGACAAAATGGGACACAGAAGGATGTGGCACACAGTGGCTGCTAGTGCTCAAGCTGAAAATAAGTGGCTGGAAAAGGTGAGCCTGTTGCTTCAGCTATATCAGAACATTTCCGGTCCAACACGCAAGGATCAGCCAATTAAGCTGTGGGAACAGCTTGCCTTAATCCCCACATCCAGTAATTAAACCTGATCATCTACTGCCACTACTGTGGGAATTCACTTGCAGCTATGAGCTTCCTGGAATGATTTTTTCTCTGGAGCTCCCTGAAGCAGACAGCTACACAGACAGCATAACCATGCTTTAACATTCCCAAATTAAATTAACCTAAGGACACACTTTCAGAGCTAGGAGGCTGTCAGACTACATGGATGTAACACAGTTTGGTGTTCAGAGACATCCTGACAGAGAGCTTTGCAGCTGAAATTATCAGCTGGGGATTTTTGTCTGAGTGTCCCCAGGACTCAACAACTGTAATACTTTCTGAAGGAACTGCTCATATCAGGAATATAGATACTTTCCCCAGCCTCAATGGATAAGCCTTTTTATCATCCTTCCTCATTCTGTTTGCTTTATCTGCAACAGATTCCCAGCTCCTTCCTGATAATCGACCAACACAAGAGTCACTGTCCTTTTAATGACTCAATAGTGATTGTACAAACGCAGCCCCCACTGTTATGCAGAGACAAAAAAAAAATTATTATAGCTTGGAATATGTTAGATTCTAGAGGCATAAAAGGAATCACAGAAGCCTAAAACCCTTAATGTGGAAGAAGGTGTGTTCCCAGCCACTAGCACACAGCCAGTATTGGAAGAGTGGAGGATGGTGTGCTGGTGGGATGTGAGACACTGAAGTCCTACCACAGTCTGGATGATTGTGCTCCTCAATCTGCCTCTTCTGGTTTACCAGTTAGTTTTAAAGAATGAATAAATCATCCAATAGATAATGCAGTTCTTAGTGACAAATGGGACTGTGCTTATGACAACTCGTGCAGCACACTGAGAGTGATTACAATCGATGCCTGTCTAGGTCAGAAGGCTAACAACAGGGCCAACATCCACCCTCTCTTTCTCCTTTTGGTTTGGATCCCTCTGCTTCCAGGCCTCTCAATACAGCTCCAGCTCAGCAGAGCCAAGTTGCTGAAGTGCCTCTTCATCACTAGCACTGCTGCTCTCAATACTGAGCCAGAAAGGAGGCACACAGCTCATCCCACACAAAGGAGAAGGCTGGAGCGAGTGATTTCTGAGGTCTGTGAAACACTGGCAGGGTTTCCTCTTGAAATGAGCTGAAAAGAAAATGGAGTTGCATCTAAAAATGGTAGGATATTATTCTGAAGTAGTGACACTGCATTTCTTTAACACACCACTGCTCTATTAAGCATGGGGACTCTTCAGAGATTGTTGCCACTGTCGTTCCACCACACACCATGCAAGACTTGCAGCCTTTCAAACATTCCCAGTCTGAACAGAAATCCACGTGTGCACACCCTCCCACACAAAGTGGGTCACCTCCCTTTGCAGTGAATATGCTGCCTCCATCCATAACTCCCACACAAATTGCTGAAGAGCAAAGCAGTGGAGTGAATACATGTCAGGAGAATCACTGCTGCATTATAAACAAGGTCTGACAATGCAAAATTAGTATCAGCTTGTGGTCCTGAGGTTCCAGCTGGAAGAAATTCAGAGCATGCAAAAACAAGCACATTGCACCACTCTCCAACACCTGATGAGCTGCCAAGCCTGTGTTAGTGCTGAGCCAAAGTGTTTGCAGACACAGGTACCCACCAACACTGACCACGCTGGCCAAGGTCTGCACCTGAGCTACTGATCAAAGAGCACGTCGGGGTTTCCTCAGCGAGCCCTCGGTCATCCACACAGAGTGGCTGCTGGAGATGACACAAATCCTGCTGCAACCTGAGCACACTGTCTCCAACCATGCTTGACTGTGTCCCCGCAAGCCCTGCTGTGCAGAGCCAGCCCCAAGAGCAGCCTCCTCTGGCCACATTGGGTTTTGGAGCTAGAGAAAGACAAACCTAACCTCCAACAAAGCATATAAGCTGAGGGAATCACTTGCCATGGGATAAGCCTGCATGACTATACCTAGGAGATGGGGGTCTTCTAGTATGAACCAAACAGCATCCTCAGCCTCAGTCTTGGTCTGCAGGAGGGACAAGTGGAGCCAACTCGGAGCAACATCAGCTCCTCTGGTGCAGCCACACATGCTGGCTCAGATCAACAGGCTGAAGAGCAGCAAATTCAGTTCTGAAACAGCAAACTGGGAGACTGAACTGTCTTCCTAATTAACCACCCAAGAAACTGATTCATGGAGTTCTCTTTATTGCAAGCTACAGAACTATAAGATGCCACCAAACAAAACCCAGGACTCCATTAATCTCCAAAGCTCTGTGCTAGGTTTTAGCTCTAGCAACACTAAGAGATGTCAGTAAGTGTGGAAAGTTTCAGCAGTGCCTGATCTTTGGGCAAGAGCTGCCCTGTTCCACAGGCATAAGCACATTTCTCACTGCTAGAACACTTGAGGATAAAAAAAAAAGTGGTTTCTTTCTAACACTACTGCTCCATCTTAACTCTTGCTTCACTGTTCAGAGACATTATGGAGCAGGGACTGGGAGAAGTTCACACAGCACTGTGAAAAAATCCAGAATTCCCCACATCACTAAAACACACAAGAAATACCAGACCTTGAAATTTGGAGCTCAGAAAAGAAAAGCAAGCAAGATCTTACATATGGAAGCAAACACACCCCTGAGTTCAGGAAGCAGTTCAGCATAACATCCTTCTTCCAACAAGGAGAACAAGACCTTCCCCTTTTCCTCCAGGAGCTGTTCTCTGCATGAGAGCACAGGGAGTGCACAGAGCTCTGCCTGGGGCTGGATGAGGAGCCAACTATGAGCTGATGGGTGAGGATTCCAGGGAGGACAGGTAAAGGTGACACTATAGCATGCCTGACCAGTATTTTATTTTTTAAAACCACTAACACCTCCATTAGGTTTGAGTGGTTTCACAGGAAAACTTTTGTGTTCTTTAGATCAGAGATAAATTTCTGCAGCAGCAGATTTTATTGTTACTACAACAACCTACTCACTGCAGTAGAAGCTGATTATTATGGATGATGCTTACAGAATTCTTACAGAATGCTCCTGGGCATTGCAGGGTTGTAACTGGCATCCTGAAGGAAATCGATTTTTTCAGGTGATGGTCAGAACACATAGACATCTCTGAATATCAGCAGGTCTGCCTTATTATGGTGGGCTTGTCTTGGCAAGAAACAGAAGGTAAAATTGCCAGACCACTGAGAAAACTGTGAACTACACAAGAAACCAGGGCAAGACATAGATGCCAAACTGCAGAGAAATAATCAGTATCTGAACTTGCAGGGATGTACTGCAAGGTCTTCTAGGCAAGGAAAGCTCTTTAGCTGCAGATGGTTTTTGCTGGTATCAAAGGATGGTGCTCTGAACGAGAGTCCTTTCTGAAGGAGCCCAGAGGTATCTCTGCCCCTACCAGCTCATGCACACTGGAAGACTGCCAAGGCTGGGGGCAGAGTGCCAAGGGGCATCACAGCAGCCAAGAATGTGACAACTCTACAACCATGGAGCAGGGCTCCTGCAACACTGTTTAAGATGTTTGGCTTTCTGTAGAGTCTAACACTGCTTCCAATAACTGATGTTCTGGAGAAGAGAAACCTTTGTTAAATACCCAACCTTCTACCCACAGCAAGAACTGCTGCAGAAGAGCTCTGAGGGCAGACCAGGACGCAGCCCTTCAGCAAACCCCAGGAAGGCCAGGCTTGGTTCTCCTGATATTTCCTTGTTAAGCACAGAAAAATATTCCAGCTCAGCCACAGCTGCAAGTGAGTTGCTTTGTAGGCCAGCAGGCTTCAAGCATCCACCACTTTTTTTCCTTCCCTTCCTTTTTTTTTTTTTTAAATTAATAAAACAGCCACATGTTCCATCATCACAAGGGATGATGATTCAGGCTGACCTGCATTAGACAGGCACTGAGCCTCACACCCAGCATTGATTTCAAGTTGTTGTGGTTGAACTAGAGAACTGCATGATGACAGAGATGTTAAAAGATGCAGAACCCACCACACTCACAGATGAGCTGTATCAGCATTTAATTACCCTCCTGGTTAATCCAGTGTTGATGACAAGAGGCAGCAGGCAAGGGCTACGCTAAGCAGAGGGATGCAGAGCCTGTGAGTATGCTTAGGTCACCTCTGTAGTGACAGTCTGCTTTCAGACAGCTTGCTACACACCCTGTTTTCTGTGCAGCGCAGAACACACGGCTCCTTTTCCCTTCATTTGGTTAAAAGCATCAGAGCCAGGAAAAGAAAAAAACAGAAAAGGCAAGAAAAAAATAAATTCCAGCCTCCAGCATAAGCACAGATCTCTGCCATTTGGAGGATAGAATAACTGAATCACAGACTGGTTTGGGTTGGAAGAGACCTTAAAGATCATCTAGTCGGACACTCCTGCATGAGCAGGGGCATCTTCAACTCTATCAGGCTTCTCACAGCCCCATCCAACCTGACCTTCAGTGTCTCCAGGGATGGGGCATCCACCACCTCTCTGGGCAACCTGGGTGGTCTTACCACCCTCATTGCAAAACATTTCTTCCTTATATCTAGTCTAAATCTCCCCTCTTTTAGTTTAAAACCATTACTCCTTGTCCTGTCACTGCAGACCCTGCTCCAACCCCTGGATCATCTCCATGGCCCCCTCTGGACTTGCTCCAACAGTTCCATGTCCTTCTTGTGTTGGGGACCCCAGAGCTGGACCCAGCTCTGCAGAGGGGTCTCACCAAACTGGAGCAGAGGAGCAGAATCCCATCCCTTGACCTGGTCACGCTGCTGTTGATGCAGCCTGGGACAGGCTTTGCTGTCTGGGCTGCCATCCCAACTCATATCCAGCTTTTCATCCACCAGTGCTCCCAAGTCCTTCTCCCCAGGGCTGCTCTCCATCCCTTTATCCTCCAGCCTGTGTGGATACCAGGAGTCGCCCCAACCCAGGTGCAGGACCTTGCACTTGTCCTTGACCAACCTCATTAAGTTCACATGGGCCCACTTTGTGAGCTTGTCCAGGTTCCTCTGGATGACATCCAGTCCCTCAGGCATGTCAAACACACCACTAACTTAGTGCCACCTGCAAACTTGCTGATGGGGCACCTGATCCTGCTGTTTATGTCACTGATGAAGGTATATGAAATAGTACTGGTCCCAGTACAGACCCCTGAGGGACACCAATTGCCACTGATCTCCATCCAACCAATGAGCCACTGACCACTACCATCTGGATGTGACTATCCAGCCCATTCCTTATCCACCAAACAGTCCATCTGTCAAATGTATAACTCTCCAACTTAGGGAGTAAATTCTGGAAAGGAACATTAGAAATAGAGAAAAATAGTGGCAAAGCCTAAGACGTCTGGAATCTGCAGGCAAGAATGCTGTCACACTCCCAAGGGTGCACAATCCTCTCCATTCTTCCTTCTAGAATTCCACAGAGTGTCCCCAAAGGCTCAGGAGTGGCAGTACCAGGCCACAAAGGAGTCTGGCTATGCTTTGGGCCTCTACAGTGGGAAAGTACTGATTGGGCAAAACACAATATCCCTGCTAAGTGCCCTGTGTTCCAGAAGGAAAATATCTCCAACATTTCAACACATTAGGTCAGAAAAGAAATACCTCCCTGTCCCAAAGTGACCCGGTGGTTTAACACTGCATGAAAGGAAGCCAGCAAAACCAGGAGGGTGGTAAACTACCTTTTACTGCTCTTCCCTTTCCCCAGGGAGCTGTGTGTATCATGTGGATATGGTTTAGAGGAGAACTTTGTAGAGGAGGGATGATGGTTGGACTCGATGATCCCAAGGGTCTTTTCCAACCTGAATAGTTCTATGATTCCATGATTCTATAAATAGGAGGCAGAGCATGCTATGACTGACTACAGCCCAGCTGGGAAAGCAGTGGTCCATACTGGCCACAGGTTGCAGCTCATTGCTCTGCAATCACTTTCTGAACAGTTTCAACAGGTCAGCCAGGCCCCAGCCATGGCTCAGGCTGCACATCCAGGCATGTCCCTGACCTGCCCTCCCTCCATCCTCCTTTCCTTACCTCTCACTGTCCATGCGATGTTTTGGCTGCGGTTTCCCCCTGTCCCTCTGTGGGGCTGGGTCCTCTAGGAAGCTGTGGTCCAGGCTGTCATCAGGAACAAAGTCTTCCACACTCTGTACTTTTGCAGGGGCTTCAGGGTGGGGGGGAGGCGTGGCGGCAGCGGGATCTGTGTTAGCAACAGCAGCTGTAAATCATAGGGTTCACCACAAGTAAGACAGAAATTTGCTTTTTAAAGATCTACCCTGCCCAGGGTGGCAGCAGCCACTAAGCAGGACCTTGGCTACACACCAAGAGGAAGGGTATGACTCAAACCAGAATCTGACATGAAGGCACTCACAGACAACACAGTCTCTGTGCTTTGAAATGCACCAGGTTGACCCAGGCTCTTAAATAGTTTGAAAAACTCTCTAGCATATGGCTGACTCCGCTGTACAGTGAACGCTACGACTGACCATCCCACAGCCAGGTTTTACACCACTCCTGCCTGATGGCCCTCCATTATCCTGTCACCTTTTCCAGACTGTTCAGTTCACCCACTCACCTCCTCTTGCTTTTTCAACTGCAACGGGCAGTTTTTAGATGCTCTTTGTAACCAAAACCTCAAGAGCTATGGCAAATAGAGACTTGTTTTAAGAGAGCCTATTTGTTGAGGCACTGTGACCCATCTTCAAGGTCTCAGGATGAAATCTCATGAAATTAGCACAACAAGGAAGCCTAAAACCTTTTCAGAATTTGCAATGTTCAGTCATCTTCTTCTGCCCAGACTGCAATTCACATCTAAGCTCTTTTGGTTTTGGTGAACAAGTTTGGGATTTATTTTTTTTTTTAGATTTTGCTCTCCTAGTATAATTTTCAAGATCATTTTTGCATACAAATAACACCATTACTAGTGCCATAGAGCAGTGTTGGTGTAAGAACAAACACAGACAAAAGAATTACTACTGCAAGACTTCAAGGGAAAGCTTAAATAGCAGCTCCCACAGAAAAAGAAAATACTACTTTGTGACAGTGGCTTTTTCAACTACTTTCCAATTAGCTAGTCTGTTCCAGTAGAGGTGCAGCTCTTCGGCTTGCTACATAAACCTACTAACACCAATAGATCAGCTTTTCCTGGCTGCCATTTGCAACTCTCCTAAAAAGCACCCTTGAGATACCAGGACTGCAGCCCACAAGCTTGAAACAAGTTCTCAAGCTAAGTGATAGATTTAAAAAGAAGAAAAAAAACCACAACAAAACCCAAAGATTATAACACAGGTACTTGTTTTTTTTCTACTTACCAAGGTTTTTTTTATTGACAAGGGATTTCTAACATTTTCTCTTGTTTGTTTGTTTCTGACTAGGAAGAGTCATGAAGTAACTGAAATAGGTATCCTGTGTCATACCTGGTAATGGCTTCAGGATGTAGAACACTGTGTACAGATCTAAAACTGAAAGATCTCAACATCTGAAACTGCAAACTGTGTTGCCAGCACCTCCTCCTTTCTTTCTGTGGGTGTCTGTGAGCTCTAGGGATTGACAGTTTGAGAAGGAAGGTATTTCCAAAGGGTGATTTGAATCATGTCATGCTAATCATTTGCAGGCAGTGCCAGCTCTGCAGCTCCAGTTACATTTGCCAACAAAGTGAATGTGACAGGCAAATTAAGGTCCAGCTCAGCAAAAGTGCAGGCAACAAAACCCTGGATGCCTCTGCCCTGCAACTTCATCCGGCAGTGGTTGGGAACACACGCCGCCCTGCTCTGCTCCATTTTGTACGAATGTTGGGAAGCAGTCAGGGTGGGTTGCCCTCCACCTCAGACTTTCTCTGAAGGAGCACATTTCCCCAGAGGCAAATCCACTGCAGAGGCTGGATGTATGTGATCATTTCTGGCTGGATGACCTTTAAAAACAGCACTCCACTGTTCTGTTAGCACACAGGGAGCCCTCTTGAGCTGCCAGACTTTTGTGAAGACAGCGCTTCTAATATGTTCTCTAACAATTTTTCTTGCTTTTCAAGACAAATGTGTGCTCCTGGTAAGGAGCCAACAGTTATTAGTGTTCCCTGTGTGTTCAGTCCCACCATCCAGCTGCCTCAACACAGTCCCCATCCCATTCCAGACAAACCAAAATGCCCATCAGGAGAAAGAGCGGCAGTGCATCTCTCCTTGGACGCACACTGCACAGGCACAGGGCCTGTGGTCTTCAGACAGAGAATCACAGAATCTTAGGGGTTGGAAGGGACCTTGAAAGAGCATCCAAGTCCAACCTCCCTGCCAGAGCAGGGTCACCTAGAGTCCATCACACAGGAATGTGTCCAGGCGGGTTCTGAAAGTCTCCAGAGAAGGAGACTCCACAACCTCTCCGGGCAGCCTGTCCCAGGGCTCTGTCGCCCTCACAGTAAATAAGTTTTTCCTCACGTTTATGTGGAACCTCCTGTGCTCCAGACACCTGTCTGCTCTGCCTCCCACAGGGAGAAAGTGAAAGGAAAACAGAGAAACGCCCATGGGTGACACCCTGCCTAGATGCCACACCTACCTGGCTGAGGAGCAGGGTCTGATGCAGGGGATGTCCCAAAGAGACGTGAAATGATGCTGCGCTTTGGTGCTGGGGCTGCAGCTGGAGGGGCTGGGGAGGGGGTCGCTGGTGGAGGCGCATGTGGCTGCTGGGCCTCAGGTGCAGGCACTGGTGAGAAAGATGGGGGAGGTTCAGAAGAGATGGTGGAGCTTGTGGAGAGCTGTAGGGTGCCAGGACTGGAGCTGCCTGTGGATGTGGAGCTTGGAGGGACTATGGGTGACTGGGAGCCAGAGGAGGGGCTTTGCCCATTCGTTGCTAGTGGCGACGTGTGGCCTCGACTTCGGGCTTCCATCATTTCAAGGAAGCTGCAGGAAAGAAAAATTGCAAACATTAGGAATGGAGCAAACATGCCCAAGAGAGCACTAAGCACCATGCTGGACTGCTCTGGCTCCGTGCTGAGCCGGGAGGGATCTGCTTTGGGTCTACTTTTGGTGATGCTGTGATTCCCTGGGCCACAATAAATCTGCTTTACGCATGTGAGCTAAACTCACCCCATCTACATCAAGGTGTGGAGAATCCCAACCTGCTGCACACTGCAGGATGAAACCTGCACTTGCAATGCTGCTGGGAACTCCCTAGAGAGACTGTAACAAATGCCAGGGCTTGAAACACAACCTTCAGTCAGTTCTTGGACATATGTCCCTAAGGGAGTAAGTGCTACAGGAATGGCACAGTTTTAGATTCTGAAGAAGGGATCCGAGTGTTCAAGAAAACTCAAATGTTGTAAAAACCTCTTATTTCAGCCAAGAATGGATTTGAGAAGAGAATCCTTGAATGTCAAAAGAAAAGAGCTATTCAGAAGGCTCACAGAGGTCTGACTGCAATTATCCTTCTTGCAATGTGCAGATACATGGGCAGCCTCTCCTGCTGCACACACCCCCTCTGTGTGGGAGGCAGAGAAGCCAAGCAGAAGCTTTGAAGCAAGTTGTGGCCCTGGCTGGATTCCTGACTAGAAGAGCATTAAAGTCTGTACTGCTACAGAGGGTGAAATGCTCTATCCTTTTCAAAAAGGAAACCAAGCCTGATGCTGCTGCAGCCCCCTTCTGCAGCCCATTTCTTTCACACGTTTTGCACAAGCCATTGGAAAAGAAACACTTAACAGAAATACAGGCTCTTACTTTGAAATGGTCTCAAAATAAGACCTGCTACAAGCAGCACATCTGAGAGATATAAAGAGGACACCCAAAGTGAAGTATCATGTATAAAATGTAGCAAATGTCATGGTCTTATCTCTTATTTCATTAAGCCTAACGAACTTGTGCACAGAGGCCCTGGGTTCAACTGCTTCTGCAAGACAGACAGACTCAGTTGTGCTCCAGACTCTGAGTATGTTAAAGCAGAGACTCCTCTCCCATAATACAGCACAACCTAAT
Source organism: Chaetura pelagica (assembly GCF_000747805.2). Classification (NCBI taxonomy): domain Eukaryota; kingdom Metazoa; phylum Chordata; class Aves; order Apodiformes; family Apodidae; genus Chaetura; species Chaetura pelagica. Next base: position 170,394 of record NW_009952359.1, on the reverse strand, counting down.
CCTTCAGGGACTTGAGCCAGACACCTTCACTGCAATGACTGCCAAGCAGCAAGCAAACAGCAGGAGCTAAAAGACTCAAAACCCTCTTGAGATATCATTTCCTATCTTAAGGAGGAACCTGATATACTTTGTGACCAGCCATGTCTGGAGCCCTTATAGAACACCCGTGGGAAGGTGTTACTGGAATTGGAAAACCAGAAGTCCTTCCTAACTAAGGAACTGGCTAAAGGGCAGCACTGAAAAGCAGTATTAGCTAGGAAATAAACCCTTGGTAGAGTTCGTCAAAGATTAGTCTTGAGATACATTTCAGCATTTCCACAGAATCATAGAACTGTTCAGGTTGGAAAAGACCTGTAAGATCATCCAGTCCAATCTTTAACCTAACTTTATTAACCTAGTTCTACCAGCCTACTGCTAAACCATGTTCCTAAGTATCGTATCAAAAGAATTTTTTAATACATTCAGGGATGGTGATTCAAGTACTTCCCTGGGCAGCCAGTTCCAGTGCTTATTAACCCTTTCTGTAAAGAAGTTTCTCCTAACATCCAACCTAAACCTCCCCAGGCTTAACTGGAAGCCACTTCCTCTCATCCATGAAGTGGCACAGAGAGCAGTGAAATGCTTGGCAGGTTGCAAGCTAAGAGGCAGCATCAACAGAGAACAAAGACAAGAAGAAATTCAACAGTACAAAAGAAACAGTCATCTGCTCAAGGGCTAGGAAACAAGTGTTCCTTCTTCAAGCTCAGCACATGAGAACAGCTAGGAAAGACTTGTCCATTCATTCTAGAAGACCAGACTGAAGGCTGCAAAGGCAAGGCTGCCGGGCAGGAGCAGAAAAGGAGTCTGGCTGTCTCATGGCCCATCCACTGCCTGTCCCCCACCACTGCTGTCAAGGCAGGTAAATCAGTGCCACACTGTGCAAGTCTCACTGGTGCTTCCCCAAGGATCTGGGGCAAGGCTTACACCACCCAGCAGACTGGCTACAACAAAACAAGCACAGTGGAGATCAGAGCACATGACAGAGCATCCATTCCAGCATTCTCCCACCCAGGGGAAAAGTAGCTCGGGTGGGCTGTGCAACATGTTCTGCTAAAAATGATACATGGATTATGCACCAAAGAGAAAACATAAAGGAGTTTAACTTGCACTGAGCTCTGTGGAGACTGCATCAGGTTTGTTTGGAAGGTGCACCCCCCACAAGCATGTGACTGTGTATTTCCAGTGCATCTGTCACTGCACTGCAAGGCCAAGCAATGGCACATCACTCCCTCCCCGAGGAGGGGGTCACCACAGGTGCCACTCAGCATCCTTCAAGGCAGACTGTGCAAAGCATCTGTGGTGAGGGAAAGATAAACCAAAGGTACCTGCAGTTCAGCCCTTGTCCACAAAAGCAAATACTCTGAATACACACACCCTGTGAACTGCCACGGCCTGAACAGCCACCCATGAGACCTGCTGGCATGGGACCTGCAGCTCCCTCCCAGGAGCACTGAACAGCTCTGCTTTGTGGGGCTCAGTTCTCCTCTCAAGCCCCGCTCAGGATTAAGACTCCTGCCACTCAACTGTGAGGAGAGATTAATCCCAGCTGACCTACAAGCCCCACCCCCGCCCCCCCCTCCAGTTTATAGCAACAGCCAACAGGCTCAGGCACTGCCATGTCCAGCATCCAAGGTCCAGCCCTGCCACTTTCCTGGCAGAGCTGAGCTCTCCAGCTGCGTGTGTGAGCACCTAAATCACTGATGCTATAGGAAAACAGAACCAAACAAACTCTGAGTCTCTAATCAGGATGCTGGGTCCCACCAGTAAGGCAACAGGGTGATGCATGTAGGAGAAGACAAACGTACAGTGAAGATTAAGGAACGAGGATCCCGTATGAAGCACATATAAAGTACATATATAGTCATTCTGGGACACAAAATATGAAGTTCAAGGAGTACTTAAAGCTGGACCCAACGAAGCACAGGGCATTCTTGACAATATCATGGTATTTGAAGATTTACTGTACTTTGTGCTACCAAAACTGCCCATTTTGGAAAGAACCTGCTTTGTTCTGGGCAAGCAGCCAGCTCCAGAGGGAGGGAGGGCTGTGACTACCACCTGTTTCTCCTGCAGAAATACATCAACTTAAAAAGCTGGAGGGAAAAAATGCTACATAACTGAAGTATAAAGAGTGTCATTCTTCCCTCCAGCTCAGCTAGCCTGGAGAGTAACACACATACAGGCTTCTGCACCTGTGCTCCCATGCCTTCCTCACCTACACTGTGTAAAGGGCATAGGAGCAAGAGACAGCAAGTTATTTTTAGTAAAAGAATACCATGGTTATTTGGGAACAGTGTGACACAGGCTCTTACCCCAGCACATCACCAAGGAGAGCTGTGGCATGTGTGCTTTGTGTCACCTTCCTCATCCCCAATCATACACGTGGGTTCAAGCACTGTGCTGTGTGCCATGACACCGGGAAATAAAGATGGTCTGATACTGGTTTCACACAGGCTGCATAAACCAGCTCTGCTGAACTTTCATATTCGTATCTCTTTTCTGTGGAAGAGGTGGGTGGAAAAACAGCATCTATGAAAATGCTGCCAGGAAGCTCTCAGTAATTTCCAGGGTGGAGGTGTTGAACATCCTCCACACTTTGAAAATACTACATAATGCATGAATGCTTTTCTCTGGCTTTACACACACCCTTCAGAGGCACAAATGTGGCTATTTTGGGAACACACCAGGCCAAACCTGCCAGTTTTTTCCTCATATTCTCTACAATCTGGCCATAATGTTCCTTGTTGTACCTTTTTTGTCAGTCAGTCACAAAAGGACTCACTCAAAATCTTACTGTGAAACAAACAGCTTCATGTCCACTTGAGGTGTAGCAGACCATAGAATCATTAAGGTTGGAAGGGACCTTGAAGATCACCTAGTTCCAACCCCCCTGCCATGAGCAGGGAACCCTACCACTAGACCAGGTTGCACAATAGGAGCAAGTCCTATTAAAGCACAAGATGAGGTCATTTGTGACCTGAGCACACTTTTTCAGTTAGGAGATAGAGACAGCAAATGTGCCCTGCAAGACCAGATGGGTTGGGTTATCTGTCCTCACCTTTCAGTCCTTCCATTTCTGGCCAAGTAACAAGTCCACATCCTCAAAGCCCCTGAATAATTCACTGTCAGTTGGACCTGCTTGCAAAAGGAGACTTTTATGCAATATTAAAGATGAACATGCTCTGGATGAACAAGTATTCATCAGGGTCTGAAGTTACTGCTGCTCTGCTCCCAGAGCAAACAAACAAACAAAAAAGCACAAAAAAGCTTGTTAGCCTCACAGTTCCTAAAATTGTCAGAACTCATGTTCATTGACTATTGAAGACAGGAGCAGCCTGAAGCTTTTTGGCTACTGGCTGTAATGTACCGTGATCAGTTTTTCAAACGTACTTCCTGTGGCAAGAATGACTTTGGGTTATTTTATTAATTGTGAAAGTGAAGATTAATAGGTCATGTGACATCAGTTTAACTGGGGTTATTGAGCGTAACATTTCCATGTGTTTGTTTTGGGCTCATTAAATGTACAGAACCTGATTCCCTCCTAAGCCCAGGTCCCTGAATATGAAATGAATTGCCATGGGGGGTTGAACCCTGCTGCCCAGGCCTTGGAGGGTACAGCCTCTCCCTAGGAGCTCCTCAGGTTTTCCTCTTGACACAACGTGGATGCAGCAGGATAACCCTCCCAAGATACAGGACACACTTCATGTTCTATACTTCTCTAGCAAAACTGATTATTACCATCTTAGTTGCAATTCATTCTTAATGCAGCCCCACAGAAAACCCATGATCTAGAGTCCCACCTAGTACATACTGACTTCTGATCTGCATGATGGCAACAGTGATTCACAGCAAGAGGAAACTGTAAAGTTGGGAAGAGGGAAGAGAAAGGGAAAGTGATTTTACTTTCCTAACTAATAATTCAGCCTTTAGCCAGTGTGACTCCAGGCCTGTACTTCCATATAGCTGAAGATCCAAGAAAACAGCTCTAGGCAGCAGAGTGCTGGGGTTACTCAGCACCACAGTTCTTGCAAAATTACCAGCAGTACTTGAGGCAGAAAAAACAAACCAACCAATAAAACCCAAAACCCCAATCAATGACTTTGTAGGAATAAAGCTGTCTCACTCAGGGAGCATGTCTCCCAAAAGAAGAGTCCTCACTAGGAGAGTGCAAATGCCTTGCTGCAGTCACTGGTCCATCATCCATAGGGCAAGAGGAAACGGCCTTCAAGTTGTGCCAGAGGAGGTTTAGATTGGTTATTAGGAACAATTTCTTCCCCAAAAGGGCTTTCAGGCCCTGGCCCAGGCTGCCCAGAGCAGTGGTGGAGTCCCCATCCCTGGAGGGGTTTCCAAGCCATGTAGTCAAGAGAGACATGGGTCAGTGGTTGCCTTGGCAGGGCTGGGTGAATGGTTTGGCTGGATGATTTTAAAGGCCTTTTCCAACCAAAATGATCTGATGATTCAGTGATCTTCCCCACCTGGACAGCAGCACATGGCTATCCAGGATGACCAGACAATGCAGATGACAGCTGTATAGCAGCCCAGGAAAGTACCCAGAAGGAATTCTGTGACACAGCAAACCTGGGACAGGCCCTGCTGCTGCAGAAGCTGTAATTTGGATCACACAGTATCTCAGATAGCCTGTAGTCCAACTGCTATGGATATATTTTTACAAAATTAACAGCTTGCTTAAGAGATCTTAAACACAAGGAGTGAGTTATCTGAAAACTTGTTTCTATTGAAGAATTCCTGTTGGACTTTGAATCCTTATAAATCATAGAAACATAGAATCATCCTGGTTGGAAAGGACCTTGAAGATCATCAAGTCCAACCATAACCTAAATCCACCAACCATAACCTGATCTACCAGTTCAGTGCTTAAATCATTGTCCCTGAGCACCACATCTGTATTTATTTTAAACACTTCCAGGGACGGCAACTGCACCACCTCCTTGGGCAGCACGTTCCACTGTCCAAATCAAACAATCACACAGTGGTTTATAGATTTCAATTTCCTGAAGCTTCTCAAAACTGAGTGTGAGAGAAGATGGAATTTCTCATGAAAAATAATTTAAGTATTTATTTTGACTAATTTATATTACTCTCTAGCAGTTAATTCAAAGAGAGTTGATTACTTAACCCTTGGAATTAAATGCCTTTTGGTATTAGAAAAAGAGTAATACTAGAAAAAAATGCAGCCAAAGATAAAAGGTCATGAAAACTATACATTAAAACTGCTTCTTATTAACTACTGCAAATGCCTCACTAGCAGCTTATTCCTAAAAGCGAAATAAGGATGTGCAGCAGGATGAGCTTTCACAATTATTGAAAAAATATTTCTCCATGTGCTCGATTCAGTGAGGGAACAGGAACACAGTTTCCCTTGTGACAAATGACAAGCTGGCTATGATTAAAGATGGACAAAATGAGCAAATTAAGTACAAATTCAGAACCAAGTAAAAAAAGACATTGCTGTTTGTTTAGTAAGAATTGAGGAGCTCAAAAAGAGCTGAAATGGTTTTTAAAGAGGAAAGTGCCAGAGAAGGAGGTGTGGCAAAGCAGCAAGGAGACAGTCTAGGGAAGGAGCTGGAAGCAGCTCAGCGTGTCTCCCCCAGGCAGAGCTCGGCAGCGCTGCCAAGGGACAGCTTACGTAAGGCATGAGGCAGCGCTGTGTGCCACCTCGTGTCTTCTCTGGGATACACATTTTGAAGCAATGATGTCTTGTCCTCGGGTGCCCAGCTGCAGCAGGAGGAAGAGTTCTTGTTCTCTTTCTGTTCTCACCAATCCCAATTTAGCATCGGTTATTGTGACAGAGCAGCTACTAGATGTGCACAGATGTCCTAGTGCTGTCACCTCCCCTTGCTCCACGGCCTGATTTTATGGCAGGAGTGCAGGAATTACCTCAGAGGAGGTGCTGCAGCAGCCACACCACGGCCTGAAGCTCCCACTGCCCAAGGACACCTCACCTTGCTGCACAATTTTTGCTGAGCAGCACCAGAACTCCTGTCTTAACCAAAGCAGCTGACACAAGGTCCTCACATCTGGCAAGGGTCAGCAAGGCCCTCTGCTCCAGCACACAGCATAAACACAACCAGCACAATGCTCCAGAGGCTCACTGTGACATCTGCTCCAAAGATGATAATCCCAAAATGATGGGCATAGACAAACTTGGACACGAGCACTGCAGATCTGTCCCCAAGCTGCAAGCTCTGATTTCCACAATTAACTGGTGTCCAACCAGCCTAAGCTGTTCACTAACAATCTGGACTTTACTCAGAGTTCCCTAACATATGAGTGTTCTTTTAGTTGGGATCTCTGCTAAAGGACTTGAGCCTGCAGATAAAAACTTAACACAGTAAGAGTACACTTTTCAACTCTGGAGTTGAAGCTCATCTGTTTCAGAGAGGTGCTACTGGAACAGACTAATTGTTTCTACCTGGGATGCAGAGACAACAATCCTAAAATAGCACTGTCCTTTAGTCAGTGTGATCAAAGTACTTGGATATGACATGGCCCAGTGCTTTTTTCTTTTGGGATCAGTGGCTCAAGCCAGGAAGCATCCAGGGATATTTTCAATAACTATCTATAAATAAGTGTTACCTTCTGAAAGTAAAGCACACTGGTCTCAGTACACAGACATAAATGTGCAGTGAAAGCTGAAGTTGGTCAACTGCATAGAAATGCCATTTTTTTTGCTAAACCAGAATCCTTGGAAAAAGTCTTGCTGTTAGCATGTTAGCAACTCCACTGCTGTCAGGTATGGTGGCTAAGGTATTCCTTAGGCCATGTTAAGTCAATTATGCAGCCTAAGAGTGGAATTAGGCCCCCCGCAATGGCAGCCCACCTAGCAACTGAGCAGCAGCCCTCTGCTACTGCTCCCAGGAGAGGAGGTGGGCAGCTGCTCTGCCTGAACCTTCAGGTGCACCCCTCTTTCCTGTTCCTCCCATGCTGGAGAATAACAGGGCACTGACATGTGGTTCAAATGTTTCTCTGGCTTGGGAGTTTCTGCAGATGACCCAGAGTGACGCCTGAGGTGATGCTGGGCACCAACTGCACCGAAAGCTCCTCTGAGCTCACGCAAGGCCAGAACATGCTTTTTGATTTGTCAGTGCACAGTGCCAAGAGCAAGGTGACCAGCCTGGCCCCAGGATTCTGGATGCCAGTACATTGCAAATGATACTCTTTAGTAATGACAGTATTTCTGCAGGAGCACGTGCCCAGACACAGTACTCTCTGCCAGGGGAAGCACACCAGTATTATGAAATGGTGCACGGTGCTGTGGTTACACTGGATGGGATAATGCAGTCTGACATCCACTGTTGGAACTAGTTGGTCTTGCCATTCCACCTCTGCCAGTCCCCTACTGCTGCTGCTTCCCTTGCAGTCTAGTGTTAAGGAGATGCTTCTCAGATCCAGCCCAGCTTAGATTAATTCAGAAAGTTGTGAGCTGAACTGGCACATACGAGAGTCCAGCAAATGCTAAAGCTGGTGAAAGGGTGAGAGATGACTAAGTAGCAAGACCTCCTGGTACGAGTTTGGAACAGCTCTGCCAACTCTTGATTTTTCTAACCATCTTCCCATTAGTGATGCTGAATAAACAGAAGTACTGGAAAACAATCTGACAGCACAGCCCACACATCCCAGTCCTTTGAGTAGCTACATCAAGAAAATTGCTGAAGGCTTGAGGACACTAACCTGCCCCTAAGCAAAGGAAGGAGGTGAACACTCTGGAAACAGTGCTGCTTTGTGTGTACATGGGGCATTTCAATGCTCTCACAAAGGAATATCACTGAGCAAGGTTACAGAACTTGAAACTTGGTCTGAAAAATGCTTGTCAAAATAGCTATGCATTAACATTTCATAATTATTGATTCCAACTTCCAAATAAAGTTGCCTGTAAAGAATCCTTTTCCAATTCATTCCAGGGTTGCTTTTTCTGGCTTGCACATTACTGCAATAAGGAACTTGCAGTGGGAATTCACAGAATGCATTTGTCAACAAAATACAAATCTGAAGAGATTCCTGTTCACTGTGCTACAGATGTACTGGCTTTGTGGAGCTAATCTGGCAAAAAAGCTCATTTCAAGCAGCAAGCAAACAGACAGGGCACTGAACAAGCACGAGGCAGCAGGAACTAGCCACTCTTCTAAACAGAATTTCAGTGATGAGCCTAGAAGTATTCATAGGGAACAAAAGACAACAATGTTGTTGCTATTACTGTCTGCCTATCATAAGACACACAATAAACAGGAAAGCAATAGCCAGAAAAAAAACCCCAAAAACTTGTGTTCTGAGCAGTAGAGATGGAAAATATCCCCTTTCAGCATCAGAGGTTGCAACATACTCATCTACAATCCCTTCAGCATGTGCTGCCTCCAGGAGTGCTGCTCAGCTCCACCTCCACTGCCCTCTTGTAGATCACGTGCTGCAGGAACCAGCCCCTTTCACAGAGATTCCCAAGTTCAGGCTTTATTTGAGGTGATGCCACTTAAAAGCAACATTTTACAAGATCCATGGAAACCATAAATGTTACTCTTGAGAACCTTCAGTCTGGCAGCATACCACAGCTGGGGCTGCCCAACATTTCCCTGAAACACAGACTGCTACAGAGGTTAGACAGATTGCTCAGTGACATACAGTTCGTAGTTCTGATCTTCTGTCTCTTGCTGCACCGACAGCTCCTCCAAAGTTGCATCAATATCCAGCTGATTCGTCTCCAGCTGCCGTAGCAACGTCTCCCTCTGAAGAAAGAAAAACAAGCTGGGTCTGAGCAGGAAGGGTCATGGTAAAAGATCTCTGTGTGCTCACAGGGTACAGTGAGATCTTGTGTCACCACAGTAATGAATTAAACAGGAGCTTTGGTCCCTTTCACTGTGTTCAGTTTAAATACAGAAGCACAAAGGGAAGCTGAAGCAGTAGCAGAAGCGCATTAATGTGGGTAAGAAAGGAATATGTTGTGTGAGCTACACTCAACTAGAAACCGATCATGTTCACACCAATCATGTGTGATTTTCAGACACAGCATCGCCAGTATCAACTCCTGCAGAGTACAGCTCACTCTGATCCTGTACTTTTCCCGTGTGCTAAAGAAGCCCCTCTGTGAGTAGGGGCCAGCTGATGCAGTTTCCTCACAGTAACGTTTTTTACTGTCAGGGTAGATGAGTGAGCACAACCAGTCAGCTCCATGAAATTTTATAAGTCGCTACCCCTCTGCCTTCAGCTGCTGCCCACAAATGGGGGACACCCACTCCTGTCCATTTCAAGTGTGCAACAAAGTGAGTTGGCTTCATTAATGTAACACAGGGCAACTTAATTCAGTCGTTCCCCTTCCACATTTCCAAAAGAATCCAAGCAAAAACCTCAGCTAAGGGAAGTGCTGGCTGAATAGGCTGAAAATCAACTGCAACTCCCAAGCACCTGGATGGCACCAAGAAGATATCAAAAGCTGCCTACCCCCAGCAAGCCCCTGCCTCCTGGGGACGCTCAGAGCAACAGGCATGTGAGTCAGTTTACACACCCAATTCAGGAGTCAAAGTCACAATGTTCAGTGCCTGAAACTATCAATCCTCCCTCTCCCACTGCCTACAGACAAAGTGGCCCAGGCAGCAGGGACAGCTTGTGCTGAGGCTCCTTGGATGACTCACGGTGCTGCACCAGTGCCACAGGCTGCCAGGCTGCTCCACCACCCTGGCAGGAGGAGGCAAAAGAACATGCAGGTTTTCTCCAATCTGCAAAGGTTTTTGCTTTTATAGCAGCCTTGTTCTCAACATACACTTAAGCTTTCTACTACCACAAATATTTTTGAAATTTAGCATCAGTAACTCTGGTGAATTTTTAATTCCATGTTTGACAACATTCAAGCTCGTTGCAGAAAGAACCCACTGGAGTAATGAGCACAAAAGGAAATCTACATAATTTACAGAATAAAATCCCTATGGGAAGACAAACACTTGTATAAAGCCATGGTGTTCAGTCTCCACTGCATATACTAATGACAATACAGTTTCCTAGACATGACAACTTCGGAGCTATCAAGAAAGTGTACAAATTTCGAGAGCAAGTAACTCCTCTGCCGTGTATCAAACAGACCAGACTACTCTGCCCAGGGGATTAGTCTGGGTGCGCCCTCCATGGGACAGGCTGATTTATATCAAATTCCACCATGATTTAAATCAGCAAGCAAGGTTTAAGTAATTTTTTTGGTATTATATTTGTAAGGGCAGGTGATTGATTCATAGTGGTTGATAACCTTTAAACATGCTAATTTACTGGAAGATACAGTTTTTCTTTAAGAGAGTCTGTGTTAATTTAAGCTAATTTACTGCTCCCAAGACATTTAGATTCTTCATTTTCACTTTTGTCATTGTGTTAAGAACTTGGCCTGATCCATATTTTCTTTGGTAGGTCATTTTTATTCATTATATTCATATGCTCTGTGCAGATGGAAACTTGACTTCAACTAACACGCATACAAAGAAGGATTAAGTAATTAGCTAACTCAAATTCCCTTTATTGTGGTAACAAAATTTTAGTAAACAGTTAAACTTGCTACACTAAACAGAAGTGCTAATCAAGATTTTAGAAGTAATTCTGTATTTTTTAATTCAAGATTCAAGAAACAAAAAATTTTACAAGTGATAGATTTCATCCTTTCATGCTATTCATACAGTGTAAGCAAAAATGAGACAAAAAAGGAGCAAGTTTTCTGCTTCTTTTCCTCAGTTTCCTAAGATGAGTGAAATAAATGCTGGGCAAATGAGCTAAATAAACAGACAGAAAGGACACTGCCTACCAGTGCTTACTCTGGGAACTGAGACAATGGCTTTTATTAAACAAGTGGCAGTAAGACATATACTGGAGTTGTATTCATTTCAGTTTTCGGAGATCACAGTAAATTAAGAACTTAGATTTAATTATGAAAGAGTTGCATCTTATTTTCTAAAAATTCATCACTAACAACAGACTTCAAAATACTTTAAAAATCAATTCTATTTTACCATGCTGGTATTAAAATGCTAAAGAAACAGCTTATTTTTTAGCAATGACCCAAAAGAAGGGAATAAATCATGTGCTACACCCAGTGCTTTGGCTGAATACCACTTTTAAGTGCTTCCTGGCAAAAGGCAATTTCGGCTGTCTGCACAACTTTTTGTCTCCTTCCAGCGCAGCATCTGAAGGCCCAGCTGACCTGATCCCTTTTGCACATGATATGGGCCACGAGCAACACCTAAACTGCACTCTTAGGTCTGACAATCCTTCCCCTGGAAAGGAGCTAATAAATAATTGAAGAGTCCGGGCTGCTAGAGGGAACATGCTCTGTTCTGATGGTATGAATTTCAGCCACCACTTTCTTAATGAAAGATGCATGACTGTAAGCTGAACCCAGAAATGTGCAACTTCAAACCCATGCACTGAACACCAGCTCTGCTGAAAGACAGCGTGGGGCTCCCACACAGCTAAAAAGCTTTTCACCTTGAGAGCACAGAAACCTCAGAGCTCAACAGAGACTGATTAAATCCTACATGCATTTAAGACCTGGTAGCATTCCTCTCCTTTAACCATGCTTTGCACCAACATGCCAGGGACATTACTCCTTTCCGGAGCCTGTTACCGGCAAATCTGAGGGTTTAAGCAGAACCTTTAGGAATTAAGACTAGCTGTGATTTTCCTACAGGTGTGAACACTGTGGTTATTAATCACGCCTCGTGGGGCCAGCCTGGGCACTCCAAGGCAAGAATCCTAACAGGGCTTCAGGAGCAGCTGAACACCCAGAGCCACCCAGCAGCAGCTGCTGAGGAGCAGCATGGAGCTCTGCTCAGAAACCTGTGGCACAAATGCAGACAGGTCTGGAAAAACTAACTGCAGCACATCTTGGCTGATATTTCACACCAAGTGAAAGCCCCAAAGTCTGCTGGAAGCAACCAAAAGCCTCCAAATTTGCAGCATCACCTGCCATGGCACAAAATGGCAAGACCAGCTCCACACTGGATCCCATGCTGTGATCTTTTTCAGAATGCACAGAAAAGCACCTGTCTGCTATCCCTGTATGAGCACAGAAGTGCAGGAATTAGTTTTAGCACTGCTGTTTCAAAGGAGAGGCCAGGCAGCTATGGTCTGATCACCCTGACCTTGAATGACTGGCACAGGACAAAGTCCTCAACCATCACCTTCTGTGTCAAGGTACAAAGAACAGTACAAACATATTTCCAAGCATGGTTTATATGTGCCCACCCAAGTCTCTCCTTGCACAGTTTAGGAACTAAACTGAGAGGTCTTTTCAGGTTTGTTTCTGCAGTACTGAATTACTTAATTACATTACATGAGAAAAAAAAACAAACACCAGAATTTGGGAGTCTAATTATGTGGCACCTGGATATTTTGGATTACCCCCAGTGCCACCCCAAGGAGAAAAAATGTGGGCTGGTCACCCCATTTCCATCACTTCTAAGAAGCTGTCACTGGACTCTCCAAAGAGCTAAAGGTTTTATCAGATTTATTTTTTCTATTGCCCTGAAGACCAAGATTTGTCCAAGAAGTTATCTGGCTTTGGGGCCAATTACCTTACCTAAGTAACCTAACAGCTTTCGGTCTCAGATTAACAGATGTTTACTTATACACAGCACATTGAAATGAAAGGTCCCGTAAGACTCTCATCCTACAGCTGCTTCCAAGCAAACCTGATACTACAAATGCTTCTGTATTTCCTGCTTATAACTATGGCCAGGAAAATAATCACATATACTGACTATTAACAGGATCATTATGAGCAGCTTTTGGAAACAAACCTGGCAGAAAGCTGTGCTAATTTCTTATCAACATCCATCTGAGAAAAACATGAGAGATCTAGAAAACTGACAAAAGTAACCTGGGAACTCATTACTCTGTGTGGTTTCCACACTGTTTACCATAGGATCTGAGGTTATAAACCCAACCATTTAACCATGCTGGTTGATTTCAATCTTCTCCACTGACCAGCAAGTTGGGGTTATAGCTCAGAGTTCTACAACTTCCTCCTCAAAGAATTATTGTTTGACTTGTTTCACTGGGTTTTTAGACATTCTGTTTTCTTATCCTGCTTCTTTCTGCTGTGCAGCCTGAGGACTGCAACATTCACCAATATATCCCAGCTTCTTCTGAACTAGCATTTCAGTGGGGATTATTTGCATAAAAACACACACAAACATTTCGCTTACTGGTGAAACACAATCAAGATCAACTGCCTGATTTTTTCCATCCAATAGGAAGCAATGATACAATGGCGTGTGTATCTCCAAAAAGCATATAACGTAGATCCCAAAAGGCCACTGTATGATCACCCCATGAGGTCCTCTTCTAGAGGACCACAGCTGAGAATTCCATTCCTCTGTTCCCATTCAGCCTTCGCCTTTCCTCTCAGTCCACACCAGAAGCCTCAATTATGAAGGAAACAGAAGACTGGGATCTACGTGCACAGGATCCAAGCAGAACAGTTACTGTAAGGGCAAAGATTTTCAGCAGGTGTCCCTGAACTGTTCAAGTTCATGGCCAAATCTCTTTTCATCTGAGTTTTAATCAAACAGAATTTGAATACAAAGTTTAACTAATGTGTGTGTGTAACATTTTTTACTTGGTAACTGCATCACTGGATGCAATTTTCTTGCCAGTGTTATTCATGACCTTAGAGCCTTTCTTCAGAGGTAAGCATTGGCAAACACAGCAGAGAAGAGTCCTCATGGAAGCAGAGACACATTTAAGTCACAGGCACCAATGTACTCACATCATTTTGTTAACAACTCTTACGAAAACAAAAGTCTACTTGTGATCTTTTAACACCAGAAGAAACCCCAAATTCCCACCTCAGAAACAAAGAAAATGAAAACTGTCCCACTCAACCAGCACATTAGGGAAACACCCCCTCTTACCTGCAGCTGCAAGAAGGGGATGTTGAAGAACTTGTGCAAGTACTTGAGGCCAAAGCTGTTCTTCATGGAAGACTCAGCATAGCGAAAATAAGAGGAACCAGGAGGCCTGCCTCAATCAGAGAGAGAGAGAGAAGACAACTGTAAAAGGACAGGTAGTGGGTACACACAGAAGAGGTACTTGCTGAATGACATACCACGAGCAGTCCTCATTTACAAGCCAACCCCTCAACCCCCATATGTAGACTAGCAGGTCATTCTGCCAGGGACTCCTTATTTTGTTGACAGACAAAATTCACACATTGCTCCTCCTGGAGGGTGGCAGAAGGTGGCTGTTGTGTGGCAGTGTTCTGGGGCTGCCAGGCTAAGAGAGACTATGTCAGGACATTGGGCCATTGGTTTACTAAACTGGGGGTTTCATGCCTTAAAAACACAGAGAAAAGCTACAATCTATTGAATCCTACCCATCAAATGATATTTTATACTAAATAACAGAGTGTTTTAGATCTCTTCATAGGGAAATTCTTGTCTGGCTGGCAAGGGAGGTGGATGACTGGGCTGTGCCAGTAAATGCTGTGTGGGGATGCTCTCAGAAGGAAGACAGGTTCACCAGCTGGCTCTCTTGTAGCAGAATTAGCAGTTGTGCTGCAGGGAGAGGATTCTTTCACAACAGGGATCATCCATAAAGAAGGTGACTTCTTGGGAAAAGTACTTCAGAAAGGCACATGCTGGGAGGCACTCCCTGTTTCCAGGAATATAGCTAACACTCTGCCCAGAACAGGCTCCTAGACCAAAGGAACAAGAATCCATGTGTAAACTGAGGCTGCTGCAGGAGACACTGGGAGCTACCAAAGCCTAAAAGCCAGGCAGAGGGCCCAAGGGTGAATGTGGTGTGCATCCAAAGCCCAGCAGCCACACAGCTACCCAGGGGTGATGGGAGCAGCCAAGCTCTGCTCCCTGTCTGATGACCCTGGTGCCACCTCACCTGTTCAGGCTGTCGATGAGGTCCCGCACATCACCAGGCAGGATGACCCGGTGCTCCCCCATGTCCCGGTAATTCCCCAGCACACACACTGGAACGTGGGTCGGCACTTTGGGAAGCTCCCTTAGAATATAGTTAAATGTCCTTCACCACAGGAGAGAGACACAGGCAGATGAGTAGGAAACATTCTTTGAGCAGTCCCATGCACAAATCACAGACAAAAACCCAAAGCAAGACTTTTTCCCCAAATCCTTCCAATACTGTGGTTTATTTTCCTCCATCAGAGAAATACATTAACATGTAAATATGTTTGCATCATTCTTTATTAAAAAACCACTAGACAAGTTCAATAATCCACTTGTGCCAGCATTTTCACATCTCCTACAGCAACATTTCCCTCAGTCCTACAAAACTGTGTGGGGTGAGCAGAGGAAAAGGGTTCAGTCCCTTCCGCATTCAGCGGGCTCACTGACCCATATCAAACCTGTAAAGCACAAGCTTAAATATAAAGCATCTCTTGACACCTCCTCTTTCCACTCTGGCTTCCATATATCTCTCACCCTCATCAGCAGATGTGCAAAATGAACAGCTCATTATTTCTGCACATTAATGCAGCCTTGGGCCTTTAAATAACCCTGACTAACACCGGGCTTCCAGGGAATTTCTCAGTAGCATTTCTGTCTCCCTTGTGTCCTTAAGAGCACGGGTTTGTGCCATGCCCAGCATGCTTTGCACCCATGATAGCACTAATTATCAAGCTTCAGACAGCAGGATGGATCAGAAACCACAGCACACAAGCCCACAGGCTGCTTGTTTGAAACAAGCCCAGGAGAGGAGCATATGAAATGAGTTGTCAGAAGATAAAGCTATTATTTTAAGGGATACAAGCTTGCTTCAACTCCTTAGGCACTTTATTAACTCTCAAGTCCATCTGGGAACCAAGAGGTGTAGAACTGATTTGCTTTCACTAAACAAGGGAGAATCCTGTGGTTTCTGCTGCTGGAGATGCCTTACCACTGCTTGGTGATGTCAAACATCATCACTACACCATTGCAGTTCTTATAGACATCCAGGAACTCTGCATCCAGAGCCATTTCTGACTCTGCCTGGGGAAATAAAGGCAAAAGAAGCAGTAAATAACTTCATTCAGTTTCAGACTTGTACAGAACACAACTCATACAGTGATGAACAGGCGAACTCTCTGAAGTGACAGTTCCTATAAGAAATATCCATGGATTTCACATCATCATCGTTTACACAAGATACCTGGTGGCTCACAGCTTTCATTGCCCACAGGAGCAGGACACGAAGCACCTGAGAGTCTCCAAAAAAACCCATCTCACAGGAAATGCTAAAGCCCATCCCCTCCTCTTTCCCCCGTACCCCCAAATCCCATGTGGACAAGTTAACTCCATATAAGCTGCAGGATGGAGGACAGAGAATACAGATCCCATGCCATCTCTTTGCTGATCCAGATATTGAATGTACTTCTAATGCTTCTGGTATATAAAGCCAGGATGCAGTTTCTGCTGAGTTTCTCCCATGCAGGGCTGAAAGTATCTATTAGTATCTGATTTGCTTTTCATAATCTGGACCCTGCACACTGCAAAATACAGTACTAGTTACAACTCAGCTTCCAAGGCTCCTGCTGCAATTTGCTGCCTGTGGAACAATTCTCACTCATTTCCCAGGAGTGGAAAATGCACCCACATTTGTGAAGGAAGAAGCAGTTGTAGCATCTGTTCCCATAGAGACTTTTTCCCCACAGGAGAGTATTTTTAAAGAAAATTCCTCTAACCTGACTGCACAGATTGAGCAGGACTGGCACCCTGGTGAAAATGGTAACTCTTCACTGCCCTGACCCATCCCCAAACCTGAGCACTCAGCTCTCTGCACACCAGTGACACTGCCTTTCCCACCAGTTTCAACCAAGTCCTTATTGAGTGAGCACCAGGACACTGTCCATGCCCTGAGCCCCAAAGGGCACAACAGGAGCAATACAGAATACAGCTCTTGAAGAACTGCAGCTGAGATCACAGGATCAAAGGCCTTTAAACTGAAGTTTTCCTGAGGATTAAGCCACTCATCTTTTGAAAGAGATGCCATGGAAGTCCACTGGCAGCCCACAAAGAGTTTGGGAAATGTGATAGTAAGGTCCCCCATACAGCACTTTGTTCTACAGCAGAAGATCCAAACGAGACACATTAATGCAAGAGCCTTGAGGAAGCCACTCTGTTTACATTTACATTCCAGGTAGCACCTTTATTGCCCCTTCCTCCTTCGTATTTCAAAGGGTGTTAAATGGTAATTGTTAGCCTAGTTTTAAGGAGCAACCAGAGAGCATCAAGTGACTTCTTCAGGTCTTATGAGAAGTCCATTACAAAAGGACTTCTTGCCACTACTCATCTGCAGACAGCTACAAAGCTACTGGGGTGCAGTCATTCCCAAAAGACAGAATGGAAAACAACAGACAAGTTTTGGTGAAGGATAAAACGCATGGGCAAAACAGTGGAGAGCATCAGGGATCACATCACCCCTCATCCACCTGCTGGGCCGGCCTTCAAAAATAAACAAACACAGAACTTACTTTCCATGGACCAAAGGTGACTATAGGCCTCCCACTAAGAGGCAGACATCTGCATTCAAGGTGACTCACCTCCTGAGGGTCATTTTCCAGTTTCAAACCATCTCCTCGTTTTTTGCATTTTCCTTAAAAAGAATTGGAAGAAAAAAAACAACAAACAAACAAAAAGCAGCAGCATTACACCAGGCAGAGAAGTCTAGGATGGGTCTGGGCAGGACAACAGCACTTTAAACATGACATTAAAGCAAATGCAACCTCTCCTATAAGCTTGGGTAATGAGGAGGGGTGGGACAGGCATGCGTTGCTGAAGAATACCTGTTCATGAACACCAGCTAGTCTCATTCAAAGATGAATAGGAAGTAAGTCTAGGGCAGCTTAAATCATGTTCTTCATAGCAAGGAGTTAAAATGACTGAATAACACAGGGTTTGGTCCCCTGACCACAAAGGGAAGCTGCTTTGCTGCACTTTCTGTTGAATTAGTGTTGAGGAAGCAAAAGACTGAGGGGCTGAAGAGCACAACTATGTACACAGCTGCCCTGAGAAATGCTATTATGCTGCTGTGCTATATCACTGACCTGCAAAGAAATGTGATCTCAGAGCCAGCTGGGTGCTGTGGGCTGACTTGCAACCAAAAAAAAGAGGTGGCAGGAATCAGTGAGAATTTAACAGCCAGAAGACAGACCTTATCCAAAGTCAAGTTATTCAAGCAAAATCAAATAAACAGCAAGGGAGCTGTGGAGAAGTAGAGGAAAGACAGTCTGCACATGTGTGAAAGGTCAGGGCCAAAGGGTCACGTCTGGTCAACACCAGCAAAAGCGCAGAAAGGAAATCCTCCAGAGGCACCATCCAAAGCCACATGGTCTACAGACACACACAAAAATAAGCTAGAGGACAGGTAAAACTGATTACCTCACAGGAATGTGCAAGAGAGACCAGAAAACCACTACAGAGACATGCTCTACAGTCCCACAGCCCCAGTCCCACCTGAAGGAATCTAGAGGTTTCTCTCCAACTCATCTGCTTCCTCTAAGGCACGTGATACAGCCGTGATACTTAAAGGGCAGATCTCCTGAGACTTCTCCCTTCTCTTATGCCCTCAACAAGCACTGGGTAAGTTCACACTCTGACATTTTAAAGTACCACTGGCATTTGACTCAGCATCCACAGAAGAGCCATTAGTGTTTTTAAACCTCAAGCTCTCTGAAAATTCTGTCACTTTCCAGCTCTTCAAGCCTGCAAACAGCACACAGAGAAGACATCATCACGTGTCTGTACCTATGACCATCAGAGTGGCCACCAGCTAACATGGTTTTCTGTAGACACTCAGCACTGAGGATTGCCAGAGACTCAAATATGTAACAGTGAGGACATCTTCTTTCACCTACTGCCGAAGAAGTTTAGTGTGGACACATCGTGGAAAAATCTGTCCTCATCCCCTCAGGTATTGTTTAAACTCTTCAGCAGTACAGCAGCTTCCAGAGTTTTATCAAATGATGAGCACTGCACAATGAGTAACTCTGCAAGATCTGGAGTGAGGTTTTACAGAAACCAAGTATCTTTCATATGTTACTGTCAGCAACTAAGATTCTACTCCTGAATTAACTTTGTTACGTATTTTCCTAGTCTAAGTAATGACAAGTTACCTAAATTATAATGGCAGACACTTGGGATTCCTTCTCATAACTTCTAGAAAACTCCAGTGCCACTGACACCAAAATGTGTTGGCATCTTGGATGCACTCACAAAAACACCTCTTTAAAAGGCTGCAACACTGGGGACCAAAATAACTTCCACCTCCTTCCTATTCAACTCTGCTGTTTAACACAGGGCAACTACTTGTAAAATTCCTGGTTCTGTCAGATGCTGCTTGTGAAACAGCATTCCATTCTTTTTGCATGCAGATAAAGTTATGAAATACAGACTTATTCATTAAAGTTTCAATGCTGCAGGATAGAGCAGGAGATTCCAGTCCCTGAACCCTGACACTGTGCTTGGTGGGGGCTTCTGTGCATCACTGCCCCTCTCTTGTTGACATCTGAAAGGAGCAGAAATACTAATCCTGATCCCTTTCCTAATCATGCAGTGTGTTTCCCTAGAGGATCTAAGTATGGGCTCTGACTTTTCCCAGTACAACTGAAGCTTGTGGGATGTCTGGGATGTGCATGTCTTTTCCTACTCCATTTCAAGTCAGTGGCATTCATGTGGCTTCTCTGAATGTCAAAACATCATTATTTCTGCAGTTAGTGCTAAATTATGCTTGGCATGACCTGAATTTCTAGGTGTTAAAACAGAAGCCCAAGAACCACAAACACTCTTCACAGGTCCTCTTGTCCTGAGCAATCAACATGTCTTTCTAACCTGGGCCGATTCACAACCAATGCTTTGAGACTGAATATACAACTTTCACACCTCTCCCTGCTTGTGGCTTTATGTGTGTATCCAGAGGAATAAGTCATATTCTTACATATTACTCACCACTGCTATAAAGGAGGTCATCTATAAAGGAGTAACAGTGCTGAAAAGCGCATGTGTGCACATACTCATGCAGTGTCTATTTTTGGAACCAAAATTGCAGCATGAGCCAGATAAAGACAAGATATATTTAGTGAAAAGATGCAATTCAGCCTGTAAAAAGAAGTGCACAATGATGATTGTGTTGTTTTATGAATGAGGTCCTGTGTTTTAAGTCCAGGAGCCTCAGTTAAAAAGCAAGGTTGCTTCTCTACCTAGTGATGGCAGCTCCTTATTTAGAGGCATAATAGCAACACTGAGACCAAATAACCTTGCAGCAGTACCCCAAAGTCTACAAATCAGTTTTTACTGAACACCAGAGGACTGGGTTCATAGCCAGCACATGAGAGCCTCTGTACCTCTGTGTGCCATCAGGTTTGTTGCAGGATAGCAAGGGTTCAGTACAGCTTGCCAGCAAATGCTGTCTGCAGTGCAAGGGAGATGCTTCTGTTTATCATTAAAAATACCTGCCTAGAACATTTGTATCCTCAGTGTTACCTAACTTAGAATACCTGAAAATAACAGAAACATGAATTCTGATCATTCCTCCTTTCTTGCAGCACGTGTCTGGGAGGCAACGGGGTGAAGGGGCAGGGAGAGGAACGGAATCTCCCATATGAGAATGCTTCTTCTATTTTTGGGCTAACAGAAAAAAACATTATTTGATCCCTTCAGTAAGTGCATGCAAAAAGATGCAGGAACCAAGCTAGCAGAAGTTCCAGGACAGGAGATCACAATTGTTCTTGAATCACGTGCATTCAAGTAGCTTCTCTGCATTCAGGATCTGTTACTGGTTTATGAGTTGCAATAGTTACACAACGTGCTGCAAAGCCAGAAAGATGAGTCAGATCTGTGACTTGTGCTGAGAGATATCTTTCCTATCTTCTATTAGTTCCAAGGGCAGCAAAGGAGACAGAATTTACTACACACATTGCACAAAATTCAGTATGCTCCATAGCTGGGGACAAGCTCTACTCCTTAAAATTCTAACAAGTGGCATCATTACACAAACACAGAATCACAGACGGTCAGGGGTTGGAAGGGACCTCTGAAGATCAATGACTCTAACCCCCCTGCCAGAGAAGGACCAAAAACTAGGGCAGATCACTCAGAAAGGCATCCAGGCAGGTCTTGAAAATCTCCAGAGAAGGAGACTCCACAACCTCTCTGGGCAGCCTGGCCCAGGGCTCTGTCACCCTCACAGGAAAGAAGTTCTTCCTCATGTTCAGGTGGAACTTCCTGTGCTTGAGTTTGAATCCATTGCCCCTCCTATCACAGGGCACAAGTGACAAGAGGTTGTCCCTGCCTTCTTGATCCCCAGTCCTCATGTATTTACAGACACTAATTAAATCCCTCCTCAGTCTTCTCCTCTCTAGACTGAAAAGCTCCAGGTGTCTCAGCCTCTCCTCATAAGGCAGGTGTTCCAGCCCCTTCACCATCCTTGTAGCCCTGCATTGGACCCCCTCAAGTAGATCCCTGCATTGGACCCCCTCATGTAGATCCCTGCCCCTGCTCTCTGAGTAGACCCAAGGAGCACACAGCAGGCTGCAGGTATGAGGGTGCTCCAGTGACTCTGCATGTTCAAACACAGAAATCCCAAAATATGGAGGAAAAGGTAAGAGGAGCTGTACAGCAGGACAGGTGTCATCACTGCTCCCTGCTTCAGTGCACCAACCAACCTCCCAGGCTTTAAGCTTTCACAACAAATCTCCCCACAATTATACATTTAACATCTATATGCTAAGCAAATGGCACCAGCCAGGCACGGCCAACAGAGCTGCCTCCTGCCTTCCTCACACAGCTTGAAGGGGAAGGTGAAAGCACAGCTGCTGAGTGAAGGATGGGGAGGAGGCTGCTGGTAAGCGCGAAGGGAACATCACTTGGTAAAGCCACATTTAACTTCAGTGCTAATACGTACTTGAAGTTTATTAAGTTTCCCCAAACCCTCTGGTGCACATTCACACCAAGACACTGCACAGCAGAGCAGAGGCTGAAGCTGTTTTACAGGACTAAAGTTGAAAACTGCGGTTTATGGACACATCATTCAGACAGTCTAGCCCACATCAGGCTTTCAACACATTTTCAAACTCCTTCATTTAAATACAAGTATCTTCATTTTCTCTAGCAAAGAAAAATTCTTCCAAGATGGTGAAATCCTAGCAAAAATACTTCACCTGGAGAACAACGTGTGTTGTCGCAATGCATGTTCAGAACATGCCTTTTTTGGCAGTTTCAAATGCAGCCTGATAAATGCAGCGCTTGGCACAACTCTAACTATGCACATTAACCAGGATTTAGTAGGCAAGGGAAAAAAGGAGGATCAGGTCTTGTTAGCACCACACTGCAGCCACACTGGCACTTCACTACTAAAAGTCTACAGTCTAGGTCAGTGTTGCTCTCACCAAAAACATCACGCAGGAGGATTTTTTGTCCTGAGCACATAGAAAGAAGAACAAAACTGTCATGAGATAACATTAAGATGAGAATTAGAGGTGAGCAAGCTCTTAATGGTTAATTTGTACATTTTTCTAAAGTTGTACTTATCAAGAATCCACAATTCTATGGCAATAGGGTAAGATTTTATTTTGTTACATCGTGATCCGAATTTTCACAATGCATTAAGTAAATTTGATTACCTAAAAATACATACTTGTGTAAGTAGGAATCTTAACAGAATGAGCTTTATTTCAGAAGATAAAGTGAAGAGAAGAGAAAGAGTCCCTCGAGATCTCTAACACATGCTCCACTCTCAGAAATGAAAGCAGTATCCGAAGAGTTGCTATCAACACCTGCACATATGAAATCTAATCTGTTTTGCCAAAAAAATGACAAGTCTCTAGTCGAGATGCCCCTGCTTGGAGAAGCTGTTCACAGAAACAAATGCTGGAACCCCATGATTCCCAAATTAACTGTCTATCTATTCATACTGAAGTTGCAAAACAGAATGCTGGAACCCCATGATTCCCAAATTAACTATCTATTCATACTGAAGTTGCAAAACATGTTTTGCTCAGGTTCCAGCCCTGCACATGTTATCCCAGGGCCTGAAAGTCAAATTGTAATCACACTGACTTCAGCAGTAATTCTGATGTAAGTAGGGTTTTGTCTATACTGTGAAAGTTGGGGTTTTAAAGTATAAAAGAATCAAGTGCCCAGGAGTTTAACTTAAAGTTACTGGCTCAAGTTTATCTTCAAGGCTCCCTTATGCACCTGAACTAGAGCTGTCATCTTTACTTACCTTTTCTTTTTTACTATTTTAAATACAATTTCAATAACATGAAAATTTACATTTCTCCCTTTCTCACTCCCTATTGTAGTTACCATCTTACTTTTCAGTGCTAAGGCATGTGAAAGTTGCCCAGGTGGTAGAGGGGAGACAGAGCACCTGCGACGAAGTTCTGCTGAGAACATGTGCCAGCACAGATTCTACCTAGGGCTGCAGGAAAGGCAGCAGCAGCCAGACCATAAAAGTTGAAGTGACAATAACTGTAGTCAATGGATTTGACCGACAGAAACACATAAACAAGGAGCACAACCCCCACAGCAAGAGATGCTCACTTGTAGAGCTGCTTTCCTGACCACACCCACACCTGAAACCAGGAGCCTGGCTGGTACAGAATGCCTCTTCAAAGCCAAACAATACATACATTTGGGGCTACAGAATGGGCTGTTGAGATGTGCATCTGAACCCCAACCTCTTCCAGCAACAGATTCTACAGTATCTAGATTGGATCTTCACATATGGTTTGGGGGTTTGTTTTCACTTTTGATAAAACAGAACTTTATACTCTGAAAAAATTGAAAACTAATAGAAAAAATACTTATAAATCATAATACTTTCCTTGGCTAAGCACTTAAAAATTTTGCAATTAAATACATTGCACTTTCTGTCCAAAGTGAATTTAAGCAATTGGCTTCTCATTTATCTTTCCTTCCTGCATACATTATTCACTGCAGATAACATTTCATCCATTTAACAGTAGCATTCCTTTACAAAAACAGCATGGCAAGAACTTTTATAAACAGAACAAAGAACTCAGTAGCTGTCTAAACATATGTAAAGGAGAGAGGATAAAGTTTATTATAAAGTTCAGAGAACCTGAATACACTAAGCGGTGGGCTATTTCATCTGTCACAGAGCACATGAAACAACTGGTTCTGAGTATCAGGTTTGATCTGAAGTTCAGATTCTAAATAATGGACTCTAGCACAGGAGACTCCTCTCTCCATATTTTTTCAGGAAGTAATATCCATGCACTTGAAAACAGTAAGTACATACATTTTTCTAAAGTATGTCAGTATTTCTGAATTCCATGTAATTTCTAAATTAAAATTGAGAAGGAACAATGAATCTCAATTAGAAAGGAAGTTACAAATCTTACCTTTGTCAACTACATCCCAGACTTCAACTTTAACAATATCGTCAGTGGCTAAAAGCACAGTAAGAACACAGTGTTAGAAGATGGTTTCAGGAAGATGACCAACACTCAGTGTTCACCAGAGAGAGCTCCATCCAAAGCCAGCACAGTCAAAGCAGCTGACAAATGTCACAAGAAAAGGAATTATTGAGTGAGTTAAGAAAACCCAACCATAACAAGACAGCCTGCTATTGAAGGTCCAAGTCGTACACCAAAACTGTGCCAGCTAAAGAACTTAAAGAACCTCAGTCACATAAATCACAGCTACATTTTCTTGATGTTTTACGTCAGATTTGAAACATGTTATAAATACTGTGTGCAGATTCTTTTCATAACATACAGAGGTTTCTATATTCTTTCAAAAATGATATCAATTCACACTGGAGAATAAAGTCTGGTCTATAGTTGTCTGCAAGGCAGACAACTGAAAAAAGGAATACACACACATTTAAGGAAGATCCACCTTACTAATAACATCTTCATGTGAGCAGGACAAACAGTGGAGACAGTCCTACAGCTACAGAAATCCATTCTCTCTGCAAATTGCAAGTTGTGTTTTGAGAAAAATAGGATATTACCAGTAATCAGTAATTTATAAGCAGTGATGTATTTGAGCTACTAAAATCTGAAACAAGACAAGCAAAATTCTAACTACGGAGACACCCCTGCTGGTGCTGACAGCTTAGCTTTCTGATGGCACGAGGGGTGGGCAGCTGTGGTTACATGTTTCTATTGAATCCAAATAGCAGTTCTATTTTCATGAAGCTCTGGCAAGAAACAGTTGTTTTTTGGAAATGCAATAGGCTAAAATGCAAACGCTTGTACTCTGAGCAGCTCTGAACAGCAAGCAATGGAACAGGAAGATAATGTCTCAGAGCAGAAGATAATCTCATGGGATGGCATGAGAATTTAGCTAAGCATCATTGTCAAGCCAGGAAACATTGCCTCCAAAGAATTCACTGTTGGCTTAAATTACATGTTTCAAAAAATTGTCAAGACACATTATGAATAAAGGAAAACTTTGATCCTCTGCTTCTGGAGAAAGCTCCTTTTTACATTCATGCATTAAGCAAAGTCAGCCTCTGTTTTCCCCAGAGCAACTCCTACTTATCTCCCACCCTGCCAGCAGGACAGTGGGGCACAGGATGAAATGAGATTCACCCAGGGTCAGCCCAGGCTCAGATGGGACTGAAACCACAGCAGCTGTACAGCAGCCTGCAGCACTAAAACCTCTGCTCAAATGATAGAACTCCCCAAATCAATTCTGTCCCTGAATAGTTCTGCAGACCAGGCACAGCTAAAGTCCAACCATTCCCCACTACTCACTTTATGCCCAGCACACAGCTGCATGGCTGGGTACTCACCCACAGCCATGAGCAGAGCACAGGGCTGTCCCTGTAACACAGGCTGTTCCAGTCCATGGTCTGTCCAGGATGTGCCATGACCCTGCAGGTGCTGGGACACAGCTCAAGCAGGTCTGCCCCCAAAGTCACCCTCTGCCCCTGGCACTGGCAGCACTTTCCAGCAGTGCCATGGGAAGGAGCACACAGGGGGCTTTGGGGGAGAAATCAGAACCCCATTTCAGAAAAGTGAGCCCCTGGGATGATGAGCAGTGCTCTCCTAGGAGGTGACTCTGTACCTAGTACTGGGACTGTGCTACTGAGCTCCAGACTTCCCTACCTCCACACCTTAACACCAAATGCACCCTCGGCTAAGGTTTGCTCTTCTGCTGAGTAATTTCCACAGCACTGGCATCCTGCTGAGCTGCAGCTCTCCCAGACAGCAGGGCTCAACCCTTCGACCCACACAGACCTGCTCTACACCCTTTTATCTCAGGGGAAGCACAGAATTTCACAAAGAAATTGACTGCACAAGATCCAAGAAAACAATTTTTCCAGGTGTTCTTTTTTTTTTCCCATGAGCACCAGTGCTAGCTTGTAAGCCAGTAAGTTCTTCCTCTTCATCATCAGCTTCATTCCTGATTATCCTGAACACACAAGAGGATAATTACTTTAGTGCTGCTGTATTGGCTTTGGTATGACTCATACACAGCAGCGTTTCACCTTAGCTTTGGAAGGCACACTGCAGCACAAAGAGTGCCAATGCATCCTTTTACTTCTGTAACTTGGATAAGCATAAACTATGGATCAAATCACTCAAAATATCTGTAGTCAGTTGCTATTTGGCCAAGTACCCTGTAGCCACTGGCACAGAAAATGGCAGGGAAGTGTGAGAAGACTCCAACTGCAAAAAAAGCTCATTTAAAAATAAGAATAATTCCTTTATGGGTGGGTTCAGCACCAAGAACTCACAGGCCCTCAGATCTATTTACTCTTCTGCAATTACGTGATTTATATGCCTTTGATCACAAATCCTACCAAGCAGAGCAGTTTTGCCACTGCTCATACCCAGCTATAAATCAAAGTATAAGAACAAATTATTTGCAATTTTTATTTCAGACTCCCTTTTTAAGTCTACCAAACAAAGAATGAAATTTGGATTAGCATAATCTAAAAAAGGGTCAGGAATGATAACTTGGACACAAAAAATTACAAATATCCATGACCGAGACAATTGCCACAAAAAAGAATTTTGTTCATGTTCGTAACTCAAATTCTTCTATTTTTATTGATTCCCCCAGAACAACATTTCTGAAGATATGACAAGCTGGTATGTTCCACATCTAAAATGTAAGGCAATGCAATAAAATAAAATACCAGGCAATGTAAGAATCCTTCCATATTTGACAGTGATTTAATTAATATCCATAAATATTTGCCACCAGCTACCTCATAATGTTTATTCAAGGTAGCCTGAGAGCACGATCACAGGAAAAACAAACTTTATTTTTCCTCTACAGATTAACTCACCAAACAGGGTGGTAATTAGATCTGAGCCAATTTCTCACCCATCTTGGATGGAAAGTTTTCACATCAGGGAATACACCTCACAATGTTTTTGAAAAAGGGAGTTTTTATTTTAAAACAAAGTTTAACAGAGAACTTCCTACACTGATGGAAATTATTGCTAAGAAATTTTAGAATGCAAAAGAAACACAAGTGAAAGGCACAATTTCATGTATAGCCTTCCATCTTAGCAACACTTCACCTTGAATCCAGCACCACATGTACACGTTGCTATCAACTCCAACCAGCAAGCTCTACAGAAATTTATCACCTAAATGTTAGAACTAACAAATACATCTGAGGTTACCAACACACAGCAACAGCCAGTCTAACATGTAGCTTGTTCTCTACCCCAGGACTGCATATACACTGAAAAAGCCAGAGATGAAGCCTCAGCTCAGTAGAAGAACATATAGTCCCTAAAAAATGCAAAACCATGTGAGGTGACTGGATCTTTCTCTAAACACCTTTTTGCATCTATACAAAATCCTGTAGACAGGCAGTTTGTATACCTGTTTATGTATATAAAAAATATTAGCTATGAATAAACCTCTTAGAAACCAAATGCCAGACTCCCAGGCTGTATTTACAAACAGCTCTTGCATGACCTTTGCTAATTAGAGAGGAAACCAAGCACTGAAGCTTTTACTTTTGATATCGCAGAGAACTGCAGGTAACTTTCAGTGCACTCTTGAGATCTGGGTATTTAAGAAATACCTATTTAATTTCTTAGAATCATAGAATCATAGAGGTTGGAAGGGACCTCTGAAGATCAAGTCCAACCACCCTGCTGCAGGAATACCCAGGGCAGATCACACAGGAATAGGTCCAGACAGGTCTTGAAAGTCTCCAGAGAAGGAGACTCCACAACCTCTCTGGGCAGGCTGTTCCAGGGCTCTGTCACCCTCACAGGAAAAATTGTTATTCATGTTGAGGTGGAACTTCTTGTTTTTTCACTTGGTGCCATTTCCCCTTGTCCTATCACAGGTACCACTGAAAAGAAACTGGCCATTCTTGACACCCACCCTTCAGATATTTATAGAAATTAATAAGATCCCCTCTTAGTGTTCTCACTCTTCTTACTCAGATCTAAGTCTGTTTAGCATCTGAAGCATTCAGATTTGATTTAGAAGCTGGTTTCTACCATCCAAACAAACTGTATACTCCATGTTCCCACATCACTATCACATGTGCTGACATTCTGAGAGGAAGAGGAATGTGGAGGAAGGACATCACAGCTAAAATACAACATGTGATAACAGGGAATACCACTGCCCCAACACCCCATCTGTCAGTGCCTTGGGCCACTTGACAAGCAGAACATCAGGAAGATGGGACCCAAAATACAGATACTTCATGAACAAATGTAGAAGCTAAGAGCTAACCTTTGCCTCATGGTCACACAGAGAGCCCCTATGAAAGAATCTGAAACTGACATCAGGCTTAGCTCAACATCAGATCCTGAGTGAGAGAAAACAACTAGTTGCACTGAGCAAAGATAACCCATTTCTCTTCCACATTCATGGCAAATCACAATCACCCATCCTATAAATGAGGGTGGTGAAACACTGACCCAAGTTACCCAAAGAAGTAGTAAAAGCCCCATCCCTGGAAACATTCCTGGTCAGATTGGATAAGGCTGAAAGCAACCTGATCTATTTGAAGATGCCCCAGCTTACTGGACAGATGTTGGACTAGATGACCTTTAAAGGTCCCTTCCAACCCAAATTATTCTATGATTCTATAAACCTTTTCAACCTGTGTCAAGAGCAAGATGACTCATGTGGAAGCTTGTCTTCAAAAGGCCATGAAAGTCTCCAGAACCCTGCTTACCAGCTTCCTGTGAAGGTACAACAGCAGGATCTGCATGTTCTCCTTGCACTGAAGTCTATGAAGCCAATAGAGGTTGAGAGTAGGCTGCTGATGACCACACCTTGTGGTTCTGTCACCATTAGCACAAGACTTGGGCATCATCCAAGCAACACAAACTCAACTGGTCAATTAGATGGAGCACCCAATTTGGTGTTCACCCAAATTGCATGGGGTGTTTCCCAGCTGTGAGGAGAGGGAGAGTACCCGACTGAACAAAAGCTCAGAGTGGTGCAGAGAGGGGCAGTGCCTGGTAACAGCAAACTAGCTGCTGACCTTTGTTTTAAAGCAAAACTAGTCTTACAGAACAAGTTCATACTGAATCAGTAGTTCAGTCCACATGGCTGTGACATTTTTTATCAGAAACCTGAAAGCTGGACTAAATGCACTGCTGATTCACAGCCTTATGCAATGTCAGTGCCTGCAGTGTCTTCTCCAGGTAGATCCAGGGCTTTCACAGCCACTTGATACTGTCAGAGCAGATGGGGAAAAAAAAACCATAATAAAAAAAATTCACACTGCATATCTCAGACTCCAACAAGCACTTAAAAAAGCTACTGATAAGACACTTCTGTGCTTCTGTAAGTCAGCCTAGAGTTATTAGTACTACTATCATTTTTAAAGCATCACCTACACCAGTTACAGGATGCTCTTTATATTTGAATCAGTAAAAAAACTACTTTGCACCTTGCTATTCACTTCTACACAACCCAGTAACACCAAAAGCAGGGTTAGTCTCAGAGACAGATTTCCAGGAAACCCATTTTCATTAAAAAGTCAAGCATATCACGAATACTTCTAAACTTTTGGATCACCTATTAACCACTTTCTCTGAAATGCAGCTTCCAAGGACCCATTCTGTAGCACTTACATATTTTCTGGGTAAAATTATTAAAAACATGAGTGAGAAACTGTGAATAAT
Source organism: Chaetura pelagica (assembly GCF_000747805.2). Classification (NCBI taxonomy): domain Eukaryota; kingdom Metazoa; phylum Chordata; class Aves; order Apodiformes; family Apodidae; genus Chaetura; species Chaetura pelagica. The sequence goes on along the minus strand of NW_009952359.1, from coordinate 140,267 downwards.
AAGTTAAAATAACAAGAATGATGAAAGATCATTATATTTGGACTAGATGATCTCTCGAGGTCCCTTCCAGCCCCTAAGATTCTATTTCCCAAGCAGACACAGAAGAAAGAAGCAAACAAGGCTGCAGTGGAATTTCTACCCCCAGGGCACTGTCCCATGACTGTCACCCCCTCCACCCTCTTTCATCTTACTTTTATAATTCCAGTGGATGCTGGTGACTTGGATCTCCTGAGTTGGAATATATTCCTCAATAAATTTCTTCCCCTGCAATCGGTGCCAAAGTGTGGTTTTCCCAGTGTTCCTGTCCCCTCGGATGACAATTTTCACTGGGAAAAAGAGAAAGTAAAGAAAGCTGATTAAAAACATTTTGAAGGATGCTGTGAAAAGCATGTTAACTTTTTGCAAGCATAATTCAAATGTAATAGTTTCTCCTGTATTACACAGGCATGATGGGGTTTGTTAAAAAAAATTAGCCTCGGTTATTAAAATTAGTATTTATTCATGTCTTCACACTGGCTCAGCAAAAAACCAAACATCAAGATTCAAAATCTACATATTTCCAGCCAGTAGCTCTTCCCCTCCTCCTGCCTTCTCTACCTCTACCCAGCCTGTACTCCCACTCTGCCATACCCTACACCCTTGGCAGCATTTTATGCCAGGCTTCTCCTTTAATTAACCCCTCTATCATTTAATTATCCCATCTCTCCTTAAACACTTCTCATTCCTTGAGAAAACACTCACTTCCTAGGCCCAGCTGCCCCAAGTCACTGACAGCTCAAGCAGCACTTCCCAGCTGGACAAGGCCAGGTCCTGCATCCATGCTCCCTACATCCCACAGGGGTGTGACCCTGAACCCCATCACTGGTGCAACCATTCTGGAATGGTGCTGGAGAGCTGAAAGGCAGCTTCTGGTGAACATCACTGCAGAGCTCAACTCTCAGTGCTCTCAGCCACCATCAGCTGTCTTGCAGTGGGACAGCACCCCCTTTTCCAGGGGCAGCAGAACAAGACTGTGCATTGCTCTTCAGCTGCTCCAGCTCACAAGAGAGATGGTCTCAGGACACGAGGCAAACCTTAGCAGGGACAAGGTAGTTCATGTTCACAGGCATCTATCTTAAACTGCCCTGAATAAATTCACCAAACTGCCTCTAATGATGGCCACAGTTTGATTCAAACTAAATAAAAATCAGTCTATCCTACATACACTAGAAACAAGGTAAATGGAACCAGAACAAACATGTGCCTTTAGGGACATAAACTCACATATGTAACAGTGACATAAAACTAAGAGAAACTGAATCTCTGTGGGTCCTTCATGTGTCAGAGGGACAGTCTACAGCACCAGAGCCAGCCCATGGCTGGTTTTAGGTGCAGATGTACTGGTGACACTTAGCAAAGGCATTTCAGGAACTGCAGTCTTGGGGAAAGGCACAAGAGATCCACTTCCATCTCCTGGCCTTACAAACCATTCCTGAGGCCCCCTGCTGTCCCCCTTGCCCTGCCACATCCCAGTGCCTGTCACATGTGCTGATATCCACAGCAAGGAAAGTCAGCCAATGAAGGAGAGTAACTTCTGTAGCAATATCATGATACTTGGGGTGATGTTGGATAGAGAAGCTCAACATGAGCCAGCAATGTGCACCTGCAGTCCAGAAAACAACCATGTCCTGGGCTGCAACACCAGCAGTGTGGCCAACAGATCAAGGGAGGGGACTCTCCCCATTTACTCTGCTCTTGTGAGACTCCACCTGGAAAACTGTGTCCAGTTCTGGATTCCCCAAATTAAGGACATGGAGCTCCTGGAGCGAGTACAGAGGAGGCCATGGAGATGATGGGAGGGCTGGAGCAGTTCTGCTCTTGGAGACAGGCTGGGAGAGTTGGGGTGTTCAGCCTGCAGAAGAGAAGGCTCCAGGGAGACCTCAGAGCACCTTCCAGTGCCTGAAGGGGCTCCAGAAAAGCTGGGGAGGGACTGGGGACAAGGGCTTGAAGTGAACAGACAAGGGGTAATGAATTAAAACTGGAAGAAGGGAGATTTAGGTTACACATTTGGAAGAAATTCTTTAGTGTGAGGGTGGTGAGGACCTGGAACAGGTTGCCCAGGGAAGCTGTGGCTGCCCCATCCCTGGAAGTGTTGGATGGGGCTTGGAGCAACCTCTTCTGGTGGGAGGTGTCCCTGCCCATGCAGGGGTGTTGGATCTAGATGATCTTCAAGGTCCCTTATAACCCAAACCATTCTATAGTTCTGTGATTCCCAGAGTCAACTGTAATGTTACCTTGCTCTATTTGAAAACACTGTGTCTTGTTTTCTAAATTTTCTGTTACGCTATGGGATTTTTTTTTAAAATACCATCCTTGTTGTAAATGGCAACCACAAGGCTATTCAGAAACATAAGCTGACATCATCAGGATTTTTACGCTTGTGTTTTGAATAGGAACTATTATTCCCTAGAAAATGGGCCACTAAGACATCTAACAGCAGATTCAGGGGATTGGGATTAGGTTGAGCATCTTCATTTGTACAGGGAAATCTCAGACTGAAGGCTGCCTTCTGCTGTGACTGAGGAGTTATTGTAGGCACTTCAGAGAAAAGTTTAAGGGGTATTCAAGGTAAAACATATATGAAGACTGTGGAAGAGTTTTGTCTGTTGAAATTTTGTGCTACAGTTTCACTGTCTTTTGTTGTTGTACACTGAGATGTAGAGCTGTTTGTTCTTTTACAAAGTTACTCTTTTAAAATAGCAAAAGGACAACAAAGGCATAAATTAATATCTACAGAATTGCTTCACTTAAGAGGTCCCAGAGCACCTCTGCAGAGACAACAAGCCATTTTCTGCTTTTTCCATTGACCTGCATATGATTCTGTTTCCTACTCACAGCAGGTGAAACAATCAATGGAGGATCCCTTTGGTTTTTTTTAATTAATGCAGCAAGTCCTTGGTACAGGCAGAACATGATTCCATTTGTCCCCTTTAATACCCAAGCCCTTCCTAATCCTCTCGCTGCCTACCTTAGAGAGCCATTTTATAATTAATATTCCCCTATGGACTACAGCATGAGATACCCAACCAGTGAGCTTTAAGTGACAGACCCTTCTTTAAATAGTTAGGCTGTTCTCAAGGTGCACTTTCGGTATCACTCCCAGGCAAGTTGACTGTGAACTTTCCCCAGAAGGGGTAATCTTACCTCCCCTGGGACCTTCCTAGTGCAAACAGCATTCTCTATGCAGCTACATATGGACTTGGACCAAGGAACTGAACTGGTTAAAAACCAACCCCAAAACTATTGCTTTTCCATTTTCTTCTCTAGCCCAAGTGCCTAGCTACAGAGGCAGCTGGAGCAGGAGAGGGGAGGCACAGCTGGGGTGCCAAGATCACTCCTGAGCAGCTCCTGAGCAGCTCACATTGGGAGCAATGTAAGGTACTCATGGCACCACATGCTCAGTTTGAACAGGTCCAACAGCACTTCCCAGCTTCAGCACTCTCCAGGTGAGGGTCTCTTTCCTCCTACAGAGTGGATGAGTTTTGACTAACATTTTTCCTGAAGAAAGAAAACATCTTTAAAAAGAGAACAGGAAGACGGCAGCTGAAGCAAATAATTTTTAGCAAAACAAAATCTGCACTTGGGACTTTGGCTGGGGTAGATATGCTCCATGGCAGGCATCTGCAAGACAGGAAGAGCTGAGTAAGTTGGAGGGCTCAGCCAGGCAGATCAGCACAGCGCTGTGCCTGGCTAAGGAGAGAGGACCAGAAGTCATGGGTGAGATCTGTACTGTTTCCTACAGGACAGTAACAATGGTTGCCTTATTTTGATTTTAAGTTAAACCATCACAATGCAAACAGCCCTATGTTTGTAGCAAAGACATGAAAATTATTTGGGGGAAGAATGGTAGGGATGGGGATAGGGATTAAGATGTGAGGAAAAAGCTAAACTTCTCTTGCATATTGTCACAGTGGGAAGAAAAACAGAGTGATTTCCTTTCTCCAGCTGGGGAAGGGGAAGCAGAGCCGAGAAGATACAGGCCCAGAAAGCAAGCCTTAGACCAACTCTAAACTAGATATCAGGAATCCCCAGCTCTGCCCATATTCTTCCAGGACACAGCAGCAACTGTGGATCTCAGACCCTGTAGCAAAGATCCTCAAACTCCTCTGCTAATAATCCCTACACAGAGAGTGATAACTCATTAAGGAATCTCAAACTGGGAGATTGTGACTGCAAGGCTGCCACTCAAATGCTGGAAGTTGGTTCTCCTGGCAAAAGCAGCACAGCTGATCTGCAGACACCCCCCAGCACACTTCCTGGTGTGAAGAGGCCAGTCAAAGCAGCTCTGCACAAATGCACAAACACCTGAGTCAGGGCGAGGAGAAAACATGAGAAGGTGGGACACAGCAGGAAGAGGAGAAGCCTTTCTTTTGCAGGTGGTGCCGAGTGAAAATACTTCACAGAACTACAATCAGAGTCTGGGAACTACTACTCTTAAACAGCATCAACAAAAAAAAGGGCTATAATGCATACCAAAAGGATACACAGTATTAGTTACTATATTTAAAAGTCCATTTTAGGCAGAAAAGTAGTAAGTGGAGGAACTGGGGAGAATTCTTGGAGCTACTAACTTCAATGTTTCAGCACTAGTGACTCTTCAGGGCAGGCTGACAGCTCACCAGGAGAGCAGCCTCACACCCAGGCACACCCAGCCATGGGGTCTGTCAGTTCTGTGCACACTGGATGCAGCATTAAGAATAAATCCCAGAGAAGAAACGTACCATGTTCTGGCAACAGCACAGCAGGATCTGAACCTTTAGCACTTCCATGTCTTTTGCTCCTGTTACTGACAAGCAACAGATAACTCCCAGTTATCTTGCCAGTGTAATCCAGCCAGGACTGCTCATTTCACCCTTGTTTGCCCATCGGTGCCTTACATAAACTTTCACATTGGAGTGCCCTGGTGCTGGTACTTCCTTCTGCAATTTGTCTCCTAATTTGTTTAAACATGCACTGCTGTCAAAGGACTGAGATCCACCTGGCTCCCTCTCCACTGAATCTACTCACTCCAGCCTGTGCTACATTCCCAGGGCCAGCACAGCTCTGGGAATGGTGCAGCAGCAGACTTGATCCAAGGTCAGGGTATCCCAACCTGAGAAAACTGAGCATACTTTTACAAGGATTGGCTCCTCATAAACACTCAAGCCACTACATAGATGGTACAGACCATCAGCATTTTCAACTCTATACCTTCTGTAGTGCTCAAGGAACTCTGGCATTATTTGGGCCACAGTATGCAAAATACAGGAGCTCCATGCAGATGGCAAAGAAAGCAAATATAGAGTGTGTGTGCAGAGAACACAGTTATGGACATATTTTAGTTTTGAAATAGGATGTCCCATGCAGAGGAAGTGACTGTTACCAAGGGTTAATACTAGGCATTTGCTCTTATAATTTAATTAGAAATCTAAACCTATCCACCCTGCAACACTTTTCCTTTTGAAAACTTAAACGAGTGGGACAGAGACCATCAAAACAAATCATTTCAGGTCAGCTTAGAGGAGCTTGTAACCCTCAGTGCCACTAAAACACCACACAACCTTCAGTGTCACCTCAAACTGGGGGGGCTGTCTGGTTATACAATGTACTTGAACCCATGAAGGCTGCCACAGCTGCAGAGAGGCACCAAGAGCCAGGTGATAAGGCACTTGTGGCAGCCATTTGCTGCCCATTTTATCAGCACACAAATCCAGGCACTCCCAGCTCACTAAATATGTATCTGGGAAGGAAACAGGCTTCAGTTCATTACCAGTAACGGTCCATGAAAGCAAGGAAATCTTTCTTTAAAAGCAGTCATCACAGCAGCTTTGGTTTTGGTGCAGACAACTCCAGTGGAATAGGGGAGTTTTAAAGATCTGTGTGCTAGTGGTGGCTATGTATGAATGTTATTAATTTGGTAAAAAAGGAGCACTGGCAATGCACAGAATTTGCAGCTCTGCCCTTCCTGAGCAATGGCCCTTGTGAAGACAGACATTCCTTCACAGCCCACCTCCAACTGAGACCATCACCTCACCCTGCCAGAAGCCACCCCATCAATCCAGTCCTGTGTTGGGTACTTCAAAGCCCTTTCATAAGCCTGCTCGTAGCTCCTATAAATATTATATAACAGCAATCCTGGGAAGAGTTACTATGGAGATTGGAAAGCTTCCCCTAAGACAGTGACAGAAAGCTGCAGTTTTATTCCAGATATGAAAGCAGTAACTAGAACACAAATCCTGATAAAACAGGGCACAAACCAAAAAGCTCTCCCGAGGCTTTGGGTAATGACACAAAACACAGCACAGCTCCAGCTGGCACTTCTGGCCTTGCTGTACCAATGCAGGCAGGTACAGACCCAGGCAGGTCTGTCGACAATGCCATCACTCAACATGTAACAAAGAGCTGTCCCTGCTGCCTGCTGTGCCAGCAAGATGCAGCTGATCTGTCCTGTCTGCAGCACAAACCTTCACTCTCTGAAAAGTCAACTCCTTTCTCTTCAATTATTCACAAGCTGGTGTTAGCTCCCTGCTCCCAAACATGATGCACATGGATGTGTTCTGGTCTGTGGTCACAGAGACTGCAGAGATCAATAGCCTTCAACCAGCAGATCTCCAGGTACATGTTTAACCATGCAGTGCTGTATTCCAAGGCACAACAGCTTCATACTCACTCTCTTTCACTGAAAATCAATTCTCTTAATAATATCAGTGTGCTTTGCTCACATTCATGACTGCAAGCTAAGACACTAACTGTGTAAATTAAGCACTGCTGGCATACCTAACAGATGTGCTATAAAAGCACCAAATGCTCTCCCTAGTAAAGAGTTTCATATTGTGTTAGTTCAAAAGAACAGTCCATAGTGATAATACTAAAAAAAGCAAAAATCCCAAACCCCATAGTGGTAACCTCTCCCTGTAACTACAGTTTCAGATTAAGCTCCAACAGAAGCTCTATACCTCCAACATGTGTGCCTTTCCAGAAATTACCCAGTACCACACTGACAAATCAGTCTCTTTCCAAGCTGCCAGTCTCTCAACCTTCTGCAACCTGACTTCACAGCCTGGATCCCCACAGACAAGCTGATCCTCACAAGGCACTCTGGCACCATTCCTATTTTCAGCCAGGATGACATAACTACTCTCCCCATCTCACAATTGTTACTTTGGGGTGTATTCTGCATACTTGCAGTGCCTCTGTAAAACACTGCATTAGAAATAACCTCTCCTGAGCTTCAAGGGAAAAACACAGCCCTAAGCCTTGACACTGAAAGGAAAAATAATTCTGAAAACGCTCCCTGAGAAAACTGCAAGGGTACCAGCTGCAGAAATAGACAAAATGAAATGATGCACCCAAGGGCATGGAAAGGTGTACATCACCCACCTTTTATTCAAGCTTGTCAGGGCCAAGCTTTTCAACAGACCCTTATCATATAACCTCTAGAGCTTAATTATAAAGATCATTATCCTGGGCTGCAGGCAGGGTCACCCACACCCCCAAGGGAGTTAACCTCTTAATGCTTTTACTGACGAAAATTGATTTATAAGCAATTATCTTGTGCAACAGTTAGCAGAACACAGGCAGCCGTTCAGGCCATCTGCCATCAACTGGGGACACCGCAGCACGACAGGTCCCCGGTTCCCGCACAGAGAGGGAAAACTTTCCCATCCCTTACTCCTCCCACAAGCTCTAACATTCAATTGCAAAGTTGGACGAACACTGGCAAAAGCCCCAACATGCACAGGAAAAGAGTTTCAGAGTCCCACCGGGGGCCCTGGGCATGCCACGGGGCATCAGACGGGACAGACCGACACCTCTCGCCCTCCCGGCCGGGCTGCCTGTGCCCCCCCCACAAGCCCCCCAAAGCCGGGCTCCGACTCACTGTTATACTGGACTCCCTTGGCAAACCTCCTCTGCAGAGCTTGGTTCATGGACTGCAGCCCCGCAGGGATATTCTTGTCTCTGCCCGGCGTCTGGTCCGAGCCCACCAGCTTCTTCAGAGCCGAGAACATCTTTCTGGTCCCACACCTGCGCCACTGCCTCCGGGAAACGGGCTGCAGCTGCTGCGGGGCTCAGGGGCAGCGCGGCCCCGGGGGGGGCATGGGGGGTTCACGGGGCAATCAGGGATGGGGCAGGGCTGGGTAGGCCATGAGGGACCTTCCGGACTCGGCAGGGCGCAGGTGTGCG
>NW_009952359.1:123759-131508 GCF_000747805.2 Chaetura pelagica | reverse complement strand
CACGGCCCCTTGAACCCTTCCAAAACCTGCGGTCCCCTCATAGCCCCCTCATCCCCTCCTGGGCCCCTGTGCTCCCCCAGAACCTCCCCAGACCCTGGCAATCCCCAACCTCATAGCCCCCCACCCCTGACTCCCATAAACCCTGGGACCCCCTGCTGGGACCTCCATAGCTGCCCCGTGACCCTTGTAACCGCCTTTTGGGGCCCCACAGCATCCCTGGGGTTCCCCCCAATACACTTATCTCTTTCTGGGACCCTCATAGCCTGTCTGTGATCCCCAGAACACTTGCAATCCCCACCAGCACCCCCATTTCCTGGGGCCTCCATAGCCCCTCTGTGATCCCTATGATCCCTGGAATCCCCTCCAGTAACAACCCCATTTCCCCCCTGTGACCCTCACAACATCATAATTCCCTCCTGTGGCACCCAATAATCCCACTGTGACCCACTGTAGCATCTGTAATTCCCTCCTGTGACCCACCAAACACCCCTAAACCCCACAGTCTCCATTCTGTGACCCCTCTGGTCCCTTGTAATCCCTCACACTCCATGTAACCCCCCCCATGACTGTCATCCCTCCCAATTATTTCTATCCTGGTCCCACCATGCCCTTCCCAGTATTACCTTGATGCAGCAGCAATTATTCCCCTTTAGGGAGGAGCAGGAACTTGTTCCCTCTCTTACAGACCTCTTCCCAGCTGCCCATCATCAGCCCCAGGAAATGGGCTGAGTGCTGTGTCTTGAGCCCCTCAGTGCCCCTCAGCCACCCCAGCACTGTGTGGGCAGAGGGCAACGGGCCGAGAAGGGGACAGAGACTCGGGAGGGAGAGCCGAGCAGTGCTGCAAATGTGGGACACCCCCCAGAGAGGCCATCGAGGACCCCTCAGCATCCACTGCCCCCCCACTCTGCTCCCCACCAGCTTGAGGACAGACATGGAGCTCATTGGTCACATTAGAGTAATTTACTTCTTGGGGGCATGTCCTGTACCTCTGCCAGCATCCCCCTGCCCCAGCCTGGTGCCGGGTGCTGACAACTCGTGCTCTGCCCACATCAGTTTGACAGATGCAGAAACTCTTCATCCTCTGCAAAGAAAGAGGCACACAGGTGACAGACAGACTGACAGGCCCTCTCCTCACCCCACGGCCAGACAGGGATGGTTGCTGCTTCCCACCTGGTGAGAATGACAGTAGGAAGCAGTCCAGACCCTCTGTGCATCCCCATGCTGTCCTGGGATGTCACTTTGTGTTCCACCACCCACCACAGTGGTATGAATCCCCTTTATGATCATGATGACATAAACAAAGATGGGCTCTGCCCTGAGACATGTTCCTCTGGCCCCAACTACCACCCATGGGGGCACAGAGACCCTCCAGTTCTTGCCCCACTGGAAGCAGGCCTGCCCAGGGCTGGCTGTGGTTGAAGACCCCTGGGCTCACCCTTCTGTATGGAGAGATTTTCCCTTCCACCCTCCTGAAAACATGCTTGTCCATTTGTCCTGGTGGCTGAGTGTGTCTCCCAAGGAGGTTCAATACGGAAACACCTGCCCTGACTAGGGCTGGAGAGTCTGGCAGGCATTGCCCAGGTAGTAGACTCCTGGCAGGGACCCTGTCTGGTCCTTATTTGGTGTCAGGGTCTCTACAGCCCCACAAAATCTTTCAGCCCCTCTTCCCTCAGTGGCATCCCCTGCCCGGGGGCTGTCACCTTCACTGCACCTCACTGTGGCCCAGCCTGCTTAGGGGCCATTTCCCCTCTTATGAAGAGGCATCTCGAAGTTCAGACCTGGCCTCAGGACACCTGCAGCCTGTTGTGCCCTGACACTGTCTGTAGATTAATGACCATATTCCTCCGCCCATCAGAGTCTCTGGCCCAGGACAGACCCATTCCAGGCACAGCACAAAAAACACCCCACACCCATCCTGGATCCAGAACTCATTCCAGATCCAACCCAGACCCAGGACAGACCTATTAAAGACTTACCCCAGACCCAGGACAGACCCATCCCAGAGGTACCCTGAACCCAGGACAGACCCATCCTGAACCCATCCAGATCCAGGACAGACCCATCCTGAACCCATCCAGATCCAGGACAGATCCATCTCAAGACCCATCCCCAATGCAGGACAGGCTCAGAGCAGGACAGGAGGTGGTGCAGGGCGGGCAGGGCAGGTGAGGGCAGGCGGGAGTACCTGCCAGCGGAGGAGCCCCGCAGTATTCCTTGCACTCCTTCTCCGAGTAGAACTGGTTCCCGTTGCCCTTGCAGCCCCCATAGCTGAACGTGACGCACTTGCCCTGAGCCGCGCTGAAGGCCCAGCGAGTCACCGGGCGCTGGCAGGGGCCCGGCACGATGGGCAGCCTGCAGGCAGCTGCGGGGACAGGGGCTGCTGTGAGGGGACAGGTCTGGCCCCTGCACCTCCCGCGGGGACGCTGCGCACGTGGGATCCGAGGCCACTCTCAGATCCCCTCAGGTGCCCGGCAAGGAGCCCCCCGCTCACCCTCGGTGCGGCAGGCCTGCAGGCAGCCCTTCTCTGAGTAGAAGTTGTTGCCGTTGCCCAGACAGCCCCCGTAGAGGAAGGTTTCCCAGGCCATGGACGAGGAGTTGTAGAAGAAGCGAGAGAGCATCCCGCTGCAGGGCCCGGGGTCTTGGCTCAGCCGGCACGAGTCTGGGGACAAGGGCGGCAGGGGTGGCTGCACCCAGCAGGGACCCAGGGCAGGGGATGCCCTGCCCTGTCCTGGCACCCACCTTCCTTATTGCCGGTGTACGGGGGCAGGGGTCCCGCGGCCGAGCCCTCCTCGGGAGGCAGGACTGCTCTCCTTGCCCTCTGCACGGGAAAGGGAGCACAGAGCTGCCATCAGCCCCTCCCCAGGGAGCCTGCTGCCCACCCCCTCACTCACTGCCAGGGGGCTGAGCTCCCCCCGGGCCCCTCCTGCCCCTGGGATGGGCTGTGTCAGGGGTACCTCTGCTAGTGCTGCAGCCCACACAGGCTCCAACCCTCCCTGCTGCTCCCAGCACATCTCCAGACATTCATCTTGGGTCAACAGGATGTGTTCGCTCCACACCCCACAGTCTTCCCAGACCTCTGCTCATGCCGAGCGGGCATCAGGATCTTGTATATTGGATTAAGACACCTGAAGTGCCCAAATCATGCCCTGTGCTCGGCTGGGGATGAGTGTCTCCTCTGGCTGACACAGGATGGTGTGTCCTCCAGATGGGTTGCCTGCTTTCAAATTAGCTTGGCTGCTTCTCCTGTGAAAGTCCCATCCTCTCTTGAAAATCCTTCTAAACTCAACTTTGTGAGATTGGGAGGTACTGGGTGACTGTACCCAAAGGACCAGTGGGGTGCTGAGCTGCCTCCCCATCCCTGGAGAAGGGGTGTACAGCCTGGCTGGGACACCCACAGCCAGGCAAGGAGCAAGGAGACACCAGACTCCACAGGCAACAATTTTCACCCCATTAAAAAATCAGAGTAGGGAAGGGCCTTCCACTTGGGAAGGAGCCCTGGTGGCCTCCTGGACTCACAACCCTCATCCTGCATCCCATGTCTGTCTGTTGCTCACAGGCAAAGGCTGTCAGTGGAGATGAGAGGTCATCTCCCAGGGTAGTCAGTGGAGCTGTTGCCCAAACATGTCCTGTCTACAAGCCTGTTCCCTAGACACCAGGTCTGCAGTAGGTCTGGCTTGAAGGGGATCTCCCCAGCCTTGATCCATCTCAGGAGGTTGCAGCTGGACCACTCACCTTGGGGGCAGTTGCAGTCTCCTGGGGAATGCATTCACCTGGCACAGATGACAGGAGAGAAGATCAGCAGCAGGAGAGGGGAGGTGTCCTGAAACTGATCTCACTGTGGTACTGCACTGTGCACACACAGGACCCAGGGAAGGGGATGTCCTCCCAGTTTCACCCATGTTCTTCTCCTCTTGCTGTTTTCTACCTTTGACTTGCAGGAGCATTGCCCAACAACCCCCACACCCACCTGTACCATGCTAGCACCTTCTGAGCCCAGGCTGGGTAAGGAGTTCCTCAGCTGTGGGAAGCAGTCATGCGTGTGGGTGAATTGACCTGACAGCCCAGCAAGGAACTCACTGACTGGGAACTGGTGGAAGCCTGACTGATATGTGGCCTTGTCTCCTTCCCATTTCATCCTACCAAAGCCCTCATCTCTCCTCCCTCCATTCTGACTGTCCTCCCTTCTCCCCAGCCAGAAGGAGCAGCCCCAGAAGCCCACTGCCATGTTGGGGGGACAGACAGCAGGAGTGCCACGTGTCTCGTGGTGGGTTACCTCTGTTGGCCAGGATGAAGATGGAGTCTGCTGGGATGCCCATCTCCAGAGCCAGCTGCTGAAAATCCTTGATGAGGTCCTCCCGCAGCTCTGGGCTCCTCCCTGGGCAAGGGAACAGGCTGTGAGCAGGACTGGCATAGGAGAGGGTCTGCATGCAGCCCCACAACCACCCCCTGAACCACAGAGCTCAGGGAGCTGCAGGCAGGCCCAGTACCAGCCTCCTGGTCCTACCCAACCTCTCCTCTATTGTTCTTGACCAGCCTTGACCAAGGCCTTGAACAAAATTATTTTAACATCTCTCAATCCTGAATGACATTATCTCCTGCCACTTCAGGGTCTGGGCTTCTTCTAAGCAGATATTGCCACCTTCATCCCAAACAACAGGTTGATTTGGACATTAATTGTGTGATGTGGCTCTGAGCTGAGCAGTAAGATTCAACCTCTGCAAGTGCCAAAGATAAGATGGTACAAAGCATCACTTCCAAAGCCATGGTCAGGTCCCTCAAGGGCAAGGGACGTTGGGTGGTGTTTCTGAGCTGCACTGGCCCACCTCAGAGCCTGCCTGCCCATAGGTGCCATGGCCAGACGTACCATACAGCTTCAGCGTGGTGCTTGGGCCGAAACTACTTTTCTTCATCATCAGAATGACGGCGTATTCTTCATAGTTGGTGCGGAGCACGTAGGACTGGATAGACACATCCCATTCTGGGTGAGACAGAGACACAGGGGACATCATTCGTACCCCTCAGGGAGAAACAGGGCAGTGTAAGGCAGCCCCAGAGCTGTGGGCTGAAAGCAGGTAGGTAATTCAAGAATGTAGATGATTTCTGGGAGACAGGGTCTGATAAAACTCCCTTTAGGCTCATCAGCCTCTTCTTAATCAAAGGGGTTGGAAACCAAGGGTTGTGGACAACTGAGATACCCTCAATGCTTTTGAAACATGGCTAGTGGGAGCCAGCCTCAGCTCAGTACCTTTGGGACAGGAAGAATCTGCTGGAACATCTCATACTCCTGGTCCTATGTGGGGACAATACCAAAAATAGCCCCTTTCCCCCAGCTTAGAATCATAGAATCATTAAGGTTGGAAGGGACCTTAAAGATCATCAGGTTCCAACCCCCCTGCCTTGAGCAGGGAACCACTAGATCAGGTTGCACAAAACCTCATCCAACCTGGCCATAAAAATTTCCAAGGATGGGACATCAACAACCTCCCTGGGCAACCCATTCCAGTTCCTCACCACCCTTAGAGTGAACAATTTCTTCCTAATATCTAACCTAAATCTCCCCTCTCTCAGTTTACTTCACTGCATACTTCGGCTGGAATTGACCCCAACTTTGTAGCAGCTTCTCAGTCCTTCCCTCCTGAACCCCCTCCCCAGCCATGCTGGTTCCCATCACCCAGCCACACCACAGATCTTGGGGCTGAGCAGGTTGGCAGAGAACTCAACTTACTGGGGTTATAGTAGGTGTATTTGCCTGGGATGCTGGTTTTCTGGTACTCTCCCGAGATGCGCGTGCAGTCACCTTGCCTGGAGGGAGGAGGAAAACAGTCAGCTGCTTGGAGTGATAATTTATCCTGGTTATTGCATAAAAATAATGCCTGGGGCACCGAGGCCATGCCACGGGACTTCCAAAGCCCCCTTCAGGCATTTGAGTCCAATCCAGCCCCTCCTCAGGGCTCTGGTGCCAGCCGGAGCAAACAGCTTCTGTGTCTTGTTGCAGCCCCTGGGAGACGCAGCACCTCTGGGTTGGGGGGGGTATGGGGGAGGCTCAAGCCCCCATGGCAGTGCCCTGTACCTCAGCCTGGTGCTGGCAGTGCTGATCTGTTCGGCGCTGGGGCCCGGGCCCAGCACCAGTGTGCCCATGCTGAACTTCTCCTTGTAGTTCTTCATCCATTTGCAGGTCGTGCCGATGGCAATGTCATACCACTTCCCGTACATCTGCAGGGAGAAGGGAGGGACATCTCTGCCACGAGCCCTCTCTACTGAGGTGGGCAAATCTCCTGCTTTTCTGCAGAGCTGAAATATTTGTGGCTCAGAGAGATACTGGAGGGTGATGTTGAAGGTTGATAGGGCCAGGGCTGCCACAAGACTTCGGAAGTAGATCAGCACTGAGCGGGATTTTCCTGGGTCTCCTGACCTCCAGACAGGGCTGGAGGTATCAGACTGATGCCCCTCTGTGTGTCCTGGGGAAGTCCAGGAGCACATTCAGGGCTGTGCAGAGGCTGGCAAGGGATGGGTCTGGCAGCCTCCATCCCACAGGAATGCTGCCCGCTGGGGCTGCCCTTGGGCCATGCCCACAACTTGTAGGGTGGACAAATCAACAGGTGGGATTAATCTAACCCAGCCACTCTGCCTGGCCCTTTGCCAGGGTGAGGCCATCCCAAAGGCCAGTGCCAGTGGGGTGGCAGCCCCTGACTGGCACCCAGGGAGGGCCACATGCTGCCAGTGCCTGTCCCGAACAGCCTGATATGGATAATAGCACCCTCCTTACTGGAGGAAAATTAGAGACAACTTTCCCCTGTCCCTTCTGTCCCCAGAATTAAGGGTCCGCGAGCTGCCATTACCCGCTCAGCCTCAAAATTCTCCTGCACTTGGATTTCCTCATCCTGGTCCCCGATGGGGTTCCCGCTGGCCACAGTGAAGAGCAGGAGGGAAAGGAGACCCCAGAACATGGTGGCTGTTGGCTTCAGAGTGCGGCTGAGTCCAAGCAACCCAGCGGGATCCTGGACTCTGCGCTGTCCCCAGGGCGCAGCAGTGTGACCTTCAGACCACAGCCAGCAGAGCCAGCCCGCCTGGCTGGGGGGGTGGCTATGGGGGCGTGGGGCTTCTGCTGGCCCCGCACAGCTTTGGCCATGTGGCCCCAGGGTTCTCCTGGTGTTTGCAGAGAGCTGGTGAGGACATGAGGACATGAGCATCCTCCTGCTGTGCCAGGCTGAGCTCCTCACCCTCTCCTGTTCCTATACCACCACCTGGTCCAGATGCAGGGCCCGGACCTGCCCATCTCCTTTTTTCTACCTTAAGATTCAGATTCCTGCCCTGTGTCCTGCAAGCAGCCTGGCCCTGCAGAGAGGAGAGGACTGAGGGGTCACCCCAGGTGTCCTAATCCTGACCAGTGTCCTGACCCCCATTCACTGGGGGTTCCAAGCTGGTGGCCAACACCCAGGAACCTCACCAACCACCATGCCACCAACAAGGGTCCCCAGGCCTGGCAGGCATGGGGGATATGGGACATGTCCCTTCCCACCAGTGTTTGCCTTTGCAGGATGATTAACTGAAACCAAATAACCCAAGGGAGAAGGCAAACAAGAGCAAAGGGCAGGAGTCCCTCTCTGTGTCCGGCCCAGCAGGGAAGGCCCAGAGCCAAAGGCTTGCGGGAACCTGTGGACTTTCACCCTCCTCTCTACTGCAGCCACCACCGGGCCCCTGGTGGGACCCACGGGTGGCCTGCCCGGCCCCGCGGGCAGGGAGCGCCCG
>NW_009952359.1:119187-123198 GCF_000747805.2 Chaetura pelagica | reverse complement strand
TGCGGGCAGGGGGGCTGGAGCCCTGGGCTGTCCTAGAGCAGGTAGCAGGGAACAGGGAGGCAGGAGTGGCTGCCCGTGTGCTGCCTGTAAAGGGAACAGGCCTCCCCATGGCTCTCGTGCACAGAAATGCCCCATTGGGGCAAATGCACCCAAACAGTGAAGGACACAGGTGTGAACAATGCAGGGCCCACTTCTACACATCTGCTTTGGGACCAGTTTGCTTTACCAGGAGGTTGTGTGGCCCATGCTGGGACCTGGCAGAGAAGGAAGGAGGATGTGTGAGCTTGGCATCCTGCTCAGCTCCACTCCTCCTGCTGCTGGTGCTGGGGGGAGCAGAGGGAGCAGCTCATCTCCTTGGGACAACAGGTGGGGACATCCATTGGTTCCCTTCCATGGGACAACACCTGGGGGCATCCAGTGGTTCCCTTCCACAGGACAACATCTGGGGAGGCTGCAGGCCTGGGGCACATCCATCCTGGTCCTCTGCTCTCCCGTACCATGAACGCAGCATGTGGCTGTGACCATGGACCCATGCGTACCACTTTCACCAGTAAAGCTGGGGAGCAGCTGCACTGGCTGCAAAACTCAACTGGTGCATGTGCCTGAGATGAGAAAGGCCAGGGAAGTGGTGCAGCCCCCAACTCCCTTGTTCTCTTCACTGTCCCCATCCCTGTGGCTGCAGCTGCACTTGTGCTGGGATCACTAAATGTGCTGGGTTCCCTGAAAGGCTACAACCCCCCATGAGCCCCAGCACAGGGCTGTGATGGAGCCTTTGCAGAGCAGAGATTTTCAGGGCAGGGGGCTGCTGGTGGCATTGGGTGCAGGGCTCTGGGCTTTGGGATCCCATGGACAGCTGCTCCAAGGAGCAGCAGCCTGAGAAGGTGGTTCCGGGTGCTGGGAGAAGGAAGTTCCTGCAGATTGCTCTGGCAGGGAGTTGGCAGCAGTCCTGTGGGATCTGTGGGGTGGGAGCATCTGCCAGTTTTCAGGAAGTTAAGAAAACACTTTGGTTTCAGACCAGTTTGGACAGAAACCAAATGTCGAGAGAAACCACCGGAAAATTTCTGCAGACCAAAGTCCCCCACCCCCAAGAGCCCTCTTGGGGCTGGGCAGCACTGCAGGAGCATGGAGGGGTGGGAAGAGGCACAGCAGAACCTGGGGGACTGCCAGGCACCAGGAGCAGCACCCCAAGGCCCCGTGCCCTGACCTGGTGGCTGATGGCACAAGGCAGAGCCCTGCAGAGGTGACAGCCACCAGGACTCAGTGCCCAACAGTGGATAAAGGAGATGCTATTTATTTACAGGAACCTGCCTCCTCTCCTTGACCTTCCCCTTTCCAAACAGGGGAGTCTCAGCCTTTCCAGTCCCCTCTCATAGGACAGATGGTTATTACAGAGCAGGTCTAGAGAAAGTAATCTCCTCTGTCTCTTTCTTGAGCTGTGAAAATCAGAGCTCAAGCCCACAGCACCCATGGTGAGGGCTCACCAAGGTTTCTAATTCCTACAGAACACTTTCCATCTTGCTCCTAACACCCTTCTTGATCACATAACATTTTGATTACTTTTCTGGCTGCTTCTCCTCAGCTCCGTGTTCAGCCACACACTCAACAATCATAGAATGATTTGGGTTGAAACAGACCTTGAAGATCATCTGGTTCCAACCCCCCTGCCACAGGAATCCCACCCTTCCATACAGGCTCTGTTGTCTCACTGGTGCTACACTAACAAGAATCTCAGCTTTTAGCTCCCAGCACCCCATTTCCATAGCTGAACATTTCACAATCCACCCTCCCACTGCCTGGTTGTAAGGACAGGTACCACACTGCAGTCAACAGTGCTTCACTTCTGTTTTGTGTCCTCCAAAGAAGTCTGAACACCCAAGGACTGGTTTGTGTCTCAAGTGCCTTTTTGTCCCCCAGCTGTGGTTACTCTTCTGTCTGAGTCTGCCCAGGCTGTGGGCTGGGGAAGGTCTCTGTGGCATCTGATCAGGGCTGGTCAGGTTATGGTTTTAAAATAGCTGCAATTACAGTATTAAAACAACAGCTGCCAGGAAGTGACCTGAGGCTGCAGGCCCATGGGCCTGGTTTGGTGTGTCCCACAGCCTCAAGAGCTGCTGGGATGCTCACGCTCTGCTGCAGGTTTCTTGCTGTGCTCAACAAACCTGCTTCTTTTCTTCTTCTTCATCTCCTCATCCTCCTCCTCATCCTCCCTGCCCACCAGGTGCTCTTTAGCCTAGGGTCTCTGCTCCTACCCTGAGGTTTTTGAGGAACTTCAACCCAGCTGTAGTGGAGGGAAATCTCCAGGCCTTGTGCTGAGGGTGAACATGCACTTGTGGGGCTGGTCAGGAGACCTGCAGGAGACATGCTCAGAAGGCATCTCTCCTGCTTCAGAGGCTGGCTGGTATGGCCAGTGCTGCCTGCATCTCCTCACGCTGGGCTTCCAGCCCCATGCCAGCCAAGAGGGTAGGCAGGGATGGTAGCACAGGGTGGGTGAGGTGAGGATTTGCAAGGAGACACAGGCCATGGTATCAGAGAACCCTCAGAGACTGCTGCCTTGTGTCCCAGGGAGCCCTTGTGGTCTGAGAAAAGCTGTAGGACAAGAGCAGGCAGGACCACCAGCATGGCCAGCATATCTCTGATGCACTTCAGGAGGAAAAGTTGAGAGTTCAGCAAAGGACAGAGGAAAGAGGAGCAAAGACTCTGGATTGGGAAAGTGCAACCCAAATTTAGGGACTGTGACAGGCACAAATCATCCCAAGGCCACAGAAGGCATGGGGGAGGATGGGCTGACATACTTCCTGGATTGCTTCTGCTGGAGACAGGCTGGGACTGGCTCAATCTGTGCCCCAGGTCCTGCCCCTGGCACCCACCACCCATCAGAGCTGGATGGCAGCCATGGACCTGCCGGTGCAGACCTGCTGGTCTACTGGTTGGTGGCACAAGACCCATGGTGGCCTGTGTCTCAAGGCTGGTGCTCACTTGCATCTGGGTACATGGGTCAGCAAGTCGGGTGGATGGTCAAGAAAGAGGGTGGCTAAGACAGAGCCCTGAGGCCCCTCACGTGCCCTTTGGGATGTCCTTGGGGCTGGGTCCTGGGTGCAGAGGGACAGAAGCTCCACCTTGCGTGGAACTGTCCAGCTGACTGGGGTGGCTGTTGGAGCAGGGTCTCAGGGTGGGAGGTGTGTCAGCCCCCTCCTCTCAGGTGGCAGGGTGCCGTGGGGTGCCCCGACACACATCGGGGAGCTCTGTCGCTGTGTCTCCAGCCATGAGCATCACCACGGAAATCTCTGTGCCCTGAGATGTGGGAACACCTGCCCATCTGCCCACGTGTCCGCACAGCACCTCTCTCTTGCCTGGCTGTTGTCCCTGGGTGGGGCTGGCCCCTCCACCCCAGGCCCCCAGAGGACCCTTCCCCGGGGGGACGAAGCCACTGCATCCCCCCGCCCCCAGCCCAGCCGTGCAGATGGTTCCTCCGCCGCCCCGGGTCGCACCCTCCACCCTCACGTGCGGCTGCTTTTTGTGTCCCTTCCCGGGGCTCCCCGGCCTCGCCCCGTCCCTCCCGCGCCCCCCGCCGCAGCCCCCCCTGCCGCAGCCACACACACAAGTGAACTTTTCTGCGTTTTCCAGCAATTAAAAAGAATAAAGCAACAGTTGTCTCCAGGCAGGGCATGGATCCTGGTGACCCTGATTTTCTGTGTGGCTGGGCAGGGTGAATGGGGCTATTGAGACCCCGATGACTGGCATCTCCACTCCAGGATTGTCTCCCCTTCCAAGTCCCCCTCCCCGTGCTCTCCTCCTCCCTATCCTCCTCCCCGCTTTTAATTTCCTTCCTGGAGAGAGCTGCTCATCCCCTTCCCATTGGCCAAAGGCCTGAAAGGGAATGGAGGAGACAAGGGAAGGATTAAAGACGCTCTGCTTAGGAGCCCAGCCTGAATACGAGATGCACCGGCTGGGAAAGAATGGGGCTTAGTGGGGCACCAGAGCAGCCCCGCCCCCCCGCATTCTGCCCGGCCCGCA
>NW_009952359.1:108754-119162 GCF_000747805.2 Chaetura pelagica | reverse complement strand
CATTCCTGCATCGCTAAGCAGGGACCTTTCTCCCCATCAGAGGGACATCCCGGACCCCTGTCCCACCTGCTGCTGCAGGTAGACCTTCCCAGGATGGTCCCACCCTGCTGCAGCACTGTGGTGTTTGCGTCAGCAAGGCCACCACCTGGGATGTGATTTCGCAACCCCATGAGGGTGAGGAGGCAGTTGGGGCCCTCAGACAAGCCTGGGAGTGATGTGGGGCAATTCAAGTCTTGGGGATGTTCACAGCCCTCAGCCCAGCAGAGCTATAAGCCTTATCCTTCAGGGTTGGAGTCTAAGGCAGGCACCACAACTTCAGCTCACCTTCTTCCTCCTGAAGAAGGGCTGGAGCACTTCCAGCTACAGCCTTGGTGTCAGAGACAATGGTACCCCACAGCTTGTCAGCCACCTCCTGTCAGCCACAGAACATCCCTCAAAAAATCCATGTCCATTTCCCTTCTCAGGACCTCCTGTGGCCAAGCAGTTTGGGGTGCAGATGGGGCATGGTGGCTTGCACTCATCTTCCTCATCAATCCCATGTACCCCAGACCACCAGCATGTGCTTGCTGAAGGACTTGCCAAGATCTTCAGGCTGCTCCTTGAGCAGGTCTGGGGCAGGGTGGATTTTGCTTCTGGGAGTGGAGGGGCTGGAGAAGAATGAGATGGTGGAGCATGGGCTAGGGGTCACAGTGGGAATGAGGGACCCCTAAGGGCAATGGTGGGCAATGGCCGCCTGTCACTGACCGAACCCATGGAGGGATGAAGGGGAGTCACCCAGAAGTAGGCCTGTGGTGTCAGCAGCATCTGGGGCTTTCTGTGCCTCTTGCACCCTCCACACCAGGTCAACCTTCCATGTCTTGTCGCAGGAGAGGAGCAGGTAGAAGGGAGACAACTGGTCAGGGCAGTGCAGGATCAGTGCCCATGGTCTTTGCTCAAGAACAACCCTTAGCAAGGACTAAGGCAAGGCCAGCTCACCAAAGCTGGAGCAGCACAGCCCCCTCCATGTTATTAGTTTGGGTCAATCCTTAGTGTTTGCACACTCAAGTTCATGTGAACAAGACGTTTCCAAGCTGAGGAGCTCATGGTCTGGACTGGAGAGGAAAGGTGAGGGGATTCAGCAAAGTCCTACAGCCCTTAAACATCAGCTGTGAAGACATCCCAGGGTTTCCACACTGCTAGGAGCATCCTGAGGAGCCCAGGTCACCATGCAGGGACACACCTCAGGGCATTCCACACAGCTTTGGGGACTTGCAGGCACAGGGATCTGAGCTCCTGTGTCTCATGTCCCATGTAGTCGTTAATGTCATTTTAGTTTTCCTGAAGTTTGTCCTACCTCTCCCCATCTTCTTATCTAGGCTTCTTCTTGGCCTGGTCCCTCATGTACCCCAAAGCTGTGCAGCACCTGCAATGGTCAGGATGGAGCCCTGGTGGCCACATGAACACGGCTGCAGGAGCCCAGGCTGGGACATGGCCTGTCAAGGCAGCCTCCATCGCTTTCGAGGCTCCTGTTTGCATTGATACAGAGCAGGGTTCAGGCACCTTGTGCCAGCTGCAATGCCCCGGGGCATCCAGGACATCCGTGCAAGTCTAGGAGATGGGATGGCGTTCAGACCCTGGGGTAGAGGCCAGGCAGGACATGGGTGGACACCTCAAGCAGCAGAAGGATCTTAGGTTAAGTGTTGCCATCCCTTCCCTGCTTCCACAGCCAGCAGAGGAGCCCAGACACCACCTCAGATAGACACCCCAGAGTCAAAGCTGAAACCCACCCTAGTGGCCAAGCTTTGCAGGCAGGGTCCCAATTACTGCTGTCTCCTGAGCACCACATGTGACCATCACAGTCTGTATGGCCCAGATGGCATCACTCAGAGAGCTTCAATCATCACATGCTAAAATCCATTAATTTAGGACATTTTTCAACACTGGGTACTAAAAATCCCATCTCCCGGAGTCCTGTGTGTCCAGCAGAAACTTGGTACCAGAGCAGAGTGTGAAATCCTTCCTAGAGGAGCATTTCCATTTCCTTCTCAGAAGGCAAAAGAAGAAAATGCCCAATCTATTCATCCTCCAAAGAGTCACATCCCTTCAGGCATCCCACCACCAGCCTCAACAGTTAACATGGAGCCCACCTACACATCCATCTCCACCACTGCATCCTCTCTTTCAAGGAACAGGTCTGAGGTCTTGGCACCAGAAAGTTGCTCTGACTCAGGGCAAAATAGACAAAATGGATAAGAAATAACCAGTTTTGGCAGAAAGAACCTCTGTTATCAGCACAAGGCACTGGCCCCACTGGGTGAGGCAGAGGTGGCTGGTCCTTGCTCAGGGGCTGGTGGGCATGTCACAGTGGCCCTTGGCTGTGCATGGCCCTGCAGGAACCTTTCACCACAACCAGGAGTCCTTCGGCATTGTCTGTCAGAGATCTTCACCACCCTAAGATTTGGGTGTCCCCATTGCACCTGCACTACCATAACACTTCCCAGCACCACCAACGGGCAGGAGACATGAGGGGTCCCCATCTTGTTGCACGCCCAGACTCCCAGTCCATGCAATTCTCATCCAGCCCTGGCAGCTGCCCATGCTGCCTGCAGAAACCAGGAGCTCCAACCTGATGGAGGGGTCCAGGGGTCCCAGGTGGGGAAGAAACCTGGAACACAGCTGAAAGGCAGCTCATCTCCCTGCGTGGTGGCCGGGAGGCTTTTGTCCTCCTTCCACTGTGCCAAGGGGCTGGAGCTCAGCGTTTCTCACCTCCGGCAGCCCCGGGCAGCGGGTGGGGATGGGGGGCCCGGCCGGGCCGAGCAGGACCACGGGGCTTTCTCTTTAATGCAATGCTATGAATACTTGAGGTCTTTCTGCTCGCTGTTTAATGGATTTGAATGTGAAAAGGTGGTGGAATTGGGAAGAGGGGAATAAATGGGGGGGGGGAGGCCAGGCCTCTTTGTTCGGAGATGCTGCTCCAGCCTTGGATTTATTTAGCAGTTGGAGGGCTCTGGGGTCTTTCTCTCCTCCCCAGCTCCTGCAAAGGCTCGCTCCTTTTTCTGCCTCTTGCTGATTAGCATAGCAGCTGCTCCGGGAGAGGGGCTAGGCGAGAGAAAAGGAGAGAGGAGTCCGGGAAATGAATAGGAGGGGAAAAAAATAGCTTAAAAGGACAGAGGCTTTGAATGAGGGGGGAGTCGTGAGTGGAAAAGGGGACAGGGGTGGCTCGGAATTGTCAGCGTAGCCGTGAATGGGAGTGGGATGAAATGCAAGGGCCCACTGGGGACACTCACCTTGGCTGGGCACTGTGTTGGGGGAAGGTAGCCTGATCCTGGGGTGCCCTGTGCAGGGCAGTGGGTGCTGAGCCAGCAATGTCCTGTCCCCACAGCCCCGCTGTCTCAGCACACCCTTAACCCCTCTTCCTGCAGGGATTTGGGGTGCCCCAGCCACCTGGCGCTGGGAGTCCCTCAGCCGCGGCCTCCAGTGAACCCAGTTGGTGTCACAGCACCTGGCAGTCCCCAGGGGTGTTGGGCTGGTGGAAACCCTGTCACCTCTCCATGGGGCAGGAGGGGAAGCCAGTACCTCCAGCTCCCCAGCAGAGTCCCCCAGCCACCTGGTGGACGATGGAGCTTTTAGGCATAATTCATGGAAATCAGGTGTCCAGGGAGCTGTCACACTGCTCCTGCCCCAGCTTACCCAGGGATGACCATGTGCAGACATCTTGAGCAGGCTGGTCCTGGGCAGAAAACCTAAGGTCTGGGCACATGTGGAGTCCCTCTGTGCAATTGCTGATGACTGGACAGAGGTGAGAAGAGTTTTTTCAGCTGGGGACAAAAGAGCTGAGGTTGCAGTGAATCTTGGGGTCAGAGACAGCTGCAGAGGTGCCCTGTCCAGGCTGGGGCTCTCCTTGGTCATATAATTCCCCCAGAGCCAGGAGTCTGCTCGTTGTGCCCTCATGTTTCAAGGCACAAACTGTTAGTCCCCAGGTGCTGCTCAGGCCCCCTGTGAGGGCTCAGCCTCATGTTGCCCCACTGACGCATTGCAGGGACTCGATAGAGCTGCTGGTCATTGCTCAGCCGATGTCCCCTCTGGCCAGGGGAGTGTGTGGCTGGATCAGCCCTGCCCCTGCTCCATGCTAGGCTCCCTGGGGTCCTCCAAGCTTCCAAGCTCTCCTTGGCCTGCCCTCAGAGGTTCTCCCAGCCACAGAACGGTGTTGGATTCAGGCTGAATGAGGGGTTTCCAGTTAAAATGGTTGTCCCAACCACCTCCAGCAGTCTGGCTTTGCCTCTGTCCGTTCCTCTGCCCACCCCCAGCCATGAGTCTGTTCCCCCATACCACTCCAGCCACCCTCCATCCCTCCATGTCCCTAGCAATCCCCCCATCCCTCCCCAGCCATCCCTCCATCCAAGCAGCATTCCACCTCTTCAGATGCAAACCCCATACACTCTTTTCTCCATACAAGCCCTACCAATGAGTTACCCCATTATTTTAGTGTCAGGAAGAGAAACCTGCTAAGATAAAGAAGACAAAAACTACACTGCACTCCCAGGTCAGTATCCCACCTCTCCCTGAGCACCCCAGAAGATGGGGGCCTGTGGTGGCACTGGGACATGGCAGCTGAAAAGCTTCGGGATAGAGATGTTTTTCCTGCCCACATGATGGAGCAGGGTCATTCCCTGGGACACTTGCTGGCACCAAGGAGACTCAGGAGCTGCTTTTGGTCCCTGTGCTGGCCAGGGAGCATCCCTGGAGCCACATGCCCCAAGAACAGAGTGCTGCAGTGACAGTCATTTTAGGGCACGAGGGCCTGATCCTGGAGCCCCCTTGCCACCCTGTGTCAGGGCATGGGGGCCATGCAGGCTGCAGATGACCCCAAACCAGCTCCACACTGCAGGAATGGGGTGGCCAGCTCCAGTTCCAGCATGGGCAGGATCTTGGGGCCAGGACCTTTGCACCAAAGCCCAGCACCAAACAGCTCAGCAGCATCAGGCCAGCAGCAAAATGGGTTCAAACCATGAGCATGATGTGCTGTGGACCTCCAGTGCCACCAACTGCAGCCTGCCTGGCCACCCACTCATGCAGAGGGGCTCACCCTCATGGTGGGGATGGAGCCCAGAAAACATCAAGAAAGAGCAAAATAAGAAGGCTGGAAAGGAGGCCAGCTTGGCCAGCCTGAGCGAGCCGCCAGCTTCTCCCTGGCACCAAACAGTGGTCAATTGTGTTTTTCTTTTTTTAAAAAAGGTAACTCCTATTTGGATCTGCAGGCTACAGCATTATCATAGTCATACAAGTGCCCAACAAAGCATCTATTTAAAATGTCCTGAATTTTGATTACAGCCCGTCCCCTCTCGCTCACCCGCTTGCCGTCTTTCTTTCTCATTCATTACTTACTGTGTTAAGCTCCCTGAAATTCAAATAAAATCCCACCTCCCCCCCCCTCCATATGTGTTGGTCGATTCAGCTCCAAGTGCTGGGCTTGACAGATGAAGGGCAATAGAAGAGAAGAAAAAGCTGTCAAACCTCGCCGGGCTCTGTTGACTTCCCATCGCCCCCACGGCCGGAGGGGAGCCTGATCCATCTGGTTTGGAGTCAGTAGCACAAACAAAAGCAAAAGACAATGGCAGGAAGCACTTGAAAGTTCAAATTCTTGCTTTGGTTTCTCTTGGAACAACAGCACCTACGTAATGTGGCCGGCGGACAATAACACGCAGCCAGGGACACACAGAAATGCCAGAAGAATGTGCTTACACCACCAAAGGATCCAATATTTTTGTTTGATTGGAACAAAAATAGAAAAGGAAAAAAAAAAAGAAAATAAATGAAAAAAGAAAACAGCAAGACTTTGGAGTTCCTAGAGTTCTTGGATGGGGTTTCTGCAGCCAGGAGAGCTGTGAAGTGGGGTGGCAATGGTCCCGGGGTCAGCCCTGGGGGTTGGGTTTGGCTGCACCCTCAGCATGTCCCTGCTGCTGGGGCTGTTGGAGGTGGGAGCCCAGGGACACTAAGAGGCATCAGGGCTGCCATTTGTACCCACTGCCCAGCACAAATCCCCTGAAAAGGGGCTGCCCCAGGTCCCAGCCCTTCTGCAGAAACGCTGCATTTCCTGGGAAAACCCATCCGTGAAGCCATGGCTGGCCTGGCCCAGCTGGCTGAAGCCCTGGGGTAAGGTGAGTAGTGAGAAGCCACAGGGCTGAGCCTGTGGTGCCTGAATGAGGGTTTTGCAGCATCTCAGGTCCTGAGGGGCCAGGGGTGCTGCACCAGTGAGGAACCCTGCAGCACCCAGGGCAGCACCCTGCTGGCAGGAGGGATGATGGCACTTGTTGATGGGCTGGTGTCACACAGTGCCCCAAGCTCTTACAATGGGAGCCATGTTTCTCCCCTTATCTCCCGCATTTGGCCCCCAGGTGGCGAACCTGCAGGACTACCAGTGGTTGAGACTGGTGGTTTGGGCATCACCTTTTTTTTCCCTGCTCCAAACCAGCTGGGGCACTCGGTGCCTCTCTTTTCCATGCTGGGCTGTGTGTCCCCAGAGCACCCCAGGGAAGCAGCTGTGTCTGTCCCAGGCACCAGCCCATGCTGGCTGGGGCTGGCACAGGGCTTGGCACATCAGAGCAGAGGCTGGCAAATCCAGAAAGGTCATGCTGAGCCTTCTCTCCAGGTTTCCTCCTCACTGCCATTTGCAGGACACCCTCCTGGCACCCATGGGAACCCACACCCTGCAGCCAAATGGGGCATGGCACAGATTTCCCAGGGATGCAGACATTTCCAGAGCTGGCAAAATTATCAATATAGAAAAAGGCTCATCCCAAACCCCACCCTGCCACCAAGGGCCAGGCAGGGCCCAGCTGGTGCAGGCATGGGGCTCCTCTGCTCTTCCCACTTCCAGGAGCAACTAGATCTTGCCTGGAAAGCATCCATAGGTACAGAGCTCAGCCTGCTTTTGGGCACCAGCCTGCTCCAAATTCCATGAGGGGACAGAGATGTCTTTGGAGATGGAGACTCTCACCCCAGGTCTCTTCCAGGGGGTGGCTGGACCCACCACCAGTTTCTAACAGGAGGTTACCCATCATCACAGCCCAAGGGCTTGGTGAGGACCAGGACACTTCAAACCCTTGCTGGAGCCCAGGGAGGAATAAAAAAAAGCCCAGGAAAGTTTGCAGGGAGCCATGGTGGTATCAACTGGCCAGGCTGCAGCCCCATAGATGTACCCTATTCCCATGATCTCTGCTGGGAACAGCCTCCGGGCTCCCAGGGCCAGGGGAACTTCTTTAAGACCACCTCAAACCCCACATACCCCATCCAGCACCAGGCTTCAATCTGAGCCATCACCCCTCCACCAGTTTCCACATGCTGGGATGGGGCAAACCAGGACAGGCCCAGTCCTGACCTCCAGCTGGTGGGAAAGGGCTGGCAGGGACTGCAGCCCCCCCCAAATCCACCCAACCATCACCCTCAGGAGATGCATTGAACCCCAGAAGGTTCAGACACTGAAACAGGGACATGGGGGTCCAGACAGCCACCCCCCACCCCAGGAGCCTGGCAGCTTCACCCATAACCACATGGGAAAGAACAAATAAAAAAGTAATTTGATTTTTTTTATATAAAAAGATCAATGAAAAATTTATTTATAAATTTTGCACTCTGGGGCTACACGTCTATATCATACACTCAGGAATATGCTGTACTGTACAGACTTTATCCAGTTAGAAATGATCATATAGTGACCCACATACAGCTTCAATATAAGCCTAAAAATTCTTAACATTAATTAACATAATTAAAAAAGGTATTCGCATCTAAAGAAAAATCTACAGAAAAACTCCTTTCTGGAGCAATCTGTGCATCAGCTTCAATGTCTGCTTATTTCACTGACATTATCAATATATTCTTCTTACAAAAATAATAATAATTAAAAAGATGACTGCCAGAAGGCGACCAGTCATGCACGAAAGAGCCTCCCCCACCTGCCTCTTTTTTTTTCTTGTACTCCCCGTTTTGGCATGAAGGGTCAGCAGCACGATGAGCCAACAAGGGGGGCGGGGGAACCCTCATTTCAATTTGAATCAATCTGCATCCCTTTTACTTCTCAGGATCAAGAGAGACTGGGGTGTGGGGGTTGCATAGAAAATTGAAACTCTAGGGACTAGGGAGGGCAGCAGCTTTTCAGTAAAATACAAAGGGATGTAAAAATACATCAACTCACAATTTCAGAGCAAACCCCCTTCCCCCGACATACAGTTTCCCAAAATCTCAGCGTGTCTAAAGCTCCAGGAGGCTGGAAAGGAACAATACTTTTCTTTAACAACTCACCCAGCAATTCACACAGGAGATTCACAGTCTTAATAGGTATTTTATAAAAATATAAATATGGGTTACATCATGTTGTCTTTACAACACTGGACAGAGCTCCCTTTAGACTGGGTTTATAACCAAGATTTCTTTTTAAAAATCCATCTAGAACTTGGCTTTACAATACACTTTTTAATATCATGTCATAAATGTTATGACATTTCATTGTGGCAAATCCATTTAGTAAAAAAAAAAATAAAATAAATGTGCAACCATCTGGTAACAACGATCAAACCTTGCTAGAAAAGATCTTGTTCCCACCCCTATCGCACAGAAGCACCAGTGGAAGTGCTGGACACCCCCTTCCATGCTCGCAGAAAGACTTCGGCCAAGCAGTTCCTTGCAAATTACAGCATTACCAGTAGACACTTTTAACAGGGGTTTTTTTTTTTTCCTTTTCCTTCTTTAAATCTGGAGCTTTGAAAAAAATCATCTCAAGTCATTGAACCGGAGAAAACCAAAGACAAACGGCAGGTGAAACCATCAGAGACAAAGCAGAATGTTCAGTGCAATGGGAAACAATCATGGCAGAATCAAGTTTTGCTGTTTTTTTCTTTTTTTTTAGTTCTAAGACTAAGAAAACAAAACAAAAAAGCGTTACTTCCCAAACCATATTTCTGAAGCGCTCACCACCAGCTTCAAACAAAACCAGGCTCACAATATTCACCCACGTATATATTACATACACGATAAATAGTTAAGACAACCCAAATAAACCAGCAGGTAACTTATTTTCCTTTTTTTTTTTTTCATAATGGTTTGGATGCAGGGAGCAAGAGAAGAGAGAGCAGGGAGATGGCAGTGACATGGATGGTTTTAGTGCAGACGAAGAGAAGAGAACTGAAAGACCAGCAGGAGAAAGGAGACTTCTGAAACTTTCCACGTTTTCCATATGGATGTTCTTGTGCCATAGCAACAAAAAGCAGCATTTGCGATGATAGGTGCAGTCACTTCAAAATGCAACTTCGGGTGGCTTGCTCTTCTTCCTCCCTTTCTTTTATAAATATATATATTTATACATATATATCATATAAAAGGCAGGTGAATTTAACATACGTCAAATGAATCGTTCTGCATTGAGAAGTGTTATCCAAGTTTCACCAAAAGGAAAAAAAAAAACAAACAACAAACAAACAACAAAACAAACAAAAAAATAAAGGTCCCAAACTCTTTTCAGTAGTTTTCTGGCATCTCTAGGCAGCAGAGAGCGCTCGCGCCCCTTCGCTGTGCAAAAGCAAATCCTCTGCCCCTGGAGTTTATTTCAATTAAAAAAAAAAAAAAAAGTCCAGGATTTGCTAATCCCCCTTTGCACATAAAACCATTTTTTCAATTAAAAAAAAAAAAAGAAGTCCAGGATTTGCTAATCCCCCTTTGCACATAAAACCAGAAGGATTCAACGTCTTTTCCTGGGATCTCACGCGTGCTAAATGGATTCAAGGAGCGGGTGAGGACACAGATGTTCCTCAGACACCCAAAAATGACAAACCAAAAGCAGAAAAACCCAACACGAATTCGAACAACAAAAAAAAACACACCAAAAAACCCAACATAAAAAAAAAAAATAACCGGGGTGAGAAAAGCGTGTCTGTCATATTCCAACAGCGTCGCCTCGAAAAAAAATAAACCAGTGGTGGGAAAACCCTGGGAGAAGCAGAGAGAGGGAACTTGGCAGCTCCTCCAGGCCGGGAAGGGCCGCAGGGGCGGGGGGACCCCGGCAGCCCCCGGGAGCGGCGGGGAGGGGAGAGGCTGAGGGGGTTGAAATGAAGTCGGTTCTGAGCCAGAATACTTTAAGTGGAAGGGAACGAGGGGAGCAGGGAGGGAGGATTAAATATTAGCTGGAGGGGACGGGGGGGGGCCCTTAAAGCATCTGACCAGATGTCAAACTGAAACCGTGAATACTGAGTGCAGCCGAGGTAGATGGAAGAAAAAAACCAAACAAACCACATTACAGTAGGAAAACAACCCTTGGAAGGAAAAAAAAAAATAATAAAAAATATATAATGTAAAAGCAGGCAAACGGCGGCGTGTTTTGCGTGGGGCCCCAAATCTTCGCCAAATAAACCCCACGGGGGGGCGGGAGCAGCTTTGG
>NW_009952359.1:105271-107776 GCF_000747805.2 Chaetura pelagica | reverse complement strand
CCCCAGCCGGGACCCGCAGCCACAGCCCCGGCCGGGAGGGGATGGGGGTCCCCAAGGGGCCGCGGGGTCATCCTTTGTGAACACCCTCACATTTCAGGGGGACACGGTTTTGTGGTCAGGGACAGGCACGGGCTGGAACAGGGGACTCGGCCCCGCAGGATCCAGCCCCTCCGGAGGGTTGCAGGGGTTTTCAGGAATCCACGAGTGGGATTCGTTTTCGGGGGGAAGACTCAGACCCCACCAGATCCTACCGGCCCCAGAATGACCAAGCTTGGGGATTGCCCAGCCGGCGACCAGACACGGTGCAGGAGCGCTGGGAGGGGCTGACACTGAGGATGGGCAGGAAAATGGGCAAAAAGTTTCCAAAAATAACCCGAAGTAGCACTGGAGGGGCCCTCCCTGCACCCGTTTGGCCTGTGTGGAGCAAAAGGCCGGGGCTGGGTGGGAAGCGGGTCCCGGGGCCGCAGCTCCCGGTGTCTGCCGGGCGTTTGGTGCGGGAAGGAAGGAAGGAGCGTGTTGTAAACCGAGGTGACAGCAGCCGCGCCCAGGGCAGCTGGCCAGTGAGCTGCTGTCACCTGGCCCTGCCGGCATGTCCATTTGGGGATGGAAAGGGGAAAATCTGACAACTGCTACATTTTCCCCCATCGAGTGAGGTTTGGATCAAACATGCAGTCTCATCCATTGCATGGATGGAGGATGGTGGCCATGAGCCCAGGGCATGACTTGTGCTGTGGCATTTCCCTGTGGCTTTTTGCTGCAGCAGCTGTGGAAGGCTGGGTCTGGGCCCTGCTCCTTTGTTGGAGGAGATTAAACCAGACTGGAGTGGGCTGTGAGGAGCTGGCAGAGCAGGTAATTTTTCCTTCCGTAAGAGTTTCCTCTTCTAAGCCCATTTCTGCAGCTAGTTTTTTTCATCCCCATCTCTATCCCTATCCCATTCCCACCTCCACACCCATCCCCATTTCCCCATCCCCATCCCATTCCCATCTCATCCCATGCCCACCTCCATCTCCATCACCATCTCCTTCTTCACCCACATCTCCGTCTCTTCCTTCATGCACATCGCATCCCATTCCAACCCCTGTTGTGTCCCTATCTCCATCCCATCCCCATCCATCCCTGTCTGGTCTCCATGTGTCACCCCCCCTTGGTTTCCCCAAGCCAGAGTTTTCCCAGTCACATCTTTAATACTACCTCATCATTCCCATGGAAAAGGGAAGACTGGGTTGTGACTGTGGCCAGGGGCTTGGGTTGGGCGCAGAGTGGCACTGAGCTGCACCCTTCTGGTGTCCTGTGTCTGTGCAGCTTTTCCCAGGACAGCCCTGTGCCACTGAGCCATGCTATGTTGGCACAGGGCACCCAGCTGGATTTGGGGTCCACATGTGGGTGCAGGAGACAGGTTTGCGCAAGGACAGCAAAGAGGATCCACCCCCTGCCTGCCCCATTCCCCTGGAGCTCCTCCTGCAAAGCAGGTGGTGGGTCTGTCCCAGCCGTGGTGGCAGCAGGGAACACAAGTGGCAGCCCCTGCCCTCCTCTCTCCTGTGTTGCCCCGCTGGGGTGTCAGGCTGTGCTGTGACTCGGGGTGGTGAGTTACAGCTGAGCCCGGGGGCCCAGCACAGCCCAGCCCTGCCTGCAGCCACAGGGCAGGAGCCACCACTGCCCGGCGGGACACTCAGCAAACTCACCCCGGTGGAGCTGTCAAAGATGGGGTCGTGCAGCCGTTCTGCCAGAGCCGGGCATCTGTGGGGGTCAAGGCTGTGCTTCTGCTGGCTCCTCCCATCCTTTCCACTCCTAAACACCCCGGCACAGCTGATTTTGTGCATTTATGGGCCGTATCCTGTGAGGTGTTGAGGCCTCTCAGTGAGCCGTGGGAGAGTGGGAATTGCTCACACCTCCCCGGCCTGGGGCTTGGCCAGAGTTACATCTTCGCAAGCAAATCTGCATTTGCCAGTGACACTGGTGAGAAAAATAAAGCGTCCGGGCAGGGACCCAGCCATGCAAATGTTCAGGGCTGGCAGGTGGGGGCAGGACGAGGCCTGGGAATGGCGCCAGGCAGGGAGGGAAAACAGCAAAAAGACAACCAAAAAAAGGGAAGGAAAAAAAAAAGGCAACTTTGAAACCCTGCATTTTGTCTCCAAGTTGTACCCCAGCCCCGTAACCGGAGAGCAGCTGGGTGCTGGGGTTTGGGGCTGTGGAGGGACCCATGGTGGGTGCTGGGGGCCCCTTTCCTGCCACCCGATGAGTTGGTGGGCTCACCAGGACCCCTCGTCTCACCCAGGTTTATCTGCTCCCCGCTGAGAACAGGGGAAGCTCTGGAGCTGGAGACAGTGGCTGGAGGCGGGGAGAGGGACCCAGCCCTGCGATGCCTTTAGCAAACCGTCACGCCAAGAGGCACGGAACAAATTTCCCCTCCTCAAAGAGACGTGACGACCAAATTTCCCCTCCCCCCCCCGCCTGATGGAAGCTGCGGGCGAGAGGAGCAGGGCGGGCAGCCACCGGCACGGCCAA
>NW_009952359.1:85972-103909 GCF_000747805.2 Chaetura pelagica | reverse complement strand
GACGGGAGCGGGCCCAGACAGAGCCAGGGGCTGGGGGCTGCAGTTGCTGCTTGGGAATGGTGTTCCCTGCCGACAGGCACCTTTGGCTGGGAGGAGAGGGGAGCTGTGCCCAGGGGCACGGGGGAGGGAGCAGTGGGGAAGGGGCTGTGGAGAGGCCTCGGGTAAAAACCTTTTGCCCTGCCCAAGAGCTGCCCTGCTGGCAGCAGGGGCACACGGGGGGACAGCCACGGCTCCCCATCCAGACAACATGGGCACATCCCACGCCACGTGCCCTCAGCAGCACCTGAGCCGTGTCCAGGGGCTGGGCCCTGCTTGTCCCACGGGGAGAACCCTCCCGAGGCCAGAGCTGGGGTTTGCAGGAGAAACCCCGTGATCCTGCAGTGAGGACACGTGTGCAGATGCCCCGTGTCCCCTGCAGGGAGCAAGGCACCACTAGCAGAGCTCTCTTGGGCAATCTGGGGAAGTGACAAGGGGAATCTCCAGGCATCCCCCATCCTCCCGGGACACCTGCACCATGGGACCCACTGCAGGAACATGGGCTGGGGACTGCCACTTCCTGCAGATGCCACAGCAGATGCTGCTCTGCTTGTTCCCTCCCTCACAGCCTGTGGTGAACAGGATTAAAAACCTGAGCAAGACTCAAGAAAGGTGATAAGCCTGTGTGTGGTTGTTGTCCTCTGGGAGATGTGGGCTGAGGGACCCCAACTCACCACGGGGGCTGTGGTGTTGTGGTGCCAGGTGGTGTGGGTTGGGCTGTCCCACTGCAGCTTGGCCTTTAATCCTTCCAGTGCCCCTTATCAGTCCTTATCCTGCTGGAAATGTTGCAGCTCTCCTGATGTTCAAACCCTGTCTGTAACATACAGCCTCTGTATCTGAAAGTGGGAAAGTGATGTTGAAGCAGAAGGCCACCAACTGGGGGTGTAGAGCTGCTTCTGCCCTGTACCCATGTCTCCCAGGACATACAGTCCCTGGGGCCACTCGTTTGGCTGCTGTGTAGGTCACAGGGATGAAGAAATGTCTCCCCACTGCTGCCGCCAGTTGGTTCCCCCAGAAGGTGTGATAAAGCCCATTGGGACTGGCCTGGGGATCCAGTGACTACTCCATGGGGACACTCCTAGGATCAAGGCAGTCTGGGGGCTGACACAGCCATAACCTCCTGTGGAACCATGGCAGGCCATGCCTGGTGAGCGGCTGGAAGCTCCTTTGCTCATATTGGCAGGCTGATTGGAAGGGACCAGACCTGGACAATTTCCCAGGGAGCAAACATCCTCTCAGTGCCAAGCTCCCTCCTCACGTGGCACCAACACCTCTCTCCTCTCCTGCCCCCGGCGAAGGGCCAGCAGAAGTGACCCCCAGCCCGTGGGAGCAGCATTTCCACCATCTGGGGTGGCACAAGGGCCTGAGCTTGCAGCCAGGTTCTGGGGCTGTGCCCAGAACCCCACTGGGTTGTTTGAAAACGGCAGCCGAGCAACTGGGAGCTCAATCTGAGCATCTGGCTGGAAGAATAGCTCCATGTCAGGGATGGGCAGCAGTACAGCCCTCACCCTTCTCCTCCTCCCCTCGCTGGCTGCCTTGGGGACTGACCAGCCATGAGTTCAAGGCACAAAGTCACGCCAGAGAAAACCGAGCTGATTTCTCTGAGCCAGTCAAATATGCGTCGAGGTTTCCGCTCCAGATTACAGGAGGAAGGAAGTTTGCTCGGAAGGGGATGGGGATAAGGTGGGGGAGAAGGGAGGGAAGCACATTCCTGCCTGGTGAGGAACAATGTTGATACATTCATTTGTAAACTAAAGCTGCCCTGAGCGCCAAACACCTTGTCCTCATCAAACTCCAAAGGATGTGCCAGGAGTACACAAGGCAAGGAGAGGAACCTGCCTGATATCCGATGCAGTGTGTGTTTTTTCAGGGCTGAGAGATGCAGCTCATTCAGGTCTCATTCAGGCTGGCATGATAAAACCAAGATAAACTCCTCTCCAAGATAAACTCCTCTCCTCTGTAACACATGGGGTGATGCAGGGGCAGGAGCTGAGTGCAGGTGAAGTGACCCAGGGGTTGAAGGGCTCTGGCCCACCCAGAGCAGACAGCCCTCTGAGAGCCCTGCTAAATGGCTCCATAAACCATGGAGAATTCATGACTGCCCTAATAAGTGTTAAACATTAGTGTGGCACAGACAATGGGGGTTTTAATTAATATTTTTTTTTTTTAAGTAGACAGATAGGGAAACAATACTGTAGGCTGATTGAAAAGCTGGTTTAATTCCCTTTCATGTGTATCCACCATTCAAAACTGGACAATTTATTACTTCCTGGATGCTGCTCAAAGCCAATCCAATGTGGAATTTGATGTTGGCTGCATCTATGACTGCAGATGACCTTGCTGCACAGATCCCACCTCGGCATCACCTCCTGCAGGCAGCAGAGAGGAAGAGGTGCTGTGCTGGGTCTCAGTTGCTGCTTCCATTCCCAGGAGCTGGATAAGACCCTTTGGGAGCTGTTTCATGCCATGCCCACATGTACACACAACCTGCTGGTCTGCCCATGGGTTGGTCTTCTCCTAAAGGAAGTCCCACCATGGTAAACCTGCCTCACTGCAGCTGGTGGCTGTAGGGACAAGAGCTCATCCTCAGATTGATGGAAATGGCAAAGAGATAAAGTCCTAGAAGTGGCCGGAGGTGACCCTGCTGTCCCCAGGGATTGGAGAGAAGGAAGGGTCCCTTCCAGGCAGCTGTGTGGCCAGGAACTGTTCCCAGGGTGCAGAGTAGGGTCAGTGTGCCCTTCTGTCCCCCCCACCAGCTCCCCTCCACAGTGAAAGTGCTGGCAGATGGGTGTGAAGCCACAGCTCCAAAAAAAAACCAGTGAGCACAGCCTAGAAACACCAATGGGCTGGTTGGAAGAGCTCTTTGGGTGGCTCAGGGCTGCAGCTCGCACCTCCCTGTTCTGGGCTGGGATGACTCAGATGTTTGTGTGACTCAGAAGCTCCCCAAAAATGGTGTCTGGAGAGGTTGGCCTGGCAGCCTCCAGTGGCCCTCCTGCCCCTGAGCAGGGATGATGTAGGATGGAGGGATTAAGACCTTCAGAGATGGTGGCACTGATGGATGTGAAGACATATGTTATGGTCCCTACTGCCAAGGCTGCAGCTGGCACACTGAAAGCACCTTCCTCCAAGCATGTCTATGTCGAAGCAAGGTGCGAGACACAACTCAGGCCAGAGGGACCTCACCTGCTCAGAAGGAAGGTGCTTACTTCTGGTACTGCCACTGGGGATGGGGAACGATTTTTAAACATCTACCCATGAGCGAGAGGCAGAAAACCTGGTATCATTGTGCCATTTCCTAGTGCCAAAACCCTGCACCAACTCAGGAGTCAATACTGGCGCTCATCCCAATTGCCCAGGACAAGGCAGTTATGGCCCTAAGACGGGGAGGTTGGCCCAGGGCACATAAAACCAGAGTCTGTGTCCCCAGCCGACTGTATCATCACGCACAAAGTGGGTATTTGGTCCCTCCACATACCAGGTTTCCAGCACCAGAAGCCCTACAAGCCAGAGCAGCAGGCCAGCTGCATTTACAGATGCTACTTTAACAGAACATAGTTAATCCTCTGCTGTCATTGCCTGGCTCCAAACTGTTGCACCAGAAATGTGACAAAAATGACTTGCGGATAAAAGCAAAGAGGAAATTCCTACTTGAGATAGAGATAATTAAGGAACCTATAGTAACACCTAGAGAGAGTGTAGAGCTGGAAAATCAGGACCTGAAACACAATCCCTTCAGGTTAT
Organism: Chaetura pelagica; assembly: GCF_000747805.2. Lineage (NCBI taxonomy): Eukaryota > Metazoa > Chordata > Aves > Apodiformes > Apodidae > Chaetura > Chaetura pelagica. Next base: position 100,132 of record NW_009952359.1, on the reverse strand, counting down.
ATGCAAAAATGTAGACAACTGAGGAGGGAAACAGAAAGAATTGATAGAAAAATGATGGGCACGGAGGGCAAGATCAGCAGAAGGCATTTTAATCCCATTAGGAGAAATAATCCCCATGGCTGGAGGTGTCAATGTGTGTGCAGGAAGGTGTGCCAGGCCCTGGGAGCCTCCAGCAAAGTGGGAAAATCCCTCTTCTTCTGTCTGTCTCTGGAAGGAGCTGCCATCACCAGGGCAAACTGGAAGAGATGGGGAAGGAGGTGATGAACGTGACAGGGGAGGGAAGTTTTTGTTCAAACAGACCATTTTTGGGTGGTGACTTCTGGTGCCTGGAAGGGTGAGTGGCTACCAGCCCCTGAGGACACCAGGCAGTATTGTGACAGGAGAGGAGAGGAGAGGCAGTGATGCAGGAAGGGATTGTCCGGGGTTCTCCAGGGAAATTCACCGTCCCCATGAACTGAGGAGGGAAACAGAAAGAATTGATAGAAAAATGATGGGCACGGAGGGCAAGATCAGCAGAAGGCATTTTAATCCCATTAGGAGAAATAATCCCCATGGCTGGAGGTGTCAATGTGTGTGCAGGAAGGTGTGCCAGGCCCTGGGAGCCTCCAGCAAAGTGGGAAAATCCCTCTTCTTCTGTCTGTCTCTGGAAGGAGCTGCCATCACCAGGGCAAACTGGAAGAGATGGGGAAGGAGGTGATGAACGTGACAGGGGAGGGAAGTTTTTGTTCAAACAGACCATTTTTGGGTGGTGACTTCTGGTGCCTGGAAGGGTGAGTGGCTACCAGCCCCTGAGGACACCAGGCAGTATTGTGACAGGAGAGGAGAGGAGAGGAGAGGAGAGGCAGTGATGCAGGAAGGGATTCTCCAGGGAAATTCTCCCATACCCAGGGTCCCCATGAAGCCAAAGCCTTGGCAGCAGGAGACACAGTTCCTGAGTCCTCCATGCGTAGGTGTGGCATGGTGCTGGGCATGAGCATCTCTGGCTGGGGCATCATCTGTGAGGGTTTGCTTTGTGACTCCCAAACCCAGACAGGGAGGAGAGAAAACGGAGATCTGGTGCTGTAGTTTTGCAGGGCACCCGTCATTCCACACTCAGAGCAGGGCTGGGGGTCTCCTGGTGCAGGAGCAAGGTCTGACAGACACTGCTGTGATGATGATGGGGATACTCAGCCAGGGAGGAGGCTTCTTCTCAAAACTGCTGAGTCAAGAGTAGAGAAGAAGGGAAAATAGTCTCCCAAGCACCCCCTGGGAAACAGAGACCCTCGTAGCTGCTTCTGGCTAGAGCCAGACTCACACCCCAGTGTGACCCAATGGAAGGGGCCAGGCTCAGCATCCTGTCCCTGCCAAAACCTGTCCCTGCCTTTAAGCACATGCAGGGCCAGCAGTGCATTCTGCTGAGGTGACAGTCCCTGCCATTCCAGTGCTGACAGCGTCCTCCTCAACTTTGCTCATCACCAGTGAAGGAGGTGACATTATTTTATGCTTCTACTCAAAAGAAACAGGAGTCCAGCAGCAAACGAGGCAGGGTGGGTGGCCCTGGAGGGAGATGGGGACAGATGAGTGGTCACAAGGATCCTGCCTCTCTCTGCCATCTTCTGATGGAGATCAGGACAAATGAACACACTGTGACCCTGGGCACACCAGGGATGCTGTGTGGCAGTGGCACAGGTTCATGCCTGTGGCCAGGGCTTGGCAGGGACGGGTCACTGGTACTAAGGCACAGGCAGGAGCTCGTGGCAAGAGGGATGTTTAAAATGGAAAAAGTATATTGTTTTTTTTTGCCAAAGGGCTGAGATGGGGGTGAGAAGTCCCAGGGGGAAGGAGCCCATGTGGCCAGGAGTGCTCGGCAATGGAATGGGAACCTGGCACCAGAGCATGAGCTGCTGGGCAGGCGTGTCCCTGGCCCGTAAACATCACACTTCAGCCAAGAGCCCCTTGGGCTCTCTCAGCAACTACATCAGGGCCTGGCAGTTAACTGGGATTGGGGGAGGAATTCTGCAAATGCTCTTCAGTGGTAGGGGTCAGTGGTTGGTTGATGCTGCCTCTGGGCTGGAAGTTGTGGGTGGCTGTGCCTGGAGCAGCTGGACCCACCCCAGGCCCCACCTTGGGGGTGCCAGGAGAGCTCCCAGCAGAGCAGGACCAGGTTGAGAGGGGACTCTGGAAACAGGTTGTGGTGTGACTTGAGTCCCACAGGCTGGGGAGCGCTCTGGGCACTGGAGATGCTCCCTCCCCTGTGCTGCTGTTGGGGACGTGGTTCCTGGCTCCTCAGCATGAGTGACCTGGCAGAGGGGCACTGGCATGAGGGACCCTGCTGGGTCAGCACCTCCTGGCTGGCATTTTGGAGAGCCCTGCCATGCTCTCACCAAGCCCAGCCTGGAGGGAGGCAGGAATAAAGCAAAGAGGCCGCTCCCCAGCCATCTCCAATTTAATGATCTCATGAAGGCCACGTATTCTCAGGCTGTCACAAACCATCAGTGCAAATGTAACTGCACCACCCCCCCGACCCCAAAACAAGAGGCCCCTTCCAGCCTCACAGTGCAAACCCATGGCTTGAACCTGCTGAGATTCACCAAGGAACAGGTCCCCCGTGGTCCCTGTCCCACTGTGGAGCTGTCCCAAGCCCCTGCATCCCCCCTCAGCTCAGCTCATAGATGCTCTGCTCATCCCTGCAAGGGACAAGGACATCCTGAAACTGGGACACAACACGTCCAAAATGCGACCCTTCCCAAAACACTTTCCCGCAGCGGGTGCAGCAGTAGAAGTCGGTGAGCTCAGCTTTGTCCAGTACCCCGGGGGGGATGGCAGCCACCTGCAGGGCTGTTCCCTCCTCCAGCGCTGCAGGAGCCTCGCACTGCTCCAGCCTCTCCAGCTGCTCCCTGTGTGGGGCGTCCCCGGGCTGGGCTGTGCCACGGGCTGGCACTGTGGCATTGCAGATCCAGCTGGGCTCCTCCTTGCTCCCCGCTGGGCAGCCTGTGGGGAGAGGAGACAGCAGATAATCAGCCACTGGTGTGATGAGCCGGTCTGTGCTCAGCCAGGTGGATGACCCTTGTGAGGGCCCCATCATTCCTGCAGAGAGTCCTGGCTCTGCCCTGCATCCCAGTGTGGAGCATCCCATGAATGTGGGAGAAGGTGGCCACCAGCACCCACCAACTGCCTGCCCTGAGCACGGTACCTGTGCAGCCTCCTGCTGCCCAGTAGCTCTCAGTGCCTCCCACAGCTCCTCTGTGGTGCTCTGCTGCTTTGGTGTCTGCTGTGGCCTTGGGAGCTATTCCAGTCTGGGTAACTGCACCAGTGCTGCTGCTGCCCTGGGTGCAATGGTTTGTCTCCCTGTCACAGGCAGGGCAAGGCTGGTCTCTGAGCTGGGCTGTGCCCTCCCCCCCACACCCCCTGCATTACAAGTAAACTGCAAGGGAAGACCTTGCTGCTGATTTAATTAAAAAGACCACCATTAATAGCTGTCTGCACTGGTGACAACACCCACAGCTCTCCTGGCCTGCCTAAGACACAGCCTGTTGGTGTCTGTTTGACATCCACCTGCCATCATATAACCTGGGCATGGCAGGGCAGGACATGGGGCTGTGTCCCGTGGGCCATCCCTGCACGTGCCCAGGGGGGCAGGTGGGTCACTGCCACTGCAAACTTAGTGCCACAAACCACACAGTGTTCCCTACAGATCAGGGCAGGCTCATGGCACAGCAGGTTGCTGGATCTGGTGGCAGATGCCAAGGGCTGAGCTCATCTGCAGGGACACCTGCAGGTACTGCTGCAGGTGACTAATTTTTGGCTGGGGGAATTTGTCTTGCCCAGGTATCCATCAAGACAACAAAAGGCATCCTGCATCATTCCAGCAGCACCTCTGGAGCATCCAGCTTGCCCTACTCGAGGATCAGGGGGAGCCTGGTGAGGAACCAGCTATGGACACAAATCTGCCTTTCTTCTCTCCTCACCGTGCCTGTTCTCGAGCAGCAGACCTCTGCATCTGCCTCGTGGACAGGAGGGACCCTGCTGGGACTTTGAGTGCAAACCACAATTGAACTGATGCTTCCAGATGCTGCATGTACACCATTCCTCACCACAGAGACCCCCAAAACATTCCCTGTCCTGACCCTGAATGGCCTCAGCCTCACCAGTGCCAGGGCAGGGACACTGGATGCTCCTGCAGGAATCCTGGGCAATTTGCTCTCTTTTCTGACATGCTCCATCAGCAGACCCCCTCCTAATCTGCAAGGAGGGGTGAAACCTCCAGCTCCCCCAAACAACCTGTGGGCTCATGAGAAAAAGGCAGGCAGGGAGGAAAAGTTCATCCCTTAAATGGGGGAGAAAAAGGCCGTGATGGTCACCCAGGAGTTTTGCCTTTCGCTTGCATCAGCCCCCTCCTAATTGTGGCTCTTCAAAGGGTTGAAAATGCTATATCACTTCAAAGTGACCATTTTTGAATGGGAGCTTGTAAAACCCCCTTCTCCCCCTCCCACCAAATTCTTTCCAGGGCTTTTGAAGATGCCTGCGCTCCCCTGGCTGCCGCGGTGAAAGGGCCGCTGGGCGCCAGGCACAGGGTGCCAGCCCAGCACACGCTGGGAGCTGTGCTGGGGAAAGGTCAGATCCCGCAGAAAGAAAAAGGGTTTCCCTGAGGGAAAGGGGGGAATTTTTGAAGGAGGGATTTTTTCTCCCCCTTGAGATGGGTAGAGCCTTCCCTGGCAGAGCTGCTGCTCCTGTGGGGATGCAGCCCAGCTGGCTGTGATGCTGGGATTGTGGAGGCACCCTGGAGATGGGAATAAAAGGCATGTGTGGGGTGTCTGGGGCCCAGGGGAGCTGAGCACATCCTTCCAGTGTGCTGGGAGATTTTCAGATCTGTGGCTTCCAAAGCTCTGCCATGGTTGACACCAGCGGCTGGATTCCCACCGGATCTCTGCTGAGGAGGAATGAAAGCATCTCCTTAGCAAATCAATTTGAAACACCTCTTAGGGACTAATAATCCCATTATAAAACATCTTGAAAATAAAAAGCCCTTTTGCCTCTCACTCACCTCTCCTCCTCTAGTCCAGGTCACCCTGGGGATGACAGAGCCTGGCGGGGGCTGAGCCCTGCAGCCCCCCAGCACCCAGAGTTGAGCACCCACACATGCCAGTGCTGCTGAGCCCCATGGGCCATCCCTGGCTGGCAGCCCTGCTTAGCACACAACCATCTCCTCCTGCCCTCACACGTGCTGCCCATCACATCCCCAGCTCCTGCCCACCCCTGCTTGCCCGTGGGAATTAATAACCTGTGGGAACAGCACAAATCACTGCTGTTCCCACCCATGGACATGTCTCACCTCCCAGCAAGTGCTGCCATGCCCAGGGGAAGGGGATGCTGCAGGACCCAATTTCTGCTTATTTCTGCATGAGGTTCATCCCTGGGCTAAGCAAGGCCACCCTCAGTGGTGGGACCCCACCTCTGCAGCCTAGGAGATGTCCCCCCCATAGCAGCCCAAGCTGCTGCCAGGCACCCCAGAGCTCAGCTGGCCCCAAGCTCCTGCAGCCCCCGGCCACTGACACCATGGCAGTGGAGAAGATCTATACATCTCATGCCCTGAGGCACTGCATGGCTTCTAGTGCCTGAAAACCCACAGCACCTTCACCCCAAGTGACACAGGGCCAGTGGTGTGAGCCCCAAGGGCAGCATCTGGGAACCCTGCTGCCACCTGCAATTACTCAGGTGACAGTCCCACATAAGCTCTGGAAGGGAACTATTGGAGCAGGGGGCCTGTGGTGGGCCAGGTGACTTATCCAAAAGACCCCAGGGAAGGCAGAGCCAGGCCAGGAGCTGCAGCTCCTTGTGCCCTGTTGAGAGGTCCTGCCTGAGGATGGGGAGGGATAGCCCATATTGGGGGGCAGGGTGCATGACACAGGCTGCTGATAGCAGGCAGGGGGACATGCACTGTCCCCTGCCCACAGAGAGGCCCTTAGCAGTGCAGGGGTCATACTGAAAGGCCACTGTGATGGTGACACTGATGACCTGTCGTGCTTACAGCCTATTCTGTCGCCTGCAATGCAGGAGTCAGCGTTACTGGGACCACCCACTGTGGGATGGGGGGCACAGGAGGGCCTGGGAAGCCAGGACAGAGCAGGATCAGGGCAATACTCCTTTGAACCTGTGCCCATTCCCCTTTCCCAGACTACACAGCCCTGATTTAGCTGGAAGCAGCCCATCTCCACTGCGTGAGCTCTGGGCACCCTTGAGGATCAGTGTCAGGGCATTATCAAGTAACTGAAACTCCTGGGGGGGAGCTGAGTACTTGTGCAGAAAATCCTGCCCCACAGGCCCCATTTCTAGCCCAGGTCCCTCTGTGTCACCCTAGCTAAGACCCGAAGCCTTGGGGCAAGGAGCTGGGTGCGTGTCCCAGCTGGCTCAGGCAGGGACCTGGCACTGGCCCCATGAACTGCAGCCTCCTGCCACCTCCCCAGGGGTGCAGGGCTCCAGCAGGGCTTGTGCAAGCCCAGAGCCCTTCTCCCAGCCTGGCAGCCACACCCAGCTGTCATCGGCCATGCACACACGGGAGGCTCGTCCCTAATTAGGCAATTAAGGCTGAGGTGTTTTGGAGTGAAGTGAACATGGTAAAGGCTTTGCACAAGGCTGCAAGCAGACCTGGGAGCATTCTTGGAGTACAAAGGTGCATGGGAAACCTCGCTGTGGTGAGAGATGAAACCTGATAAGAGGAGTTACAAGCCTGAGAAACACACTCAGGGCACTGAAGATGTCTGATTATCTTTTCCTCCTTGATAAGGCAGATAAGCAAAGGACAAAGGACCTGGGATTGTGCAACCTGGGCTGCAGCAGCCTGGCCACGTTCTTAAGACGTTCCCAGGGCAGAGGAGGGAGGATGAGCTTCAGGCAAAAGGCATCTCCAGTTCCCATCACCTCCCTGTGCCACTGTGGCAGAAATCCCTGCAGGGTCCCATGCCCAGTGCCAGGTGGGAACACGCAGTGGTCCCCAGCTCCTTCCTGGAAGCATCAGCACAGTGTGGCTGTCAGTGGGTGCACACAGAGCTCTCACACCCATAGCTGTGAAAATGTCCCGGGCTTCTGACCCCAGCAGTGGCTTTTCATATGAGCAAACAATATCGTTCTGGAAAGGGGGAGCAGGCAGAGCATGACCTGGCCAAGCCTGGGGGTGTTCCTGGCTGGTGTAACCACCACAACCCCCAGTCTCAGCCCTGCACTGCAGCCCCTTGGTCCCCATCCCTGCCCCACTTGGGCACAGATGTGAGCCTGCTCCAGTCCAGCCCCCTGCACCGCAGAGGGAAGAGAGCCCAGGGCTGCCTGGGGTAGCCTGGTTGAGGTTGAAGGGGACTGAGCAGCCCACAGCTCCATGGGTGCAGCCCCTTGGGGACCTGTCCCCTGCCCACAGAAGCCTGCAGAGCTGCTTGAGACATCCAGGGTGCCTCAGCCTCTCCTGCACTCCAGTTCTAGTGATGAAGCAGAGAGGATGTACAGGCTGCTCCATGGATGCCAGAGCCCTCCCGGGACAGAACTAGGATCACCCACCCACCCTGTGTGGCACCAAGGTGTGTGTGATGCTCAAGGCAAAGCCAAACACTGTGGAGCAAGGATGCATGGCAGGAAAAAAACTGCATCCAGCCTCAAGGCTTTGGACATGCAGTGGCCTCTTCTCACTGTGCCACGGAGCCCCTGGCTAAGAGAAGCAGGTCCCACCAGCCCCTCAGCTGTTTTGGTGAGGTGGCTGTGGTGCAGGGACACGGCACCATAATAGTGTCACCTTGGCTTGGCACCACTGCACAGCCTTCCCTGCACTGCCATCTGTAGCTCTGCCTCCTGCCCACCCATGCAATGCCTTCTCCAGCTTCCAGCCAGGCTCCAGCGTGGAGCCAAGGGCCAAGAAGGGAAAGAAACCCTCAGGAGGGTGCCCCAGCTGGGCTGCTGAGAGCCCCACCAGCCCCACACCATTGCCCACCGTGGGGATGTCCTGCTGCTCCTCCAGGCACCTGCAGGGCTGCCCAGGGCTCATCCTGCACCTGTGGGATGTGATGTTGGAGAAGTGGGGCACTGCAGAGCTCACTGGTCCTGAGTACTACCTTTGGCTGGTCAGGCAGGATGCTCTCCCAGCATGGGGCTCCCCAGGGTGCTGCAGTGAGTTCTTCAAGCACGCTCCAACCCTGTGCCTGCTGCTCTGGTCTCTCCAGAAGAGAGCAGAGGCTCCAGCCTGCCCTGCTAGCAGCACGGCCCAGAGAAAAGTAGGACCAGTTGTTATTTATGTTTTGCAACATGTTTCAGATGGCAAGGGATGATTTTTGGATTAAAGCAGCCTTTTCTGCCCGGCAAATACCACCCAGATAGAATATGCTCCATCCTTGCCTTTCCCAGGGACTGGATTACATTGGGAAGAGAATCCCCCAAGCACTGCGGCCTCGTGCCAGCTGATTTTACCACACTGAGTAAGCAAGAAGCTTCTCCTGGCCAGACGAGAGCCTGTGACCCATCCCATCCCCGGGGTCATTTAGGAGGCCTCTAGCACCATCACAGCTTGCCCATGCCATGTGGTGACCCACAGAGCTGCTGCCTCTCTCTGCCCCATTCCCTGCCAGCTCCAGGCACCCGAGCTGCTCAGAGCATCCCACTGGGAAGAGGCATCGTGGGGCACAGCTGTCCAGGCTTGAAACTATTTCCAGCACTTCCATCAAAGCCCTCATGCAGAGAATGCAGCTGTGTCAGGGAAAAGGTTCCTTAAAACCTGAGAAAATCCTTGGTGCAAGTTGGAGTGAGATATTATAGGATGAATAATGAGCTTTTCATCACTTGGAAGCCCTGCCATAAAAATCCAGGAGCCAAACGGAGCAGCACTGGCCTGAGCTTCACAGCCAAAACTTCAGCAGCCCCGGGCTGTCTGCAGCCAGACCCTGGCACTCAGGGAGCCCCTGGGCTTTACATCAAGGATTGGTCCTGGAGGATCTGCCCCCATGCACAGCTGACAGCTGCCCCAGCATCAGTGCCTCCTGCCTGCTGCTCTGAGAGAGGTGAAGTCCCCTGGAGGAGGCTCCTTCCTTGCCTGGAGGCACGAGTAGGGAAAATGTATTTTCTTGCCAAGCAGCAGCATCTGGCCATGGTCCTGAGGGTTAATCCATGTGTGGTGGCAGGGACGGGATGACACAGCCTGGGCTGGAGACACAGAGCAGGGGCCAATTCCCAGGGTGGGTGAGCAGCTGGGAGCTGTGGGTGCTGAACTCCCCTCTGGAGTGCTGGGCCACGGCTGAGGGCAGAGCAGGTCCCTGCCACCAGTCCCCTCCAGAAGGAAAATATGAAGGAAACTGGGGAACGTCTGAGGTTTTCCTTAAGAACCCAGGCTGCCCATCCCATCCCACCACTGTCCCCAGCAAGCCATGACGAGACACATTTTTCCCCTGTATCTCTTCCACAAAACTTGACCCCAGTTAGGACATTTTGGGACAACCTAGCTGAGCTCACGCTGATGCTCACAATCCCAGCAGCCCCAAGAAGACTCTACATAAAACCAGAAAGCCTGGGGTGGCCAGAGCCCTGGGGCACAGGGGACCCTCCTGGCAAGAACCTGGGGGTCTTCACTTTGGATCAGGTGCCACTTGCCCAGCCATGCCCACCTGCCCATGAATCACAGGTTCTTTTTTACATCTACACTGCAGCAAAACACCAGCTGAGGATGTTGTGGCTTCCTCTGTCCCTGATGGCTTCATGTTGGAGGATGCTCCCCATCAGGGGATGCTCCTTGACGAGGTCATACCCAGTGTGGCCAGCATGGGGCTCCCACCTGGCCCAGCAAACAGGGTCCTTCCCCATGAAACTCCCCCCAGGGACACAAGGGACCCAGTGAGAGGCTGCCTGGCACAATGGGGACACGGGGTGTTGCAGACAGGGTGTAAAGAGTAGAGCAAGGGGGTCCCTGAAGAGTCTGTGTGGAGAAGCAACGGCACCATGTGAGACCCTCCCAGCTCCATCATCCCCATCCTGGAGGAGGGAAGGGGATGATGCTCACATGGCTGAACACAAACCACAGCACTTCTATTTCCCATACTTGAAAACTGGCTGAACAGGCCTGGCTGGTCGCTGGGTACACACACTAGTGCCCTCACTAGAGAAACCACTGGGGAGGATGCCCTGGCCTTAGGGAAGTGCAGTGCTCCCAGGCTGCTGGCACCATGGGAAAAGCCACCCCACCATGGCCCTCATCCCCAAAGCCACATGTGCACTTCCCAGTAAAGCCACAGCTGCCGGGAGCACCTGGCAGCCACCACTTCACACTGCTCTGCCCTATCAAGCAGATGGGGAAACTGAGGCACGGCAAACGCGTGCAAGGGCAGAGCCTGGGCTGGGTGGGAGCAGTGAGGGTAGCACATCTCCATCATGGTGTGCCTGTGGTGGGTGTTACCCAGCACCAAAACGTGGCTGGCTGTGGGGAGGGCAGTGCCAGGTGAGCAGAGCTCAAGGCAGGGCATGGAGGAGCCTTCCCTCCCCAGCCCACCAGAGCCTCGTTGGGCCGGTGCTGCCTCACTCCTCCCTCAGCCTGAGCTCGTGTATGTGGCACCAGGAGAGCAGGTGAGAAAGGCTCCACCAGCAGTGCCAGCTGAAGGCATTTCGCAGCCCAAGGTGAGTTTTCCAAGTCAGGTGGTGGTGGCCTTAGGCTGTCACTTGGGCCACTGCTGGCATGTCACCAAGCCACCCCAGCTCCTGGCAGGGCAGTGGAGGGCAGGGGGCTGGGGGCTGTGCTCAGCCTGCACCAGCTCTACCAGGCACAAAGGGGTTGGAAGAACTCTGCAGGTCTGTACCCAGCACAGGGCCACAGAATAACAGAAGAGTTTGGGTGGGAAGGGACCTTAAAGATCACCTAATTCCACCCTCCCTGCACGGGCAGGGACACCTCCCACCAGCCCAGGTTGCTCCAAGCCCCATCCAACCTGCCCTGTAACACTGCCAGGGATGGGGCAGCCACAGCTTCTCTGGGCAACCTGGGCCAACCAGGTTGGTGGCAGAGGATGCCATTGCCCGTCTGAGACCCTCAGCCTTGGTAGGACAGTCCTGCTCTGCCCAGGCAGCAAGTCCAAGGTGGGACCCAGGGTCGAAGCATCACTCCCAGCCATCAGTGCCCACCTGCTTACCTGGGCTGCTGTCACCCTGTGCCTGCCTGCTGCCCTCCACCAACTGCCTCATCCTCTCCCTGGAGACCTTCAGGTACTTGTCACAGTTGCACACCTGGAAGAAGAGAGAGAGAGGTCAATGAGATGGTGGACATGGTCCCTGGGCAGTTCCTGCCTGCCTGGAGCACAGCTCAGCACCCAGCAGCCCCAGTCACACACATCATGGCAGGGGGCAAGGCCTGTGCCACTGAGGAAAGGTGGCAGAACAGCACCCAACACAAATGTGGGGGTTTGCAAGCCACAAGAACCTCCTCTCCAGAGGCAGCCCATCTTTACCGTGCCGAGCTACAACTTAGTGCCAGGCTGCTGGCACTGCACTCCTGATGATCCTCCCTGCCCAGTCCTACATGGTGCCAGAAAACATCAGCAACTGAGGCTGCCTTAAAACATCAAGCAGACTTCTGCTCTCTTGTCTTGCAGAGGCTGTGGAGGACAGCTGTGGACCCCAAGACATGCTGGGGTCTTGGGTGGCTCTGCTCAGCCTGGCTCACAGTGAGTACTGAGTCTCATTTTCTAGCCCCACCTTCGATTTGCCAAAAAACATCCAGAGAGGTCTCTGAGCTCCTGCACACAGTGACTGCCAGCCCTTAGAGAGCCAAATCTCTCAAGGAGCACCCCAAACCCCTCTGCTGAGGAGACCCACAGCTGAGAGCCTTGGGCTGAGCCCAGGGTGCAGCTGGCACCCAACGCCTTTGCCTAGAAGCCATTGGCACTAAATCTCCCCAGGGCCATCACAGCTGAGTCCAATAGTTTCATCGTCCTCTTCCCCTCCCTGCCCTGACAGGAGCTGGGGGCTGGGATGTGCCAAAACACCTTTTACCAGCTATTTGTTTTTAGGGGCTGTTTTCTGCTTGTGGAGCATTTTGAGCTCACTGCACCCCAGGCAGGCGGGGAGAGAGGTGCAGAACTTCACTGACCAGAACAAGTTCCCTGCCTGGGGCTTTGCTCCAAAGAAAACCAGAAAGGTTTTTCCACCGCCTGAGCGGGCACCGGCGCAGGCCCGTGGCAGCTCTGCTGGTTTGTGGTGTGCAAGTTGGAGCTGCCCTGGGTTCACGGAGAGGTGCAATGATGCCCCTTCTTCCCACACAGCTGCCTGAAGGAGGACAGGGGCAGGATGATTTGTTTGAAAACGAGCTTGCCACCATGTCCTGGCTGTGCCCTGCAGCAGGGGGAGGTTATTTCCACTGGCTGTATTCACAAAACCGACACATGCTTCCCAGCCCAGGCATGATTTGGCCATAAAAGGATGCCCAGTCTTGGGTCTCAAAGCCACACTGCTTCAGTCCAGGGGAGCAACAGCACAGACAGAAGTGGACAAGGTGTGATCTTGAAAGCACCAATGATATGGAAGCCACTGCATCAATTTTAAAAGGAAACTCTGGAGCAATGCCCTGATTTGCACAGCCACAAACACCAGACATCTACTCGTGCAAACATGGGGCAGAGCCCTGCATGCTGCTCCAGCTCCCCAGCTCATCTCCTCTCTCAGCTCCTCCAGCTCCCCAGCCCAGCTCCTCACTCACTGGGAACAAGCCTCAATCACTTATACTGTGAGGGCTGATATGCCCTCCCTGTCCTGAGCAGGACACAGCTCCACCCTTACTCCCACACTCAAACCCAGGTACCTGGGGAAAGGAGACTGGGTGAGGGGAAGGGGCTGCAGGCTGAAGACCCTGGCAGTGGCAGAGTTGTGGAACAGCATCTCCTGGGCATGGCAGCAGCACTGGCTGCACTGGGTGTCAGAGGCTACCAGAGAGGTCCCAAACCACCCAACAAGGAGATGCCACCCAGGGTGGGTGCAACAGGGGCCCACAGGGCAAACAACACCCTCCTGCCCAGCCCTCCCTGCTGGACACAGACACGCACCCCGTGTGAGCACAGACTCATCTCCCCACGGTGATGAACACCAGCTCCCCAGTGGCCCCTGGCAGCCTGACCCACACCACGGGGTTTGGGCAGCCGTGCCGGGCACGCGGGGCACGGGCTCCTGGCTCCTGCACCAGTGCACAGAGAGACCTTGGGCTAATTTCTCTGCTTCTCTAAAATTTGGCATCATTGTAAACTAGAGGCACTGTGCCTGCCTGGGCTGGTTATGCCCTGGCAGCCCAGGGCAACCTGACAGTTGCCACTGGCCTGGGGCTGCCAGGTTCTTGCCAGGGTGCTCTGAGGCCTTTGCCACCTCCCTGGCCTCTGGGCCTTCACCACCCTTGGCTTCCCAAAGCCATGGGGCAGGCTCAGGAGCCAGATAAGCCACTTGGCAGCAGAGCCAATCAAACTGTTATAAAAAATAGCGATCAATTTTTTAATGCCTTGCCAAAAATGAGCCAGAAGATATGAAGTGAGGGGGGCAGCCTGTCACCTCAACAGGCTGGGCTGAGGGGCTGCCGTGCTGGGGACACTGGTGGCCCTGGTCTCAATGCTGGTCTCCTGTTTGGGGACACCACACCTTCACATTTCAGTGTCCCTGCCTGGGGGTGTGGAGCAGTTTTTTGCGTGGGTTTTGCTTCTGTTTCAAGGGCAGGGAAATGAGGAGCCTCTCTGCTGGGGAAGGGATGGGTTTTTCCTCCTTGGGAAAGTTTGATTTCCCCAGAAGCATCATGGCAGGGTCAGTTGTGGCCACCATGAAGTGAGGCAGATGTAAGGACAAATGTCTTTGTGGCAGTGAGACAGCACGAGATGGTGGCACTTGGGGGTGTACCTGCTGCAGGCAGGGGCAATGAGGAGACAGAGACAGACAGTGAAGAGTTCGGCTTCTCCCGACAACGTCTCAGAGTCCCCCCACTGCCTGTGCCAGCTCAGGGTGGGGGTGGCAGCTCCTGCCTTCCCCCCAGCCCTGCCCTGGGGACAACGAACCGCAGGGTGTCTGCCCATCCACGTGGCCGCTGGAAAGTGCGGGGAGAAAAGGGGCTTTGGGAGTTCAGCCTGGGAGGAGGCTCCAGGCAGCTGCAGCCCCGCACAGCCCGTAGCTGCGGCCGCTCCGCTGGCCCCGCGGGTCCCG
>NW_009952359.1:78931-85170 GCF_000747805.2 Chaetura pelagica | reverse complement strand
CCCCAGCTCTGCTAGACAAGCCCACGTTAAGGAGCAACCCACCTCTGATGGAGCTGTGGTTTCCTGCAATCCTCACTGTTGTCCCCTCTCCCTGTGCCCATCTGGGTGCCCTGACTGAGGTGATGCAACCCAGAGCCAGGGTCACCATAACCCTGCACCCATGTGCCCCTGCCCAGGACCTCATGCCACCACATCCAGAGGAACACTCTACAGCCCTGCCTGCTCCGTGATGTCACCACCAAGGGCTCTGACAGTAGAAGTAGAGTGGAGAGTAGAAGGAGTGATGTCACTGGACTGGAACTGTGATGTCACATCATGCTGTGAGCTGGCACGGATCTCTGTGCTGCTGTGCTCTCTGAGCCCAGCAAGGTTTGTCCCCAGCCACAGCAGCCTGAGCCACCCCAGCTGAGCAGGCAGCTGCCAGGCCAAGGAGGAGAAGGCAGGTGAAATGTTCTTTTGCAATACTGGCAGCCTGTCTGGTGGCTTGATTTCATTTGGGATGATCCCTGCCTCTCCCAGCCCTCCTGGATGAGCATTTTGCCATCAGTGACGCACGAACCTCCCAGGACTTGAGGGACTGCATGCTTCAGCCTGGAGCTCCAGGGCCATCTCAGCATCCCATTCCCATTCTTGGCCTCCACCCAACCCCCACCCAGGAAGCCAAGAAGCTCAAAGAAAACTCAAGTCCAGCAGACAACAGAAGTCAAACCTGGGACTCAAAAAGGGCCCCAGGAACTGGTGCGAGCTTGGCCAAAGACACCTGAGCACACCTGGAGATCCATAGGTTGGTGCCCAACACAGATGTCAGATGAGTGGGTCAGACAGCCATGGAGTCAGCTTTGCTCCTTCCTTTGATACATGAGAAAGCTGCATCTCCAAAGTGCTCCAAGAGCTCTGCCCAGAGGAGCCATACCCAAAACAGTCCCTGGACTCACAAGGTTCCTTGCATCTGATCTGCTGACAAATGTCACAGGCCAATGTGACTGAGGGATTTCTTCGGCAGGGTTTTTACCAGTGAGACACAACCCTCTGCCTGGAGAGCTTCTGGCTTGGGAAATCTTCAGTGTATCAAAACCAGCTGTAAAGGACAACTGGTATGAACTCTTCAGGGCAACTCAGGGCAGCTCACGTCAGGACAATTCCCTGGGTGTCTTCTGCTTGCCATATCACAGGACTACTCAACAGCCACCTGGAGTGATATCTCTTTTCCTACTCACCGCCTACCCTCTTCCTTTTCTTTCCCTCTCTCAAAGATGGATATCATGTGGTGAAAGGGCCACTCCTTCGGATGGAGGTTGCAACTCTCATTTTGTTGTGAAACCACAGTCCTTGAGCATCCAAGAGTTTCTTTCAGGGACTGAGACCAGAAACCTCCCCAGGACAGGCACACTCAGCCCACGCACAGGCTGCCCCTGTGCAGCCTCCCAGCCTGGGCATTACAGATAGCCAGGCCTGCCTCTAGCAGATCCCTTGCCCATCACCCAAAGCAGAGAGCACCCAGAAAGGAGGGTGATGGTGGGAAGGAGAGTGAAAGAGAACCAGGTAACAAATTCCAAACACAAGGCAGGAGGTGATCATGCTTCCTGCCCCATGTATAGATTTTCACATTCTTTTCCCAAGCCTCCTGCTCCTCCTTCCTGCACTCACAGCTTTGACCTTCAGTCACTCTCCTCTTTCTCCAGCAACACTGTGGGCCAGATTCCTCTCTGTCCCACGGGGCCTTTGAGGTCCTTGCACGAAGAGCAGAATCCTCAGCAATTTAACCTGGCAGAGCTTCCCACACCTTGTGGGTGCAGAGGCCAACTCCAAGGCAAGCTGGGCCCCTGGGATGGATGTACCTCCTAGGGGATTTTCAAAAAGCAGCTGGCCAGGCTGTCTCCTTTCCCCTTTATGCGAAGAGTTTTTCTCATTGACCTTCTTAACACCAGGACATGGGAATTGCAAAGGTGCACATTGCTGCTCCTGCTGTTATGAATGGTCTAACATCTGTCCTTGGGTACCAGCAAACCCACCCAAGCAGCAGATGAGATGCATGGGTGTCTTAGCCTGGTCCTTCCATGGAGCAGTGGCCCTTGGTGCACACAACAGTCTTGAGTGGCCAGCAAGCCCTGGGCAGCCCCAACTGCCAACAACACAGCGAGAGCTACGCCAGGAGATGGACTATGGTGGTCCCACATGGGGTTGCAATCCATTCACCAGGCATCCTTCACCAGACCTGTCTGCACAGTGAGCACTGGTATTTTAATGGCCACCTGAGATTGAAAGCATACTGCTGGTGGAGATATGGGGCTGCTGGTGGAGATATGGGGCTGCTGGTGGAGATATGGGGCTGCTGGTGAGTTCCTGGCATGATACAGGGGCATTTTGGTTCACAAAGAGGGAAGGGCTCTGTTTATTGAATCATTAACATCACTTCCCTCACCGCCAGCCAGGTACTCTGAGAGGTCTCTTAGGCAAGTGCTGACCTAGCCCAACCTTGCTAAGCTGGTAAGATGACATGGGATCCCATGCCAGCCTGGTATGGCGTTCCCACTGCTTTCTCTGCTCCTGCTTTGCTATTAGTCATCCGTTTCTGGAAGGTTTCTCATGCATAATAAAGTGTTTCAACACTTGCATAAGCCAGCTCTTCTCATCAAGAGTGACCCGCTGCGTTTCCCAACGCCTTCCCTAGGCAGTCCTTATGACTGCCACGAAACACGGCGTTAAAACATGAAGTTTTCTTTCCCCCTCGGAGGCAAAAGGTGTGGGAAATCGAACAGATAAGAATGCCTTTAATTAGTATCATTTGCATAAGCTCTGGGAAAGGCTCACCTGAAAGCTAGAAGGGCCTTGCTAGTCTGGGAGCACATGGGTCTGGAATGGGCAGATTAGCGGAGCTGCTCTGCTGGCAAGAGTGGGGAGACAGCAAAAATGAGGGGCCAGGGGTGACAGAGCCCTGGAGACTCTGCGTGCACCCCAGCTCCTGCTGGCTCCTTTTTGGGGCACCCCAGCTCCTGCTGACTCCCTCCCCCCTCTCTTTTCACCTGACAGTTTCCAGCTGCTCTAAGCGAGAGAGAAGAACGTGATTTTTCTGTTGGAGGGGTCAGTCAGCTCCCCTGGAGAAAGGCAGGGATGGAGGGAGAGAATAAGCAGAAGCATATCCTGGATGATGCATGGAGGCTGCTGGAGCACCTGGCAGGGATGGGGCCAAGGCTTTGGGAGCTCTGCTTCTCGCTCCTCTCACCACCAGGCTGCCCTGGGTAGTCAGCACCTGATTGCCAGCAACACTGAAAGACCTTTTTTGGTACCTCAAGGCCTTTGCAGTGATGAGAATCTCACCTGACCTTACACCTAAACCCACATGCAAAGCTGATTTTCTCAAGGGAAAAGGAAAGAGGTGCCCAACCCCCTTCTGCCACATACATCCCCCAGCTTGGGTCCCTCTGCCTCTTTCAGCCATCTCAACTCTCACTTGGTCACTTTGACTCCCAGCTGGGCTGTGAGCTGCAGAGATGGGGGCTGAACTCTCCAAAAAGCTGGAGCTGCCACAACACCCTTGACCCAACCTTCACCGTAGCCGCCAGCCCTGTTTATACAGCACCCAGCAGAGCGGGGTGCTCCGGGACAGGCTCCCAGCACTTACAACAAGTTTAATGACAAGGCTAGACCAGTAATAACTGCCTCATAATGAGGTTACGCAGCATCTCCCCAGCCTTCATTTTAGGCTGAGCTCTGTGCCAGGAGGTCTTGGTGGCTGGTGGCCGAGCTGTCCCTTCCCACCCTCTTCCCATCCTGACCCTTGGTGCTTCTGCTCCTGCAGCCCTATTGCCAGTTCTCCATAAATGTGCTTTGTGTCCACCTCTGGGGTGGTTAACCCTCCCCTGTGTGCAAACCTGCATCACGCAGCTCCAGGGCACACACCTCCCATCCCAGCCTGCTCCTGAGCCATCCCAAGGGAGCCTGTGCCACTGCAGGAGAAGGGGTAACTTGCCCAGCTCCCTGCCATGCAGCTCATTGCCACTCCTCTTCATCAAGCTACTGAGTTTTATCCAGCTGGAGGCGAGAGCTCAGCTCTTGGCCATGGGATGCTGGAGGTTGGTGAATGTGACAGCTGGAAAAACCAACCCAACCTGAGTTCTGAAATCACCCTAGGACTGGAAACAGAGCAAAGGTCCACGTCCTATCAGCTCATATTCAAAAGGGTCTCACCCAAAAACTAAAATGCAGGTGTAAATCTGGCTACCAAGCATCCCCCAGGACCATTGAATTTTGGCACCAGAAATGGAAAAGGTTGTGGAGACACATTTTCTGACAGTGAGAGTCAGAGCCCTGGAAACTTCTAAGGACCAAAGTTTCACTTTCTATAAACGAATGCAGCCCTCAGATCATTAGCAGTCAGGCACAGCACTGCTCTTCCTTACCCAAATGCACACAGGCCATGCTGGAAGCCAAGTTTCCTGCTTGACCCAGGTCCCACAAAACCCTGGGGTTGCATGTGAAGCCTCAGCTCTGTTTCTGCACCCTCCTCCCAGCTGAATGTGCAGCTGTACCGGGGCCTCTGTTCTTTGCTCATGGTGCCAGACAAGCTTTAGGAAATTATCTTTATTATGTATTAAGCCAACAGTTACCCTGGTGCCTGCTCCTTCAGGCTTTTCCTGGCAGCTGTTCCTCCTCTGGTTGAGGTCCTGGGACCATCTGTCTAATGTATGGCAGAGTTTCTATTCTCACCCTGTACTGCACCCTCAAAGGTGTCTGGCTGGGAGCTGAACCCCCCAAAACTCCTTGCTTTTCACCAGATAAATGTTCAGCCCTGCACAGGTCGCTGAGTGGCTCTGCTCCTCCATGGACCCCTTGTCCCTGAGCATCCTCCCCTGCAGCCCCTGCCTCCTCCCCAGCCCCCGGGGGGTACGGCGCGGTGCCTGAGCGGGTGCAGGGGCAGTGGCAGAGCCGAGTGGCAACCACAGTGGCCGGGGAAGTTGGGCTCATGTTTCAGCTTCTATTTTCATCTGGGAAGCCAAGCCTGCCCGCCGAGGCCTCCGGGGGCTGTGCTGCCTTCCCCAGCTGGAGCCAGATACCATCGGTGCTACCTGCCCTTCCCTGTCAGCCTGCCAGACCTCCAGGGAGAGGGCAGCATCTTCACTGGGACATCCCCCTGTGCCTCTGCCTGGGCCGTGGTGCAGCAGGAGGGAAGGAGCAGGGAAGCAGAGCCACATCCTCCAGCCACTGCTCCCTGCGGGGCAAGCTGAGGCTGGGACACCTCATCACAGCTAACCCACTTGTACCGTATCAACACTTGGGTCAGTGGCCAGATGCAGGTGTCCCTGCTCAAGCTGGGCCTTAAGTCCTTCACCAGGGACTGGCCCAAAAAGGGCAAGATTCACCCACTGGGGTCAGAAGCAGCAGCTGCAGCTCAGCAGAATGAACTTGGCCTTGGAAAGGGAAAAGGGGATTTGTTGGGCAGCAGCATGGAGGGAAGGAGCTGGGCTGGGCATGACATGGCCTTTCAGTACTTCAAGCAGGCCTATAAGAAAGGTGGGGACAGACTTCTTAGCAGGACCTGTAGCCACAGGATGCGGGGTGATGGTTTTTTTAAACTGAAAGAGGTGAGACTTTGACTAAATATTAGGAAGAAATTTTCTACAGTGTGAGAGCCTGGCCCAGGCTGCCCAGAGAAGCTGTGGCTGCCCCATCCCTGGAAGTGTCCAAGGGCAGGTTGGATGGGGCTTGGAGCAACCTGGGCTGGTGGGAGGTGTCCCTGCCCATGAACTGGATGAGCTTTAAGGTCCCTTCCAATCCAAACCAGTCTGTGATTCTGTGACTCTATGATGCGCTGCCATCCTGGCTTAGGGCCCACGGGTAACCCCAACAATTCCACCCCACATGGTGCTCTGTGGGATCACGACAAAGTACAGGACTGCACCAGGCCCCTTGCTTTTTATTTACTAAAGCAAAAAAACTGATGTAGTGGACATAGCAGCAGAAAAACATAGAAACTTGAACAGCTTGAGCCCGAGAAGCCTGTGTAGCCCTGAAGCCTGAGCAGCCTGCCAGGCATGCAGGGCCCAGACTAACATTCCCCACCAAAGAGCTGAGTCCCAGCACAGGAACAGGAATTTGGAGCCCGGCCCCTTGTCCTGGGCAACCAGAGCGAGGATCAGAACAGAGCCAGGAGGAGGCCAGACCCCCCGACAGCCCACCAAGCAGTGCCTGCTGCTTTAATTGGGGTGAGAACAGGAGCTGCACCAGAAAAAGGGGAATAT
>NW_009952359.1:74531-78283 GCF_000747805.2 Chaetura pelagica | reverse complement strand
CCTGCCCTGCAACCTGCCCTGCAACCTGCCCTGCTGCCTGCCCTGCATCCTGCTGGGGGCCTCGGCTGCCTCCAAGAGAGCAGGTTTTAAGGGAACAGCCCAAATCCTGGGTGTCCATCCCTCAGAGGGCTAGGCTGGCACCAACCCTGCAGGGATGGACTGAGCAAGGCACTGTGGCCCCAGGCTGGGCTCATTCTCAGGCTGGGATTAGCACCTAGTCTTCCAGTCTGTCATTAGACCTGAGGGTGGGGTTGGCCCCTATCCAGAGATAGCACAGGCTGGGATCTTCCTCTGGCTGAGCTCACTCCAGGATAGGCTCATCCTCAGGGTGGTCTCAAAGGCCAGCAGATCCAGGCTGTGCTGGGCTCCCCAGGGCAGAGCAGGGATTGGACTGGGGAAGCAGTGCTGCTGCCAGCCTGGCCCTGGCATGGCAAGGAAGGGAACACGGGATTTTGCAGAGGTAACAAACCATTCACAGCACCTGCCCCTGGGCTGGTACAGACCTGCCTGGCCACCCCACTGCAAATACGGCCCCTTGGAGAAACAGCCAGGGATGCACCTTCTCACCTCCCCAGATCCCACGTGTGGTGTGCCCGTCTGTCCCTCCCAGGCAGCACACCACAGCAGGCCAACCCTTGGGCTGTGGCGTGGATTGGCAGAAGGTGGGGAAAGCCCAGGTAGATAAACCAGCTCCAGCATTGTCCAGCAGCTGGTCCCTGCCCTGGGCACAGCCACAGGTGTCGAATCCAGATCCAGCCCCTTGGCTGGGATGTGTCAGGGGGGCTGTGCTCCCTGCAGGTTGGAGGGCCAGGTACTTTCATTTGAACCAGAAGTTTAAACTGCTAAAATCAAACACACTGCAGGGACTTTGCTGCACCTGAGAATTTCAATTCCCTGCAGCCCTGGCTCTGCAGATGAGCCCAACTGCCCCAGACATGCTCCCTGAGGTGCTTCCCTGGGGACAAGCCACAGCCTTCCAGGAGCTGAGCTGCCTCTGTCCCCACACTCTCTGCTCCTCCTGCCACCAGCCAGCCAGTTCTCAGTGCCCTCCAAATCCCTGCCTGCACCAGGACTTGGCCAGGCTCAGTGTGCACAGGAGGAGCCAGGGACAGGGAGGGCAAAGCTGTTCCCAGCACATTTTTCTGCTTGGACACGCTGGGAGTGCAGCGGCCGAGCTCCCAGCACCCCACACTGGCTCCTCTGCAGCAGCACCCGGGGCCCTGCACCCCCGAATAGCTGGCAGGGAGCAGCACAGCAGGGTGCGTGGGGCGGGTGGAAGTTTGGGGACTGGAGCCACAGGAGGAATGTCTCGAGAACAAGAGCTGCCCTGGGGTCCCACACATGCCATCTTGGTGCCTAATAAGGTCTCACAACTAGTTCAGGTTCAGGCTGGTCAACAGCCTGTAGAAACCACCTGCAGTGCAACTGCCCTATTGGCTCCCGGGCCCCAGACATCAAAAGGCAGCCTTTAGTTTAATGAAGAAAGCAAAGCTCCTGAGGCAGAGACACCCCCTTCACAACACAAGAGGTCCCTTGGGAGGTCCCCAGCAGACTGTGGAGGGACACACTTTGTGTCTTGGATTGTGTGTCACTGTCCACCCAGTCCAGGAGAAACCCCACCAGGCAGGGTGCTGCTGTGTGAGCCCCCTGGGGTGGTGGACCTGGGGCTCCCTCCCCTTCCCCAGCACAGCAGCACCATAGTGGCAGGACCCTCGTGCCTGGCTGGCTGCTGGGGTCAGCTCCTCCTCCTCACTTTGAGATGAAGATGCTTGAAGAGCAGCAGCATCCTGGGCAGCACAGGAAGGGAGGTCTCTGGGAGGCTCCAGGTGTTTGCTGGCTCAGCACCTCTGTGCTTTGCTCCTGCCCTTGCTTCAGAGGGTCCCCTGCAGAGTGGCTGTTCCTCTAATTAGGCAGCACCAGCCCCCTGATGGAGGCTTTGCTTTCCACTTGCACCACCTCCAATCTGGTCATCCCACTCCCACCACCTCCAACCTGGCCACCTCACTCCATCCAGCCTCAAACCCATTAGCTTCCCTCTCATCACCTCCAGCATGGTCTCTCTACTCCCATCACCCCCACACTGATCACCTCTACTCCAACCACTTCCACATCTATTCAACACCAAGCTCGTCTCTGGCCTTTCATTTCCCTCATGCTCCAGTGTTCCACCTCAGGAGGCATTTCTGACTAGAAGTTCTCCAGGTCATTCACTTCAGGCTCATGTGTTCACCTTGGGCTCTCTTGCCCACCTCGCATCCCAATGCTAAGACCTGTGTAACCCTTCTCAGAGCTCATCAACAACAAACCCACAGAGAAATCACATCTCCCCTCAGCCCTCTCCCAAGTCCCCATGTCACTCCTAACATCCTGGATTTAGTAAACCCCATCCAGCTCTATTGACTTTTTCTCTTCTTTCCCCCAACTTAAGGGTTTGCAACTTTTTTTTTCTCTGCTGGGGAGCATCTGAGCAGGCAGCAGCCTTCCAGTGGCCCCACAATAGCAAACCCAAACCTGTGCCCTGGGCTTCCACTCAGCCTACATCACATAGCCACCATGAGCAGAGACAGCCCATGAACAAACCCACTTCTGTCACACACAGTGATGGTGACAAGAAAAGGAGCAAGGCTCTGCCAGAACCTTGGCAGAGGCCCCCAAATCCCAGGGCTCCCATAAGACAGTCTGAAACTCCAACCCCAGTCCCACAGGGCTTGGGCAACAGCAAATACACCCAGAGGTGGATGGAAAATGTTTGAAAGTGGATTTGAGGTTTTGCAGAACAGAAGGGGAAGGAGCGATGCTGAGGGCTGCAGGGAAATAACCCGTGGCAGGGCTCCTGCTGAGGGCAGAGGTTCCTGGCTCTCAGCTCTGTGTGACGTTTGATGGGTCATACCCTCGATGTGTTTGGCACAAGATTGTGCCACAGGACCCTAACCCCATCCCTGGCAGGCTGCTGTGTGTACTTGGTCCTGCAGCAGCTCCCTGCAGCCTCCAGCCTCCCCAGCCAGGAGGTGCCCCCCAGCTCAGGCTGGGGGCTGGAAATAGACTGTGTCCCCAAAACACCAGCCACAGATTTATCCTAGGCTCTTTGGGCAAGCTCTGGCAGCAGCCCAAGAGTCCAGCAAGAGCTTCACACAGAGACAGGCACCTTCTCTTGCTTTGGGCTGGTCCTTCTGAGTGTGGGACTGCTCCAAAAACTGTCACTCCTGGGCTGGGAAGGAGAGGGCAGAAGGCCAGACCCTGCACACCCTGATGGGTGCAAAAGGGATGCACAGCCCTTGCTTGGCCAAGAAAGGCTCTGGGAATGAGCTGTGGCTTGGGCTGTGCTGCACGCTGCAGGGAGCATGCAGCCCTTGTGCCTGGAGCCCTGACAACCAGTGTCACCCTCAAACCCTCTCTGTCCCCTCCTGGGGATGCTGGCTGCCACCAGGCAGGCAGGAGGACATCTGTGTGCAGGGCAAAACGTCACAACATGGCCAGACTCAGCAGGTGACTGCCCAACATTTCTAGGGGTGCCAGAAGGGCTCCCATGGGGCAGCCCTGAGGCCATGGGCAGGGCAGGGGCTTGGTTGTGGGCAGCACGGGCAGCACAGGCAGCACAGGCAGCAGAAGCAGCAAGCGCAGCATGGGCAGCACAAGCAGCCAGGGAGAGGGAGGGGCTAGGAAGGTGCCGGCAGCCCCAAGAGTTGGTGGGTTTGTGTGCACAGCAGGTGTGCTAGGAGGATGTGGCTACTCATTCCCCTCCAGCTGCCTGT
>NW_009952359.1:63632-74502 GCF_000747805.2 Chaetura pelagica | reverse complement strand
GGAAGAACAAGCATCCAGGGAGAGGGAGGGGCTAGGAAGGTGCCGGCAGCCCCAAGAGTTGGTGGGTTTGTGTGCACAGCAGGTGTGCTAGGAGGATGTGGCTACTCATTCACCTGCAGCTGCCTGCCAGCAGCAGTGCCCTGGTCCCCAGGATGCTGAGACCTACTCCCGGGTGCCCCCACCCTCCCTGGATCGTTGGGTGGAGCTGAGGCACCCCTGGTAGCTCTGGTTTTGGGCTCCAGCCCCCGAGCAGGGCTGCCCCGAGGCTGGATGCTGCCCCTGCCCTTGCAGCTGGGCACTTTGGGTGGGCTCATCCACATGCTTCAGCAGCTGCTGTTGCCTGTTGTGGGCAGTCAGCAGAACCCTGCCCACACACCCGTGGTGCCCAGCACCTCATGGAGGGTGGAGCTGCTTGGAAGCTCTAGAAAATGAAACTGTGAGCCCAGCAGTGCAGAACCTGCCATGAGCCATGGCTGGAGTGCAGCTCCCCAGAGGTGGATCTAGGAGCACAGCAGAGCCCGGGGCCCATTTCCCCTCTGTTTTGCTTGCCCATATCCCTAGCAGGACAGGAGAGACACCCACACTGTGCTCCAGTGGGATGGTGATGCCCCTTGGGGGCTCTCCCAGGTTAGGAGACAGAGCAAATACCTGCCTTTGCAATGCAGTGGTTGCCATTGCTGTTACAGTGAAGTTGGAACATGCTCTCCATTGCAGATAAATCTCATGGGACCCAGAAGGATTCACCTCTCCTGAGGTCATCTTATTGCCTAGGTGCCACTGTCACTGTGCTGTTCCCCAGGTTTCTCCCAGTGACACTCCATTTCCACTCACCAGCAAGAAGCAGAATGCAGCAGCTCCTGCTCGGAGGAGCCACCTCCAGCCCTGGGCAACCTGACTCCATCCTGGCCAGCAGCCCCGTGGCTCCCAAAGCCTCTCCGAGAGAAGCCACCAGCCCCTTTGAACCTATATTCAACCTCCAGATGCTGTGACAAAGGTTGAGGAGAGCCCATCAGCAAACACTCACCAGCACGAAAGCACTGCAGACCAAGAGGGCCAGATCCTTCCCTCACGTGAGTGGTGCTGGAACGTGCCCCAGTGTGGCTGATCCTTGGGCAGCCACATCAGTCCCACTCTCACAGGTTCATCCCACATTATGGGCAGCTCCACCCCATGTGTGTCCCTAGCCCAGGGCTGGGCACTGCCCCCTGGCACCACAAGCTCTGTCTCAGTCTGGACTGTCCCTCATTCTGGTGTCAGGTATGCTCTCTGACAGCCCTGCAGACCACGGGCAGGCTTCTCTCCTTGGGAACAGCCCAAACAGTGCTCAGCAGAGCTAAGGTACCACCTCTCCATGGAGGCAGCAGCTGCCCAGCTGTTCCAGATGTGGAGGCCACAACATTATCTGAGGCACCAAGTCAGGAGCAGACATACCTGTGAGCTCCTAACACTGCTCCTAGCAGAGATGGAGACACCCAACCTCCCCAGGTTTTGCTCTCTTCACAGCTCAAGATCTAACCTAACCCTTCCTGGCTGTGAGTCAAGACTTCTTGTCCTCATGGAGACCATAAAAACCTCAAACTCTCACCTGCATTAGCACAAACAAGGGGCAAGGCTGCTGGGGAGAAAGTCATTCTCAGTACGGGCCCTGCTCAGCTCACAGGGCCACCAGAGCTTGGGAAGCTTCTGGACAAAGGCAGCAGCAACAGAGGGGACCACAGTGATAGATACAGCTTGGCCAGGATGCCACCTTGGAAATGCCATGTCCTGCCAGTGATGTTGGTGACAGCAGGTCCCTCTACACAATCCTCCCAGGTGGTCTGGGATGGTCCCTACTGCAGTTCACCCTCATCACATGCCTGGAGGAGGAGCAGAAGGAGGTCTCCTCCCTGGAATCACCTACCAGCACCTGAGCAAAGGCATCAGCCTCTGCCCGTACTGCCTGGACATCCAGAGCAGGACACAGGGAAATACAGGCAATAAGTAGCAATTATAACACCCAGAACTACACTTCCAATTCATCCTGCCAGCATCCTTCTCTCCAGACAACCCCTGGTAGGGCTGGGGCCAAGGTTGGTCACCTTTGGGACCAAAACTACACTAGTATGGCTGTAGGACACACTGGGGTTTGGGCCACAGGCTGCCACAGGGGCCCCACACTCACTGAGGAATCTTTGGTAGGACAAAGGCAGAAAAAACAAGGATTTTGGTGAGGATCAGGCTGGTGCTAAGCACCTTTGGAAGGCTCTCACCACCCGTTGCAATGGTTGGCCTCCATGGTGCAGCTCATCCCATGGGGAGCAGAGCATGAAGCCACACAGCTGGGCTCTGCCACCATTCCCAGCACCAAGGAGCTCAAAGGGAGCACCATCTCCTTTGAGAACAAACACGTGGAACTCATCTTGAGGGAAAGCACCAGCTCTTGCAGGACTTCCCCAACAGGATCCCCCAAAAACAACTCAGAAAGAAGCAGTTCAAGATGCTAATTGGGTCCTACAAGAGGAAAGCAGGTGGGGGCAGCCCAAGGGAAGAGCTGCTGCTACTGGGACCAGGAGAAACTCCAGGAGACCGCATGCACTGAATTCCCACATTCCCAGCTTGACACCTCTCAGACATGCTGACCCCAGTGTGTTAGTGACGTGAGGCCACTGGTGTGCTCCTGGGGGGCCCCAACACCTCCACATCTTCTCACCACGGGGGGGAGGAGGGGGGGTGGGGTGGGTCCTGGGGAGCTCTCTAGAATATTGCATGCTCGTGTCACACACACACACAAAAAAAGGGGTTTAAGGGAAATAATATACACATAAGAATATGGTATTTTGGGGGGGCTTTTGCTGGACTGAAGGGACTTGTTCTCAGTGGCCAAATGAAGGATGGGAAGCTGGGAGAGACAGTAAGAGGAGCCATCCAAGCCCACCAAACCTGGTTTTGCTTTTTTGCTGATGAACAGGATGTTGGAAGGCAAGTGGTGACAAAACTTTTAACTTCACCCTGGAGTAAAAAAATGCCCACGAGTGGAAAATGCTAATGGAAGGTGAAGTCAGGGAAGGAAGGTGTGTACTCCATTCCTAGCATTCCTCCTCAGCTCCCCTGAGAGAGCAGCAGTGCTCCCCAGGGTCTGCCAGGCTGCCCAGGGGTGATGGTGAGGGCTGAGGATCCTGTCCTGCAGCATCGCTGGCTCTTCCATCTGGGCAGAGCTCAGCATCTTCCCTTCCCATTGCAGGGGCAGAGGGATAGGACTGGGGCCTGAAATTCCTGGGGTGGTCTCAGAAATGAAATCAGAACCACCAAGGGTGAGAGTCCCTCCCAGGCAAGCCGTCTGTGCCTGGTGGCCATCCTGCTGCACCCCAGTGTCCTGCCAGCTGCATGGCCCTCACGCTGCACCCCTGCACCCACCTGCCAGAGCCTGCATCAGAGCACGCTACCTTGGGCTCTTCCCAGCTGGTGGGATGTCCTCTCCTCCAGCCAGCCCACGCTGTCCCCACTCCTGCAACACCAACCCAAGCTGTGTGCTCCCCTCCCCACCCCGGGCACAAGCACCAGGGCACCACGCCAGCAGCTAATGGGAAAGTTCAGGGTCGGGGCGAAGCACTGGGAGAGGCACATAAAGGGCTCATTGTGCAGCAGGGCTCCCCAGCCCCGCTCCTGCAGGGCTCGCCGTTCAACAACAAAAAGCAGCCCAGAAATATGACAAGACACCTTTTTCCCAGGCTGCTGTTAAACTCTAATTAAACATTCCAGCACATTCAACTGAGGGAATGTCTGCTTCTCAGCCCCAGGCTATCTCAGCTGGAAAACATCTCCTCTGGTGCAAACTGGATGGTGCAGGTTGACCCAGAAAAATGCCCCTTGGACCCGGGGATGATGTGAACCCACGTACCAAGGTGGGCAACTTGGTCACACCTTCTGGCCAGTAAGGGGACCACTTGAAGCTCCTCTCTCTGGAGGCTGGGAACAGGTGGAGCAGCCCAAGAAGGGGCCGTGGAGCCGGGCACAACATGGGAAATGCCACCACCCCCACCAGCTGATGCCCCACCATAACACCAGCCCATTCCCACCACAGCACCTGGGGGTCCCAGCGCCTGCCAGGGCAGCACTGAGGGAGCAGAAGAGGCAAAACTGGCACCCATGTCAGTCCAGTGCAAGGGAGACCCAGGCACCATGATAGCCCCAAATCTGCCCTTTGTGACCCAGAAATATTTTCCACTGATGAAGAGAGCCTGTAACTGCCTTGCCCATGTGTCTGTGCAAGTCTGTAGGCAAGGTCAGAGCTCCTCCAACACACTGTCCCAGAAACATTTAACATAATGCCTTCCAGCAGCCACCCAGCATGATCCACTAGCTCTGCCTTCGGACCTGGGAGGTTTTTGGAACTTAGAGCCCCTGTTTGAGTAAAGGAAATTCTTCCCAAGCTCCATCACTCTCACAGTCTCCCTGGGGCCACTGGTTCCCCTTCAGACCTGGAACACAGTTCAGCTCACCTGCTCCAGAGGCTTGGATATTTAAAAATAATCCAACAGATAAGCAAAATGTTGGATTCTCATTCTTCAGGTGCTTCACAACGCTGACTCACAGGAACTGACCATCACATCTCCCTGTGACATTTAAGCTGATCTTAAGTCCTTTCCCAACAGCCTTCTCATCCATGAGAATCCCATCTCCTGCAGCCTCCTCTAAGTTTGGGCAGGAAAATTGGGCTCCAGCCCCTTTTATGTCTCCCAGGGAAGCAGAGATGCTCCCAAATGTTTATTTGACTCAGAAATTTCCAAAGTTCAGCAGCTGGGGGGAGATAACCAGCCTGGGGACACAGTGGTCCCTGTGAAAAGATCCAACCCAAAGGCCATCTGCTTCCAAAATCCTGTCCTTTGCTTTCCTCTGGGTTTTCCAGGAAGCAGAGGACAGCTTGACTTTGATCCCCTGAGCGGGCTTTGCTGCTTGCTCAGCATGCCTGCAGGACTGTGTGCCACCAGGGAGCACAAGGAGGCAGTGCCACTGGCTTTGTGTCACTAAGGTATGGAAACCAGCACACACCCTTTGAGCAGCATCACTGGAAAATCCAATGAGGCTGGACCTGGTGTCCTGGTATTTTCAAGGATGAAGGAGAATGAAAAGAGCACAAAAGGGTCTAGCAACAAAGGCAGGTGCTACTGGGAGCAAGGGGGGGTAAAAATCAGCAGAAAGGCACAGCAGCTTGAAGATCTCTCGTGGATCACCTGGTGCCAGGACAGGTACAGGGATGGTGAGTGGGCACAGCCTGGCACAGCAGCCAGACCTCCCCACACTACTGAACACAGACCTGGGCCATCAGCTGCAGGAAATTCTCGAAACATGGTTTGTAGCACAGACTGTAGCTCCAAAAAACTCCACTTCTGATGCTGTAACGTCTGAACCAGACATGGAGGGGACACAGTGGTGCTGAGCTGCTGGCATTGATGCTCATCTACAGCATCACTCGTCCCACCAGAGCATGACCCAAGGGGAGCAGCAAACCAAGGACGGGCAGCTCTGCCTTGCTGGGGATGCACAAAGCACTAGGTTTCCTATGTGCAACCTCAGTACGTAACAGGTCACCCAGGAAAGGGTTACTACAAACCCCTGCCATTTCTAAGATTGAGTGGTGGGAAGGTGTCTTGCCCCAAAGGAAAGGCCAGGAGGGGAGTGACAGCCCAGGTGATTACACTTGTAATTTGGCATCCTGTGGGGGTGGAATTTGGCAAAACTGGTCTCTCCTGCTCGGAGGACATTCCAGCTCCCCACATGAGCAGTCTGAATTCAACTCCCTCAATGAACACAGCAGCCAGGGGTCTAACCCAGCTCAGGCCCCCACAGATGGTGAAGCAGCAGCATTGTGCTCCCATCCCACCCCAGCAAGGCTCTGGGCCTCCAGCCACCACCACTGCTGCTGTGGTTCCTGCCACTGGGCAGGCAATTGCCCCTGGGAACCCTCATCCTGGCAGCTGGGCCACCCCTGCAGAGCACTGTTACCCCAGAGAAAATGGCATCATCAAATGTACCTGGTACCCCCCAGGATGGCACCCCCCAGGATGGCATGTCTTGCAGCCCTGGAGGGGCTATGGCCACACAGGGGGGCTGTCCCCAGGTGCCACAGACTCACACGGCTTCTCCCCCTCCTAAGCCACTGCAGCAGGATGGAGTGAGAGGCTGGATTTAAGAAGGAATCTTGATTTTTCTAGGAAAAGCAAGGGAGGGCAATGGGGCCCTGAGATCCTCCCTGTGCTGAACTGCCCTGGGTGCCCCCAGACCCCAGCCCACCGAGGATGCCCCAGGTGGCCCTGGGAGGCCCTGTCCTGGCACAGACACAGCTGCAAGGCGGCGAGGGAGGTGACTCAGGATGAGGAGGTGACGATGGGGATGCAGCCCAAAGACACTCTGCATCGGGCAGGACACACGCCAAGGGGGCTCACCCCACACCCGGTCCTGGGACCCGCAGCCTCCCTGTGGAGCCCAGAGCCGGGGACCTTGTGACACTGTGATGGGGGTGATGAGGGGCCAGATCCTGACTTATTGGCTGTTTCCCAGGGTCTTCTGCTGGCTGCCCCCCACAGGGACACGTGTGCCTATGGGATGGGATCAGGGCGCGGGAAGGAAGCGGGGACAAAGGCACCGCGCTCCTCCTCCCTGCTCTTGGCAAGGCCAGGAGACTCTGGCTGGGAAGGGAAAAGGTTCCCAGGGTGAAGGTGTTAAATACCCTTCTCCTGTGCTGCTGTCACCTCGCAGTCCCCAGGGTGTGAGAATCAGACTCTATTATCCCCTCATTAGGAACTAACATACTGTACTAACCTTCTCACATGAAAGCTGTGGTCTGGTCGCCAACAAAAGCTGATGTTTGGTTCCCAGGAGTGGAAAAAACCCCCCACAATCCTACAAGCACTTAGCGGGGGCCTGGGGACCAGCTGTTTCTGCTGTCCCCAGGCAGACCAGGCAGATGCTCCAGGTGGAGGAAGGGGCTCCAGGGGTGAGGGTCCAGCTGGGCACGCAGCCCCAGTGGAGTGGAGTAGAGGAAGTCCCCTGGGCCTGAGAGGTCCTTCTTTCAGACCCAGAGATGGCTGGTATCCCTCTTGCCTGTCCCCTCTCCCTGGGGATGGATGGATGGGCTGTGGGTAGGGGTGCAAGGGGGCCTTCCTCCTCCCCTGGGGTCTGCACTGCAGGGAGCCCTTCCTCATCAAGGCACAGTGCCCTGCTGTCCCCTAGACAGGGGTGCCAGGCTGACAGACCCTCTTCAACCTCTGCTCACCCCAGGCTCCCCATAAGCAGTTTTTAGGGCTCAGTCTGGTTCTTCCCACACGATTGACCAAAGCACGTTGAGATTTACAAGAGCTGAAACTCCCACTCCTCTTCAGGCTACCCTGAAAGGTGGGAAGTGAGGCTGGGAAAGCATCACCGGGCCATGGAAAAACCCATCTGCACAACACCTGGGGCCCCAGCTCAGCATCTGGAGTGGCCAGACTTTACGAGCTCATAGCACAGCAGGCAATGACCTCCCTGGGAAATGTGGTCGCAGCAAGGATGGGATGTGCATCACCAGGGACCACATCTCCCTGCCCCAGACGTTGGCAGACATCACCCAGGAAGATGAATAGTTGGGGTAACATCCTCTTTAATTAAATTGAGCTTCTGCCCATCACAGCTGCTTGATATTCAGATAAATAAGGGACTGGAGGAGCCATCTCAAAATAAAAAAGAGCTTTTCTGGTACCTTCCCTTCAAAAATACCTGTTCTGCCCCATTTTTGGCTGGAGATCTTTGACAGTTTGGGGAAGTGGGCTTGAGAGGTGCCCAGGGCCCCAGCAGTGCTGAATGCCTGATGAGTCCCATACCTGGAGACACATTCCTGCCTTCCTGCATGGCTGTGTGTCCCCACAGATTTCAGATTCACTGGCTACCTTGCAGCCTTGACCAGCTTCACACCCCTGAAGAGGAAAGCAGGAGTAAAGAGGAACGTGTGCAGAGTTTTTCCTTTTTTCTTCCCCTTCCTCCTCTGCCTGCCTCCATCTGCAGCCAGCTGTGAGGGCAGCTCCCTCTCTGACCCCACAACCTGCCCATTCCTAAGGGCTGGGGGACTTTTCTAGGTCCCCCAACTATCCCTGGTGTGGGGCAGGGATGGGGTGACCTTCTGCTCCCCCAGCTCTGTCGATGGGTCTCATTGCAAAGAGGCTGGTGGTTTTAGCATTGCAACCACATGTTTATTAGATCTTGGCCTGAACCCACTAAGCTGTTTCACAAAGGCCACCAGTGACAGTTTCCAGAGCTGTCCCACTGCCATGGGATGCTGTGAAGGTGTCAGCAGTGCTAAATGCTGGTCTGAAAATTGAATTAAAACCAGTGACTTGTTTCAGTGCTGCCTGGCTGCTCCTCTCTGTGACATGGCAGGATGAAGCAGCCAGGGGTGGCCCAAAGCTGCTCTCTTGGGCTGGCTCAGCTGCTCTTTTTGGAAGGTCACTTTTCTTCTCAATTGCTGCAGTCAGATTGGGGTCATCAGGTTTGATCTCAACATGTCAGAGGACTGGAATTCAGGAGGAAGCAGAGGCATGATAAACGCAGGCTGGCTCCTGGTACATTTCTGGGCTGGTTTCAAAAAACTCTTGGTTCACTCAGCGTCTGGCAGACAGGCTGGGAAACCTGGTGGCAGGTTTAGTTCATGACACAGGTCCCCTACCTGCCAAGCCAGCAGGGTCTGTGGCAGCACCTCTGCACACACGTGTCCATGTCATGGAGATGAGCATGCAGGGAAGTTCTCACTGTCGTTCAGAACTACCTTTGAGCCACAAACTGAGCCAAGGCCATAGCCATGAATTTTTTTGCAAGTTGAGCAGCAATCCTTACCCAGCAGCTGCCATGGACAAGGCTGGAGGAGGGAGGGATGGTGCAGAGGACAGGCACAGAGCTGAGTGGGGACCCTCTTCCCCCTCGACGTTGTTCCAGGGCTTCGCGGTGCTGACCAAATCCCACAGGTCCTGAAGAGGTTGGTGCTCTGCTGGGAGCAGCAGACAGAGCACTGCCAAACTCACTGCAGCTGTGAGACCCAAGTGGCCAGGAGGGTTTGCCCGGTGCCTTCAGCCCAGCTGGGCTCCCTGGAGCTCCTCCCCAGCTCCCCATGGTGAGGGGGTCCAGCGTGGGCCACGTGCAGCTCGATCGTGTCCAGGGCAGGTGGCAGCCCCTGACCTGCCAGGAGAGCAGCCAGGAGACACAAACCGAGAGACGCTTTAGAGGGAGGTTCCGGATTTTACACTTTCTCTCCCCCCCGAGGTCTGCCTGGACCCAACCATTGCAAAGAGGTTCAGCACCAACAAAGCCACCCTGAGGAAATGAAAATTCACTTCAAATGCAACATTTTAAGCAGAAACAAGTGATTCTGCCCCTCATTTTGCAGCTTCTGTGCAGAGATGAGCACCTTGCAGTCCGGGTCATGCAGATGCCAAGTCAGACACTTCTTTGGCTCCATCAGCATCTTCACCCAATGCTCCCTGCAGGTCCCCAAAGCCTTGCTGGTGCCCACCTGCCACATCTCCTGGCTCAGTGCCCTTTTCCTCACTGCCCTGTGCTTGTGGCTGCAGCTGGTCAGGGCCCCTGGCCACCACCAGCTTGCCAGGAGGTCTGGTAGACTGACATAGCTCTGGGACACTGTGGAGGGACAGGGCTGGAGGATAAAACCCTCTAAGCTCTGCCTGAGGAGCCCTGGGGGGGTGCAGCAGGGTAGAAGCTTTTCCTCCTCAGCCCCATCTCATGGGTACCTGCAAGGTTAAGGCTCTTCAAACCAAAAGCCCAGGTTTTGGCACAAGTTCTTGCATACAAAAATGCTACACAGAAATTAAAAACAGGCCTTCACCAGGTACCTCTGGGGAGAAGCAGCTTGTGTTTCGGTCTTGGACGCTCAGCCTCAAGGTCCAAGGCAAGTCCCAGTCCAAACATGCAAGTCCCGGGCTTGCTACTGTCACCCCTCTGCATGAGCCACTGAGGACAAACCCCACCAATGCAAAGGGTACAGGGACCTCTGAAGAAGAGTGTCCTTGGAAGTCCAGGAGATACCTGCTCAGCCAATGGTGACTGATTGACCACAGGATTCACAGAATCATAGACTCACAGACTGGTTTGGGTTGGAAGGAACCTTAAAAATCATCCAGTCCTAACTCCCCTGCATGGGCAGGGACACCTCCCACCAGACCAGGTTGCTCCAAGCCCCATCCAACCTGGTCTTGAACACTTCCAGGAATGGGGCAGCCACAGCTTCCCTGGGCAACCTGTTCCAGGGTCTCACCACCCTTACAAGAAAGAATTTCTTCCTAATGTCTCACCTAAATCTCCCCTCTTCCAGTTTTGATCCATCACCCCTTGTCCTCTCCCTCCCTGCCCTTGTCCCAAGTCCCTCCCCAGCTTTCCTGGAGCCCCTTCAGGCACTGGAAGGTGCTCTCAGGTCTCCCTGGAGCTTTCTCTTCTCCAGGCTGAACACCCAACTCTCCCAGCCTGGCTTCAGAGCAGAGCTGCTCCAGCCCTCCCAGCATCTCCATGGCCTCCTCTAGAGTCTCTGCAAGAGCTCCATGTCCTTCTACCCATGTTGGGTACCCCAGAACTGGACCCAGCCCTGCAAGGGGTTCTCACCAGAACAGAGCAGGAGTGTCCTCCCTTGACCTGTTGGCCATGCTGCTGGGGATGCAGCCAAGGACACGGCTTTCTGGGCTGCAGTCACACACTGGCTGCTCATACTGAGCTTCTCAACGTGATTCCTGCTCCTGCAGCTTTAGGCTTGGCCAAAGGATCGTACATAACACCTGGGAAATGCGGCGGTGCTGCCTGTGCCCTGCTGAGCTGCAGATACAGCGATGGCAGGGGCGGGTCCGGAAAGCCAGACCGGGCA
>NW_009952359.1:51326-63360 GCF_000747805.2 Chaetura pelagica | reverse complement strand
GCCAGCGGCTCTTTCATCCCCCGCCCGGAGGTGCGAACCTCCCCCCGCACCCCCCGCACCAAACGGCTCCCGGCCCGGGGGGGGTGGGGGAGGGACCTCGCTCACCTCTGCTCTCAGAACCCTCAAAATGTGGCCGCTCCCAGGCGCTGGCAGAGGAATTGAGGCACCAGGATTTCTTTTGGCTCTCCCTCCAAGTAACACCACGTCGGGCTTGTGCCTACTCTCACATTTGCTTCAACTCATCTGTGTTACCTTGTCCTGATGCAAAAGACCCCCCTGGGACGGGGAGCAACGCACCCCCACAGGCACAGGGCCCTGCAGTCCTGGCCTTCCCAGCCCTGGAGGACGAGGCTCCCCAGCCCTAAAGCCTGAAGGAAACGCTCCAGTGCAACTGTCCCTGACACCCTGCCTGATCTCCAGCCCAGGTGGAAGGGAAGCTCACCATCGTCCTGGCAAACAAGCTGGCAGTTTATGGTCCAGCTATGGCTTATCTTTGGATTCTGGTTTAACAGTGACCCTGGAAGTTGCCCCATGGACAAGAGTCCCAGCTGAGAGCACCAGCTTTCAAGCCTGCTTTCTGACTGCTCCAATGCTGAGCAGTGGAAGCAATCAGCATCTGTTGTTAATAGAATTGTTTGGCACAACTGCAGCAACCAAAAGGTTAATATCCATCCAAACATAATCTAACCTTGCAAACCAGCCACAAAACTCAGCCCTGCTAAACCTAATAGTCCATCTTAACACAGGCTGAGGCTCCCAGCCTGCCCTCCCCTGCCCAACCCAACCATCCTGGACACTCATCTGTTCTTGCATTTACTGTTTATCCTTCTAACTCATGAAACATAACCTGACTGAGGGCATTTCTCCTCCCCTGGGACACCAGCAGCAGGGTTTGCACAGCTGGGTGAGGGGCACATGGGCTCAACATCCCACTGACAGAAAGAAGACGTTGGATCCTCAGGTGTCCCAGACAAATGTCTTAAGGACTCCAGACAGAGAGATGTGGTCTTTTAGGACAAGGGGACAATTGCCTTTGGCCCTCTCCCAGCATCAGAATAAAGCCAGCAGCTCCACAACACCTTATCCAGCCATCCTGACATCAGCTGGTGGCAGAGTGTCCTGCTTTGAGCCAGGATGAAGCCAATTTTCTTTTAACTGATTCTTTTTCCCTTGCGTGAACTCTCTTAAGTAGCAGCACGTTTTCCAGCCTAGTGGACTGATAATACTGGAATGTCTATAAATACTGCTGAGACACCAAGGACACTTTGCTCTGCTTGTAGATTCTGCTG
Source organism: Chaetura pelagica (assembly GCF_000747805.2). Taxonomy (NCBI): domain Eukaryota; kingdom Metazoa; phylum Chordata; class Aves; order Apodiformes; family Apodidae; genus Chaetura; species Chaetura pelagica. The sequence continues at coordinate 62,071 of NW_009952359.1, read as the reverse complement.
CTTTGGATACTAAAGGAGCAGAAAAGTCATATCTACAACCCTCATCCTCATCCCTATCTCCATCCCCATCCTCATCCTTATCCTTACCCTCCTCCTCATCCTCAACCCCATTGTTGCCTCACATCCGTGCACACTCCATGCACAGTCCCAGGCTCACCAGGAATGCCCCAGCCTTGCCAAGTCAGGACCTGGGCAGAAGTGGATGCTGCCAGTGGCACATGGTGTGGTGGGTCCTTGTCCCTGGGACACACACAGTGCAGGGAAGGTATTCTGGGCAAGGCCCTGAAAACATGGCCAGGTGGCCACTTGCTGCTTCCACCCACCAGGGACGACCCAGATCACTGCATGCTGAAAATCCCACTTCTTGGAAAGCTGTTCCCATTCATTTCATGGCTCTTTGAAAAAAAACTTGGCTGTTGCCCAGTCCTAACTAAGTTGGGCTGCCCCTCCAGCTCCTAAACTCCCAAGTGACTTCCCAGAATACTTCTATGGCTGCCCACACAGATTTCCCAGGAAGGCCAGCAAGTATCCTTGGCGGCGGCAGAGCAGCCACGTTCCTGCTGTCCCACCTGGGCAGTCCCATTAACCTGGGTAATCTCAGCTCATGGAGGAGGCTTTTGTTTTTCCTTACTATGTGGCAGGACCCAGTGGCAACACATGTATTCTCCGTTTTTCCCCATTTGCCTCCTTGCTGGACACAAAGCCTGTGGATCCCCTTTGGATATAGTTGCTTAGACCATTTGGCTTTGACTCATTTGAGCATTTGGGGACAGCTCTGGAGTCACCCTGGTGATCCCTGTGCAGATCCTGGAGAACAGGAGAGAAGTCAGAGCCTTCAGCAGCAAAATCAGGTTTCAGAGGGGATACGATGGCTGGGAGCGAGTCCCAGCCTTGGGGCTTGGCTCATTTTCTGAGATGTAAGAAGAAACGTGCAGAGCCGGACCAGGCCCAGGCAGCTTACAGGGTTCAAGGTCACCTGCAGCTCCTCACTGTCAGGTCACAGGGGGAAAAGCCAGGGCCGGGATGGAGGGATTTTCTCAGCAGGCTCCTGCCCTGGCACGCTGCCTGTCCCCACATGCTCCGCAGTGCTGCAGTGAGCCCCAGCACCAGATGCAAAGCAGCTGAGCTTCATTCAGCTGCTGAGGGCAGCTCTCCTGCACACCCTCAGTGCCTCAGAGGGGAAATTCCCTGCCTGTCCTCTTCCCGAAAAGAGGCTGGAACAGGAGCTGGACCAAGACATGGGTCAGATCCAGCCCTTGGCTCTTCTCCCACCTCTCTCTGGGTCTCCAGTTGGAGATTAAAACTGTGTAAGCAAAGAAAGGCCTGAGAATGAGGGAGATGCTGAGCCCATCAGCAGGTGTCTGGGTGGGGTGAGAGTGGACACCACAGACCCCCTGGGATTTGCAGGCCAGGAGCTGAACTCTCATCCAGCAGCCCTTTCCCGGCATGAATTTTTGGCATGGTCCTGCCTCACCCCCTCCCTCTGGGAAATGTCACTGATAACGCTGGGGCTGAGATAAAGGAAAACGCCTCCACGTTCCCACCCACTTGTCTGCTGGAGCATCAGTCCTGCCCAGCAAGGCAGCGAGGGGGGAAGCACAGCTCTGGGCCCTGCAGGCGATGCTTGGCTCTGTGGGACCCCCCGAGCACCTCTCCTGGCCTTGTGAGTGGGTCAGCAGACACGGGCTTTGCTGGGACTGCTGGCCCTGCTCCGGGCTGGCCGGTCGGGTTCCCACGTACCCCCTTGACGTCACCTCGAGAGCACAGGAGTGAAAGGGGGGCCCTCAGGCGCCTGACAATAGCGCTTTCCTTCCCCATCAATAGCAGTGAGAGACACGCTGGGCTGACACGGAACTGTGCACAACAAAAGCCAGTGTCCGAACAAATCTTCTCAGGCACTGGGTCCCCCGGGTGACCTGGGGTTAGCCCGGACTTTTGCTCCTGCCCGGCCCTCCGGAGCATGAATGTCCCTCCGCGCCGCGCAGTGGCTGGTTCCCACGCTTCCAACCTGCTTTGCTATTTATCAGCAACCAGCCTCTAATCCCCTTTGTGAAGGTCTGATTCAAGCTCAGCACAATGTGGCAAAAAGGGAGGGGGTGGGTGGGAGATGAAGGAGGGGAAAGCAGTCCCAAAGAATGAAAATCAAACCCTTTACCTTTTCCCCTCTCCCCAGTGATGGTTCCCTGGGGACTCCTGAGGCTGTCACCTCTCTGGCAGTGCCAGGCTGTGTGGGATCCAGGCGGCTCAGCCTGCTGGAATAGGCTCATGGTTGGATGTGATGGCATTTGAAGAACACACATAAACAAAAGCACCTGTGTCCCCTCATGCTTTGACACTTCCTGCTCCTTCACAACCCTCATCCTGCCCCTCATCCTGCCACAGCTTCACCCATCACCTCCAGGGATGCACCCGCATTCCTCATATTTTCCCAAGAGGAGTGTGCTGGACCATCATCAGGGGGTGTCTATGGGGGAAGAGGGAAGACGAATCCTAATTCGCTCCTGTTCCAACCACCTCACAACAGCTTCCCCCTGCTATAGCAACTTTCTCTCTTCCCAAACCTCTTTGAAAGGAGATAACCCAATGATATTTCCCCAGCCCCACAGTGGTGAGAGCTAGGTGCAGATGCCCTGTGTTGGACTCTTCTTCCATCCTTCTGAGATCTCCACCAACTCCTGTTTGCTTAGGAGCGGATTTGCAAGCCTTTCCCCAAATCACTTTCGAACAAAACAGTTTCCAAAGGCTGCGCGACTTACAAATGAGGGGTTTCAAGCTTTTGTCCTAAATCCAATGCTGTTTTCTTTGAAAACGGTGGAGGAAAAAAATAAAAGAAGAGACGACCTCGAATACTAATCTTGTTAGGTTAAACTGTTCGCTAAACAGATGGAGGTGGAAGGCAATGGAATTTTTGTCTTTTTGAGGAAGGGGTTAGGTTTGTAGGGCACAGAGGTCATTCTGGGCAAACTGGCAGCTTTGCTCTTTATGTCACAAGAGCAGGGAGAAAGTAGAGTGGCAAAAAAGCTCCAAGCTGAGATGGTTCGTGAGGTTTAACCCTCCGTTCTTCTGAGGGTTTTGCAGGATGAAACCCCCGAGCCCTGCTCCATGTGATGGGGTTACTCAGAGCCAGCACAAGGCCAAGACACCTCAAATGAGAAACACTAAGAAAGACCCTGTTACTCCCCAATGCCACAGCACCTCGGCATGCCCCAAGGAAGACCTTTCCAAAAGCCACCAAGCTCTGGCCCTTGGCCCTCTGGGAGGACACCAGGGACGGCAGCTCCAGCATGGCCACCAGTGGGACACGCAGCAGCTGCTGGGAGCAGCTCCCAGGCTGACTCCATGCGAAGGCTGTTGGGCTTTTGCACCCCCTGTGCTGCAATACACCGTGCTGGGCTGGGGGGCCTGCCCAGGCCTGGCAGGGTGCAGCACCCACAATGCAGCTGCCCTGCACCCCGTGGCACCCCATGTGTGTCAGCAGTGAGGGGGGGTCACCCTAGAGGAGAGCACTGCCACCTAACTGAGCGACATCAGGATCCAGAGGGGCTGTGAGAAACCTGGGACCCCACAGAGAGTGATAAAAGCTGCTGGGTTTACTCTAAATCACGCCTGGTGTGCTGATTTGGTTCTGTCATGGTTTAGGTAGCAGGGGAGGGTCCTGTAAGAAGCTACTAAAAGCTCCCCTGGCTCAGGTGACGAAGGCCAAGCCATTAGAAAGACAACAGATGCACCTCTGTGATTAACATATTAAATAATTGACATAAGACCTGAAAGCAGAGAGAGCACGGGAGAAGAGCTGAGCTGGAGAGGTGAGAGCAGCGCCAGAGTGGAGATCCTGAGCTTGGTGAGGAAGAAGGGGAAGGGGGTGCCCAAGAAGAAGTTCTCCTACAGCCCATGGCAAGATGGCAGCTGTCCTCCTGCATTCATGGAGGAGAACCATGGTGGAGCATCCCCTGAAGGTGCCAGGAAGGGTAAATGTGGAGCTGCAGCCCATGGACTAGGATCTGCGGCCGTGGAGGACCCTACGCCAGGGGAGGTGCCTGTTCCTGAAGCACCTGTGACCCTGTGGGCAGCACTGGAGCAGCTCCTGAGGGACTGCATCTCGTGGGAAAGACACATTGAAGAGAGGTTGGTGGAGCTTTCCCATGGGATGGGCCTCGTGGGGAAGCAGGGAAGGACTGTAAGGAATCCTTCTCCCTGAGGAGGAAGGAGCGGCAGGAACCACCAGACTGTGAATGGACTCTAAACCCCAACTCTGGGAGTTTAAGGTCAGTGCAGGGTGCTCAGGCCCCCCTGGGTGCTCCTGCCTTGCCCACACTGCTGTGAATCACCAGCTCAGTGACAGCTCCCTGGGGAGCGCAGAGCTGGGACCCAGCCTGTGCCTCTGTTATGGGCACAGGTGACCCCCCTCCCCAGGTACCTGCTGATAACTGCTTGGGGACAAATGCTGGCCAAGTGAATCCAGCTCACAATCAAGCCCCTCTTTCCTTGAGCTTTCTTGTAGGAAGAAGAGGAAAGCCAGGCTCCCTGCAGGGAGCTCCAACCTGCTGGTGTGACCCCATCCTGCTGTCCCTGTGCTGTCTCTGTGCCCTCACCAGGCAGACCAGGCAGGCAGCGTGGTCCCTTCTCTGCCAGCCCAGGCCAACAGCTCTAGCCTGGGCAGCGTGGCAGGCACTGGTCCCACCCAGCTTCCTGCACGTGCCTGCAGATCCTCAGCCTGTCTTTACCCCAGGAAGATGCTGGACTGCTCCAGAGGGCAGCTGGGGTGAAGCGGCAACAGAAATAAAAACATGAAGGTATGAAGAATTGATAAAAAAACCTCAACAACCCCGACCGGATCTGACAAACCAGCAGGCAGAAACAAGGAACTGCCCAGTGAGCAAAACCCTCAGGAGTCCACCACAAACAGGATCTGCTCCCAAGTGGCAGGAGAGGATGTGGGAAGGAAAGGGAGGAGGTCTTGAGTGTGGTCAAGGAGAGGCCAGCTGGATAGCTGAAAGGGTTGAAGCCATTTGGGATCTGAGGAGACTCCCTCTGGGCAGTGTGCGCAGCTCTGGCTCTTGGCAATGCCAGACAACCCTAAGCACCCAACAGTGCTCTTTAGGTCTGGGCCCCAGAAGACTCTGCACCTGAGCCAAGACACAGGACAATCTTGTGCTGGACTTGGGGTCAGCCTGAAACTCCGTGAGTGTGGTTTTAAAATAAAAAGTAAGGAGAGGGTGCTGGTGGCCCTTCCTGGTGGGACGTGCTCCCCTGAACTACCAGCATGGCTGAGCATCATCCAGAACAGGAGCCAAACAAAATCCCATGGGAAGACCAAGTACGGCTGAATCCCTGCTGAAATCTGCTGCTTCCAGCCAGCATCCCTGATGGTGTGGCCAGCAGTGCCTGTAGCACTGCAGAGGAGTCTCTGCAGAGGTCCTTTATCTGCCCAGGCCAGTCCAACACCCTTCTGTGACCCACAGAAGGGGCTTGTTGGGGGACAAGTGTCCCCTCCATGCTTGCCCGGCCATTGCCCAGCCCTGACCCCCACCCAGCCAGGTTTGCTGGCAACAAACCACAGGAACTGAGCAGCCATGGAGCCATAGCCAACAGAAAATCATGCCAAGAGTAGGTTCAAGCATGGTCCTGGTTGGGATGAGCTCTCCTGGCTGCTTCCACCTCCCTCTTCCCCATCCCCTCCCTCTGGCTACAGCCATGAGTGCTTGCTGGAACACTGCAGCTGGGTCCTGCTGGAGCTGAAGCTGCCCACCCACACCTGTGGGAGAGGGGCTTGGGGGACACTTTGCCTCATGTCCCTCCCCAGGGGTGCAGTGACCCGTGAGGAGCAGGGCAGCTGCAGGTGCCTGGTTTCGCTGTCACAACGTGAGCAGGTTCTCAGCAGGCACGTTCAGGCCCCCAGCCCCATGTCAAGCTTGGTCCTGGCTGGGAATTGGCCATTGTGTGTCCCTTCCTCCCCAGGTATTCCAAATAAACAGAAGATGTGACAATGCAGTATCCAGAAAAATGTGTGAAGAAGGAAAAAAAAAAAAGAAGAAGCAGCCAGAGTGGCCAGAGGCTCAGCTGGGGGCCCAGGGGCTGGGACAGTAAATAAATAACAGTCCTGGTGTCAGGGTATTTGCCACCTCTGCCCACTGCTGAGGCTCAGGGCTGCAGGCAGCTCCCCAGGGAGATGCATCCGAGAACAGGATGGCACCAGAGCCAGAAAAAGGACAAAAGGAAAGAGAACTGTGTCCAGTTCTGGAGCCCCCAATGCAAGAAGGACATGGAGCTCCTGGAGCGAGTCCAGAGGAGCCACAGAGATGATGGGAGGGCTGGAGCAGCTCTGCTCTGGAGCCAGGCTGGGAGAGTTGGGGTGTTCAGCCTGGAGAAGAGAAGGCTCCAGGGAGACCTTAGAGCAGCTTCCAGTGCCTGAAGGGGCTCCAGAAAAGCTGGGGAGGGGCTTGGGACAAGGGCAGGGAGGGATGGGATGAGGGGGAATGGATTAAAACTGGAAGAGGGGAGATTTAGGTGAGACATTAGGAAGAAATTTTTTCTTGTAAGGGTGGTGAGACCCTGGAACAGGTTGCCCAGGGAAGTTGTGGAAGTCATATTCCTGGAAGTGTTCAAGACCAGGATGGATGGGGCTTGGAGCAACTCCATGCAGGGGGGTTGGATCTAGATGATCTTTAAGGTTCCTTCCAACCCAAACTATTCTATGATCTGTGTGAGCTGTTGAAGCCCATGGAGATGATGCACTTCAGAGCAAATCAGGGTGGTTTCTTCCATGCAGGAAACATCCATCCCTCTATTACCTTTTACAGAGCACCAGCTTCTTCCCTGAACTAGAAAAAGTGAATACTGTCTTTTAAAATTTATTATTTTTTGTTCTCTGAACATCTTCCCCAAGGAGAAAGCACAAGTGAGGAACCTCTCATGCTAAACAGCACCATAAATGTCTCCAGCTACTCAGCAAAGCCAGCAAGGAAAATACCAACACAGGAGCCACTGGAGCCAACGTTGCTGGCCTGTAATCCCCAGATCTGAAAGCCAGGGCTGGGGTCTCCTGGGGACATGAGTCCCTGAGAGATATTGGGTGAGAATTCTCTGCCTCAGTGGTCTTGAGTTTAATTCCTACCTGAGCACTGATGTGCTGTGCAAGTGGTACCTGGTGACATTCACGCCTGCCCAGCCTGGACCAGTCCTGCCGACCTGCACCCCACCACAGCACGTCTGGTCCATGGGACCTGAGACTATGGCACAACAGAAGCTCACCAGGCTTCGGGTACGTGTTCAGTGCCTCCACAGTTGCCACACCAAGCTTGGCAGTGCCAGGGCTCCCAGACCCTGCTTTCTTTCTCATGGAGAGGCAGGCCTCAGGGAGGCTGTTGCTCCCCAGGGAACAGGAGCTGAGGGTGGCCTTGCCACCAGGACAACCCCACTGCCTCGCACAAGGCAAGTGGGCAGAGCTGGGGCTCTGCCAGCCTCCACCTCGGCCAGCCCATCAGGGCCCCATTGCCACAGGATAAACCTCCCTGTGACCATCCAGTGCATGGCCACAGGTTTTTGCTCAGCCTACACCTCCCTGCAGAGCCCAACTGCCTTGTAACCCCCTCCAAACACGGGCTGCAACTGTATCCCCCAAAGCCTTTCCTTCCCCAGGGTTTATTTAAGATATAAAGATATAAAGTTGCAGTGAAACATCAGGGGATTTTTCAAGGGGGCTGGAAAAGGCTGACCATGGATTAAGACAGTGACCAGACACTGCAAACAGACTGGAGAAGAGAGGGTCATCAGAGGAGACTGTAAAATAAGGTGAGAAATTCTCATGTTCTGTAAGCAAACGTCATCATCTGTCATGTAAGAGAAAGCTTGCTGGGTGGGAAAAATGTTTGAAATATTGGAAAGAACCTCCTGAAATTAAAAATCATGTTGGTGCCAACTATAAACATTTCAGTAGGGTCAACAAATAAAAGACCCAAGCTGGCAGCTCCTCCTACACAGCCCAAACCCCAAACTGCAGAATCTTCCTGATTACCCTGAGAAGGAAGAAAACCTCTGCATTGCTGTGCTCCCCACTGTGTGAAGCTCAGTTTCCAGCTCTGGCACAATTAACCTCCTCCATGGACATGCTAATGGAGACAAAATGGTCCTGGATGACAATCACACCCTAGGGCACTCCCTGCCCGAATCAATCAACTTGAACAGCTACTGCTATTGCCAGAGAAAGGGATTTGCTCCACACTTCGTGACTTACAGCAGCCCATAACTTCCTAGATAACATTTCTTTCAGCTCCACCAGTTCCTCATTGACTTCTCCACTTTATCTTAGGGTATCACATGGACGTTCATGCACCAGTGATTGCATGCGATGGTTTATATTGAGGAAGTCTGCTGGAGACAACCAGCCCTCAGGCAAGGCTGTAATTCTTCTATACAGGGTCAGATCTTCCTTGCAGAGGTGAAATGACGATTTTGATAAACGTGTACATCCCCCCAGCCCAGCACTGAGAACCCTTCCCCAGGGTGGAGAACCGGACCCTTCCCCACGAAATCGATTGTACTTGGAGATCCTTGGATGAGGCATGTTGGGGACATAAACATCCATTTGCACTGAATTCCCTAGCCTGGCTCCCTGTGGAGATGGTTTTAATCTGGCACATGGAGCTTCCACAACCTCTGCAAAGCAGCCACATGCACCAGTGCTGCAGAGGCGAGAGCTCCTGGACGCGATGCGGAAGCAGCAGCTACAGCAACGCGCGTGTGAGTGGTTGGGCTCCCATTTCACCCAGCCCACAAAAGATTCCCTTCTCCTTTGTGAAAGACCCAACTTCTTCTTTTGATCCTGGAACAAGGGACTTCCTGGCCGTGGCTGGGGAGTGACAAGACATGGAGTTTAACTACCCTGTGATACTCCTGGATTTCTCCTAGCCAGGTCACTTGTGCTCACATAAGGTGCTGAGTCCTCAATCCTGCTGCTTCCTGCTCCCTCCTAAAGGGGTGGAAAGGTGCCCCCTCCCAGGGGCAGCTGTGGACACTGGTGGTTCATGGGGTTTCAGCAGCACTCTGTGATGCCCAAGTTCTACCCTCACTGTCTTGATGAGACCCAAGAGCAACATTGAAAACATTGCTTGATCCCTCCCCACCACAGTAGCAACGTGAGATAGACACGGGGCCAGCTGCAGGCTGCATGTACCCTCAGTGCCAGTGGGGGGGCGGGGAGGGGAAACAAACAAACAAGGAATAAAAATGCATTAATTGAACTGAACAAGCTAGGGTAGAGAAAAGTCAAAGGGGAGACGTATGCAGATTGTATCCACCAAAAGTAGCCAAAGAGAACACTGCCCTGGGAGGCAGAGGTGTCTGTTTAACAGCAGTTGGATCCAACACACCGGGCAGTGTGGATGGGCAATGGGAAAGGCTGCAGCCCTCTATGGTCCTTTGTGTCCCACAAATCCATCCCTGCTAAGATGGACATTGCCAAATCTTCCTGCATGTTTGCAGCTACGGGAGAGCATGAGAAGGAAGAGGGGGGCAGTGTGGAGCCCCCAGGGGCTGGGCAGGGCTGGCCTGAGGGTGCTGGGGTCTGCTGGGGCACTGGGGGTGCTCAGCATAATGCAGGGACCACCGGGGATAACAGCAGGGAGGGGCTGCAGACATCCCAATGAGAACACAACTATCATCACAGGCAACTATGGGAAAAAGTGTGGTTTTTTTTTTAAAATAAGTTTATCTTTATCTGCCCAGAAAAGATGGTTGGACTTGGTGATCCCAAGGGTCTTCTCCAAACTGAATGGTTCTATAACTCTATGATTCTAAGGCATCTGGGGTATTTTTCATGACAAGTTCTGATTTGGAAGCTTTTCACCTTGCTTTAGAGCTGGTTGGAAACCAGGATGGCTTTCCCAGGAGACAAGGAGTGGAGAAGATAAAAACCATAATTTTTAGCCCTGAAATTTGGTGGAAGTCTAAGAATTGGAATTAATGCCTATTTGGGGGCTTCCCTCTGCAGTGTATATCAGGAAAACCAAGAAAAAATTGTCCCACAGGCAAGGTTAGGAGGGAATGGAAGGGGCTGGGGGGGTTTCAGCTCCCCAAGAACCTTCGCTCCCACCCCAGCCCATGCTCAGGCTGCCCAGCCCTGCTTGAGACCTGCTTTGGACCCTGCTTAGCACCTATGGGGACATTTGCTGGCCCCATTTCCCAACACCCACAGCTGCAGACACACATGAACCTCTGCTATCACCCTACAGCTCTGTTGGGTCCCCAAAACCCATGGAGGAGAGTGGGTGAGCATCCAGGGTTGGGGGGTGTCTTGCTGCCACTCAGCTGCCCCATCCCCATGGGGGGGACCCCCAGGAGCTCCCACTGAAATCCATAAAGCTTGTTTTTACCCAGTGCAAGAAAATCTTCCCAGACGGGTGGTCGAGGGGTGATAACCCCCTCCCTCCAGCCCCCCAGCAGGCAGGCTCCCTGCCTGTGATAAGGGCAGAAAACAGCTGAAAACAAACAAACAGTTCGAGTTAATGGGGCGGCAGTTATTTTTGGCCTAGAGGGAGTTCACACACTCTGTGTTGTTTTAGTAAATAACTGTAAATGGAGCTTGTGGTGCGGGGAGTGGGCTGGGAACCGGCTCGCTCCGGGCAGCAGGGAAGAGCCGCGTCTTGTCGTGCTGGTGCTGACAGGAAACCAACTGCCTCATCTACCTTAGCACCCCTCTGTGCTCACACTTTCATTGTCGCCACATCCTTCGGCAGACACATCCGAGC
>NW_009952359.1:32234-50572 GCF_000747805.2 Chaetura pelagica | reverse complement strand
GAGCTGCCACCATGACATGGATAATGCAACAGACGTTATCGCTGTCACCCAAGGACTGAGGGAGGGGATGCAGGAGGGGCTGCAGCCCCCACTCTGGACCCAACCACCCCTGTGCCTTGTGGATCAGGGCTCTCTGCTCTCCTGCCTCCCCAGCATCTCCCCAGCATTCCACATGCCCAGCTGTGCCATGACAGTGCTCAGGCAAGCAGGCCTCAGAACAAGGGAGTTTTCTACGGACATGCTTCCTGCAGGAAAGCTGGGATTACCTCATGCCCTGGCCTGGAGATGGGATGTGCTCAGATACAAAAATAAACATTTTCCTTCTCTCTTTTTTTTTATTTTTTTTTTGTGGTTTTTGTTTGTTTGTTTGTTTTGAGAGTGATCACACTCTGGGGTGTCTGGGATAAGGACACCAGGTGCCTGCAAAGGATTTTAGTGGCATTGGCTGAATTGGCCTGACTCCATAAAACAGATGCAAGTCTTTTCACTGGCAGAAAGCACAAGTCATCAGGAAAATACACATGAAATCAAGCAACACAACATCTCTGTAAGACAAGGATGATTAGAAACAACCCCCTTGCATGGCCCATCATCTCAGAGCAATAAAACCTGAAAATAAAAGCCAGTCATGGGGCAACACCTGAGCAGAAGCCAGGGACGGGGACACAAGGCGAGGTTTGAGTGGCAGCATCAGGCTCGTATCTGAATTTCTGTGCTGCTGCCAATTTAAATCAGGCTGCTGGTGACATTTGCTTGGGGAAGTGTTCCCTGACTCCACAGCAGCAGGACAAGGGTGTGGGGGTAATTGGGGGAAACAGCTGGGGTGCAGCCACATCGCCAGGAGCTGCGGTGATGGCCCCATACCCAGACCACAGGAGCCAGGCTCCTGCATCCAAGACCCTGCTGCTCCTCCTGGCTCTCAGCCTTCCAGCTAGAAAGGAATAAAACACACCCTGAAGACCACTGGAAAGCCATCAGGTTTAGACATTAAAAAAAACCCACCTAAAATCAGACAATAAAATCACTGCCATTTCAGCAGGGAGAGGGGAAAAAATAATCTAGCTTTCCCCCATCCTAAACTCCAGGACCACTGGGAGTTAAAACTCTCAGAGCACCTTACATACAGCACCCAGATGCCAAAGCTTGGGATCTTTTAACTCAATTTCTGTTATATTTTGGATCAAACTCAGTAGGTGAATGCAGACAGCTGAATGGCAGCAATGTCTGGAGACTTTCAAGACCTGTGTGGATGCCCTTCTGAGTGATCTTTTGGTCCTGCTCTGGCAGGGGGGGTTGGACTAGATGATCTGCAGAGGTCCTTTCCAAGCCCTGACATTCTGTGATTCTGTGATGTCACTGAGCTGGGACATCAAAGGCCCTTGGGAAAACCTCCCTGTGAAAGCCAAGCGATTGGCCCTCAGCCCCCAGGCTGGCAGTGAGGTCCTGGGGAGTTCATGGTCTGCAGGGGACCATGTTCAATCCAGAAGCTTTGCTCTACACTTCTGCTGAGCAGGACCTTTTCCCAGGAGAGTGGCCTGGCCAGGAAGTGAGGTGAGGATGACAATGTCCTGTCTTGCAGGGTTGTGAAGGACAGGAAAAGGTTTGTGACAGCACAAGGTTAGTGCTGAAGGGATGGAGAGGAGCATTTTGTCTGTATCCTATGGCATGAAAATGGGTGGTGCAAGTCTATGGTGTAGTGCCACAGCAGGAAGATGCTCAGTTGTCCTGCAGTACCTTGGGTAAAGGACACAGCCGAGGGCTCCCAGGATCCTCACCAACCCCAGCCAGGCCCACACTGGTGCAGCTGCAGCTGCCCAACTCCCAACTAGCCTGGGGCTGTGCTCACTTCTGTCCAGCAACTCCCAAGCCAAAGCAGCCATTAATTCATGACTTGGAATAATAAGCAAAGTGACTCTCCAGGAGCTGGTCTCATGACTGGTGCTTGTCAGGCTCCAAAGGGACACTGGGAGGCCACCCAGCTGCTCACCCTGTGCCAAAAGCACAAGGATGGTTTGGTTAAGGAGGGAAAATCTCCTGAGTTTGGGACCATCAGTTAGTCCCAGCTGCTGCATCTGAGACCCCAGCAAGGTCTGCATCTGCTACCAGGAGCAAATGAAGATGAACAGGCTGTGAACTCTGTGCTGCCAGTAATGCCAGCACCATATAGAGGAGCATGGCATGGCCAGGGAATGTGGGGTGCTGGTGCCAGCCTTCCCCTGTGCAGGCTTCTGCCCAGGCTCCCTGGGATGGGAGCAAGCAGTCCTGGGGCTGAGGAGGGCTGGAGCTGGGGAGGGGTCACAGGAAGGGAAGAAGGAAGCCATGATGGTGGAAGTGCTGCAGAAGAAGGCACCTGATACTATCTCAGGAAACAACCCTGTATCAGCAACTTGCAAGCTAAAAAGTCTCACGTATCCATTTCAAGGTTTTAGGGTCTTTTTTCTAGTGGAGAAGTGCCCATGAAGGGTGGCTGGGAATGCTGCTTCTGCAGGTTTCCAATATGCCCTAAGGAATTAGCCCTTGGCTGGGGATGAGGCTGTGTAACCCTGAAGCTGCAGCTGAATTGCAGGGAGAGGGTCAAGCACCTGCACAGGGCTCACTTGCTTTTCTGTAAGAGCTCAGCAAAGATCTGGTGTGTGCCTTGAACATGCACATCCAGAACTGAAGCTCAGAACTGAAGGCCCCTTCCCTCTGGGCTCTGTCCAGCCACCCCAAGTGTTGCCGAGGCAGGTCCCGTCCCCAGCACTTTGGGGGCAAATCCTTGCACACACCCAGTGCTACAGGCCCAGTGGCTGCAAACAGGCTCGTCTTGTGCCCCATTGCTTGTGCCATGCCAAGAAAAGGCATTTGTAGCAGCTCAGGCCAAGCCTCAGTGTTTATACAGCCCACCAGAAAGCCTGCCTTGGTGGTGAAACCACAGCGGTGGCTCCTGGAGACATGAGTTGAGAACTGAAGGTCTCAGAACCAGTCCTAGAGGCATCATCTGCCCCTCTGGGGGATCTGTTGCTCCCTGATTGCTGCCATGGGGAACAGAGGGTCACTTTTGTTGGATGATCTCATCAAATTTCAGTTATATCTGCAGTACAAGTCCTAAAAATACTCTTTGTAGGCCCATAAAAGGCTTTCCTGGGAGAAGATAAGAATTGAAGACAACTGGACTTAATGATGTTGGAGAGATTTATGGGATCACCTTAAAAGGATTTATAGGAGGGCTTTTTTAATGAGCAAATAATTAGTAGATTTATCTGCTTTCAGCTACCTTGCTGTTTTATGGCCTTAGCAAAATCACTTTCTAGGGTTTTTAATAAAGTCTGAATGTGCCCTATTCCCCAAGTCCAACTCAGAGTCACCTGCCCTTAGCACCATGAACTGGGGAATACAGCTCTGGGAGGCAGGGCTGGGAGGGCCACCCTTGTTTTTAGGGACAAATAATACAGAAAAGGAGTGACAAAAGAGGAACAAGCCAAGGAAAGCCAGTGGTGAAAGGCAGGGCTCTGAGAAGCGTGGTGAGTCCTAAAGCCCTGGAGCAGTTACAGGCAGCAGCAGCTCCCCGAGTCCTGGCAAGGGAAAGGGCTATGGTGCCATCTTCACAGTCATGCTTGACTTTATAGAGATCCAGGGAAGAAAAGTAGCTAAAGATGATAGCCTGTGGATCAGGCAGGGCAAGTCTGTGGAGGCAGCACTTTTCCAGGGAGGGCAGCACATCCAGCTCCCTGGAATGTGTGGGGCTCTGTGTTTCCTCTGGTTTTGTCCCTTCCAGATGCCTCTTCCAAGAGGTCCTCTCCCTGGGCCAGCTGCCCTCTGCCAGACCCAGGAACTGCACAGAGCTGGCATCCCCCTGCTGCTTTCTCCCAGGATGGATCATCCAGTGTGAGGACCTTGCTGGCAAAGGGTAGCTGAAAAGAAAATGGTTGCAGAGTTCACAGGGTCTGTGAGAAGAGTCAGAGGCCAGAGCTGCACATGCTGTGTCACTAGTGGCTTTTGCTGCTAATTGGGCACAGGCTGCCAATCTGGACTTATTCCAGTGGAAAAAGGAATCTCTTCCCTGTTTTTTTCCCTGACAAGTCAAAGGCTAGACACCTTTAAAGCCTTTACAACTACTTAAAGCTTTTGACACTGTTGCACTTAAAAGCTTTGTTGTGCTGTGATTCTGCAGTTCATTAAGAGGCAGAGCAAACCCTCCATCGTTAGGACAGGTCTGGCCCAATGAGCCCCACCCCCACCACTTTGTTTCCTCCTGCTGTGAAATTCCCTCTGGCTTAAAAATTCCCAGAGGAAAATACTCTGTGGGTCCTGATCCTGCTCCACCACTGTGCTGCCAGACCCAGCCCATGCCAGCTCCACCTTCTTAGTGGCATATTGGGTAACCTTCCATTTTTTATCAGTGCTCCTGCCTTCTCCTGGAAAGTGATGGATGTGGCTTCAACAGCCTGGCTGTACTCAGATTTACTAAGCAAAACCTTACTTGATAGAATTCTTCCAGACCAGCAGCACCATCATTTTTCCACAGAGAGAGGGTAGAACTGTAAATCATATGTGTCTCTAGAAACAGATGATGCAAACAGGGCAATGGCAAGAAGTGTCCATCGTTTTGGAAAGTCCCTATTCTTAGTGCAGGTGACAAGAGATGCACATTTCAAACTCATCAAGCTATATAAAATAATGAGCAGCTATTGCAAGCTTCTGACATTTGCTCCAGGGACCTGTAAGAGCTGCTCATCTGAAGACGAACTCCTGAGTGCAAATGCTTGCAGAGAGACAGCTCCCTCCTGCTGGTGGGTGCTGGCACCGGGCTCCCACCATGAGCTACAGCAGCACTTCCCTCCCTGGCAGCAGCCAAGAAGTTTGAGGGGATGTGAGCAGGGCGACTCTGGAAGGTCAGGGTCCCTGCAGAGCTGGGGACTATCCTCCCCAAGATGCTGTGGGGACCAACAGGTACAGGATGCTGGTGGGAGCCATCCTGTGGGACGCAGAGGGGACACCACAGAATGTCCTGGCAAGTGGGGAGAGCAAACCCCCATGGAGCTGACAGCTCATGAGAAAGCCTGTCCTGGGGCCTGGGCATCCTCCTACAGACACAGGAGCTGCCAGGAAAACTAAGGCTGATGAGACTTGGCTGTACTGTGGGAATCAGCCTGGCTGGCTCCATGTTTTTTATTTGCAGTGCTGGTGATAAGAAAACCAGGGTGTTGTGGGAAACAGGAAGACCTTATCTCCCATCCCAAACCACTTCTCCTGCCACAGTCTCAGTTTTGTTTTTTTTTTTTCACTGGTCCCTGATGCTACATGATATGAGACAGCAGAGAGTGCTTGTGCTTCTGCTCTGTGCCTCAGCCTCAATGCAGCCCTTCTGGAAGCACCACTGAGCCCCCAGATTGTGCCAAGTTTTTTTTTTTCACTGGTCCCTGATGCTACATGATATGAGACAGCAGAGAGTGCTTTGTGCTTCTGCTCTGTGCCTCAGCCTTCATGCAGCCCTTCTGGAAGCACTACTGAGCCCCCAGATTGTGCCAAGACACTTAGTTTATTGCCAGGATAAACCCACAAACATGTCCACAGGGTCCTTCAGAAGCATGGCAGATGCCACAGTCTGCTGGCGGGAGCTCTCTGCCCAGGTCAGCCTCCTGCTTTGCACGTACAAGAGACAAGTTTAGGTAATAACTGTCCTGAAACAAGAGACTTTGGAGGTGCCAACCCATCAGTAGATAAGGATCATACTACATGTCAAAGTATTAAGACTAGAAATACTGAAATCCCAGATAAAAAGGACTAACAGCTCATGAGCTGCAGGTGTACTTCTGAAAACCAGCAGAAAGAGGTGGCTCTGAAATTTGCAGGCACCTCTGCAGACCTGCAGTGTATGAGGCATTGCCTATCCTTCCAGTCCTCCAACTCCCTAGACAAGCCTGGAAATGTGGATGCTACTGTTGAATTTCCAATAAAAACACAACCATTTACTTTCTTCTCGTTCATGGCTGTCAAGCACTTCATCTAATAGCTGCAGTATGGGTTAGAAATTGATTGCATTAGACAGTTTAATAGAGAACATACTGGTGGTGGAGCGTTACAGCCAAGACTCCCACAAACCAGGACCAAAGACAGACCCTTGAATCCCTGCTCAGACTCTGAGTAAAGCTCTTACGGAGCCAGAACAGCAGCTCTAATTCTTGATGGTCCCCGATCTGTAATTAATCCAGTTTGCTGGTACTTGTCACATTCATTATCTGCCTTGTGGACTCGTCAGGAGCCTGTGCTGAGGCTGGGGACACTGCTGCACTGGGCTCTCTATGAACAGCAGATAGAAATAAGAGTCCAGGCTCCTGAGTACATCCCATATGGATGTTTCCATGCTGGCTGAAGGCTCCTGAGCTCAGGTGCTGTGGCCATGGAGCTCAACCCTAGCCCAAACTCTGCCCCAAAAGTGAAACGAGCTGAGTCAGGGCACCAGTGCAGCATCAGCTTGGGGGCAGCTGTTCCCAATGCTGTAGCCATGAGACCCTGACACTCCTGCCCAGTGGATAAAGCTATCCCCTGTGCTAAAGTCCCATGGGATCAAAAGTGCTTTAAAAATGCCAGTTTTGGGCCCTTCATTTTGGAGAGCCTCAGATGGAAGCTTTGCTCAAATCTCCCAAAGCCAAGACCTGGACATTACATCCCCTTGATGCCCATGCCTAGGGGCAGATGCCTGCCCCTGGCTCCCAGCCTCCAGGATGCCCCACAGCCCAGCCCCAGCCGGGCAGGGATGGCACAGACTGGGCAGGGGCAAGGGCTCAGCCAGGTCCTCAGCTCCAGGAGTGAACTGGAGAGCCAAGTATGGCTGTGGAGCCCATGGGAACACAGGGTTTCAGCCCCATCTCTCCTTCAGCAAAGGGGCCCCGCAGGTGTTGGGAACCAACAGGGGGTTCAGTAGGAGGCAGGACCAGGGCACAGCCATGCCCTGATCCACATCCAAGTGACTCCTCTGAACACTTCCTGTACCAGCAAGCAAGAGCAGAGCCTGGTGTTGCCAGCAGCACCTTCAGCCTTTCCCCAGTCCCTTTTTTTGTTCCTGTCCCTCAGTGAGAGGCTGTGGTGCACGGGGGATGGAGACATCTCCGTTTGGATCTAGCCTTTACTAACTGCAACAGAGATGGAACCGTCTGGGAAGGAAGGAGACAAGAAAGAACCCTGACCCTGGTGAGGAGAAGGCGATTAAAGGAAGGGATTAGCAGGGAGAAAACTGAAGGTCATCCTCAGTGAGAAAGAAATGAGGCAGCAGAGTCTGCTGTGCCCGGCCACCCCTCCGGCCCCCGCTCCGGCTCCCGGCGGCGCAGCACCTCCTTTGTGTCTCCCGTGACCCAGGGATTATGAGTGTGGGAACAGGGCCCAACGGGTTCCCTGCATGATGCCGTGGCCTCATACACTCACAAAGCCGAGGGCAGGTCCTTGATGGGGGGGGGGGGAGGTGGTGAGAAATGGCTCATGCTGTGTTTCTTTGCTGGGAGGCTGGTGGGCTGGGGAGGCTGCTCTGCCCTCTCCCTTGCCCCAGGCTTGCAGCTCTGTTGGAAGGGTACACAGGGCTGCCAAAAGCAGAGCTGACACACAGGGCTGTCTCCTGGTACGTAGCAGTGACACTGGTCACCTCCCATGACCTCCACCCAGGGCAGCAAATGCCCTTCGTGTGTGATGTGGGCCATCCTGACCTGGCAGGGAGGTGCTGCTTGTGCAGAGCCCAGCGCTGGATGTGAGAAACCTGGCGAACCAGAGAGCACCGAGTCCAGCCCCTGCAGGAGCTTCAGTAAAGACTGCACTGGTACATCCAGTGACTTGGCTGATGGTGCTCCTCACTGTGGCAGTGGCACTCAGCCTGGGTGAATCCTGATTTGGGTATTTCGTCCGATCCCACTGCGCTCTAGAAATCTCAAAGACACAAGGAGTCCTCACAAGCCCTCCTGCTCCTTTCCCCCCTCCCTCCATGTCAAGGAGCCATGGCAGGAACATGGTCCCAGTAGTGCACCTCCAGCTATTGGCCTTGAGGATCCCCCATGGCCTGGTCCTGCCAAACACCCTTCCTGTGGGAGGAGAGCCCACCTCTGCCCCTCACATCTCCTTCCAGCTCACTTGTCCATGAGGCACCTCTGCTCCACCAGCAATCTCTGGTTTAGATGGTCCCACCATGGTTCTCCTTCAGCACCTGGACCATCCCAGCATCCCTCTGGGGACACAGGCTGGCCACAGGGATCAGAGCAGAGGGAACAGAAAGGGTTTGACAGGAACATCAGCTCCCAGAAAGTGTCAGAAAGGCCAGGCTACTATTAACAACTAATTAGAAAATGTCTGTCATTATGATTATCTGAACGATCCTGGTAAGCAAGGCTCCTTACCTTAGGAAAAAAATGGATGTTGGCTCCAATGGTCCACAAATATAACAGGCCACTGTGGGAAACTCCAGACTTTTGTAAAAACAAATAGTCTTAGTTTTGCGCATAAGTTTTTATTTTTAAATATGCCAAAGCCAAGGGAATGACTTTCCATGCAGCTCTGTAAACCCATGGGCTCACTGGGGCTGGAGGGGCAGGGAAGGAGCAGAACAGGCACCTCACTCTGCCAGGGTGGCCATTGCCTCTGTCCAGGAACGGACACCTAATCTGGGGCTCCTCCTTACAGCTCAGCACCAGCCAAAGCCCAGCACAAATCTTCCATGAAAACAATAAAATGAAGCATAAAGGGGAGCAGTGCTATTTCATCTGGGGATCAAACTCATCCTTCTTGGACTTGACACCAATTTACAGCAAAACCAAAGGCAGAAGCAGTGGCAGCATTGGATTCAGTGCCTTGGCTGCACAGTTAGGAGTTTAATTTAGTATTGCAATTAAATGGGAACATTGTTTATCTCATTGTTTATGCTTAAGCATATTCAGAACGGATACAGTGGTTAAGAAGTACAATTTTAAATACATCACAATTCGCCTAGAAAGACACTCCCAAGCAATTCTACATCACTCTCTATGGAACAGGTATTATCCAAGTCCAGCTCTACTGCCTTTACTCCTGGTAACATCAGGAGGTCAGCTGAAAGGATCAGGAAATAAATTAACTAAAGTCTGAAAAATGGAAAGTGCTCCACAATTGAGCTGCACGGCCCCAGGGATCCTCCTCTGCAGATCAATGAAGAGGGAACTTTTCCGGTTCTATCAACAAGTATTTTCCAGCTACAACACCAACCAAATCCCACGTATACTTTTTTCAATAAATCAGGGAGCAAAGATGTAGCCAAGCGACTGGACATTCAAGACACGAGTGTTGTCCAAACACACCCAAGGGAGCCCATGGTCCTGGGTGCCACCAGGCCGCCCATGGCTGGTGGCAAATCCTCAGGCATCAACATGCCATGGCTCGTGTGCCCCTCAGGAGGGTTCAGATGATGCTCACTCAGAGACCACGAGCTCTGTTTCCTTCAGCTCATAGATGGTGACTAATTCCATCATTTCAAAGAGCTGACGATGATGAAAACAAGTGGAACGATCAGGAAGGAAATTAAAAATAGCCCTCATGTGGCACCGTGTCAACTGCTCATGTTTAGATTTTAATTTTATTTTTTTTATTCCAAGTTTCTTTGATAAAGTATTTTCCCATGCTGAATACACTTGGAACGTCCTCTCCATCACGGCATTCCTGATGGATGCCCCAGGCTGCTGCAGATCCTATGCCAGAGCTGTATTCCCTCTGCTCCACGATTCTCACTCCCACATCCACACCTTTGGGACCTGGAAGTCATTAATCATCACACACCAGCCAGGAAGGTACCTCTGAAGGCAGAAACACTCACTTGGACATGGTACAGATGGAAACCAAGACTGACAGCCAGCACAAGACTGGGACCACATCCCTGCCTGGCTCCTGTGCTCTGTAGCAGTAGGTAAAATCTTCAGCATGGAGACTTTCCAGCCATGGAACTCAACAGTCTTGGTAGAAAGCAGATGCTTTGCCATCCTGTAGGCTCTTAACTGTGAATGAAAACTCAGTACAGACCTGGGGGGGTCTATCTCACCCATCTCCAGGCTGATAGCTGGAGATGCCTACAGCCAGGCTGGATACCCACTCATGCTCAGCAGAGGAGAATGGGGTAACTGATCTCACAGAGGTCACAGCTGCCTGGGGATACAGCAAATCCTGCCCCAGATCTCACTTGTGTGAAAGGTGTCTGAGCCCCATCCTGCTGTGCCCAGGCCACTCAGAGCCCCCTGACCACCAGATGTCAATGCTCACCATACCATTTCCAAGTCCAGGATTCCTTGGAAACATGAAACAAAATTATTGTGTGGTTTCAAAATCTTTGAACAAACACATTTTTTTTTTCTGTTTTTAAAAAACTACAAATCTAAATTACATTTTTTTCACTAGCCTTTCTCAACAGAAGCAATCACTAGTCTTTGGGTTTGGTTCATTTTTCCCCCTTTATTTTTCCTTTTCAGACACCTTAACTGCAGGCACAGGTTCCAAGAGAGATGGCAAGGTCTGGAGTGAAAAATTACTGAGCTGCAGAAATAGGAAACACCCCTCTGTCCCCAGGCTCCCACCACTCATTTGTATCCTGTACAGAAACACAAGCTCTTACAGCCCCTCTACTTAGGGAGATGCATTAAAATCCCATTTGTTAAAAATTGCTAGAAGAAATCCAAGGGAGTAGGGAATGCTGAAAACAGGATTTATGAGGAAAAATGCATATTACACTGTTTTGGTTCCTTTTGCAGAGGCCCAGGGATGTGACTGTGGTATTGGTGAGGAATTGTCATAGAATCATAGAATGGTTTGGGTTAGAGGGGACCCTAAAGATCATCTAGTTCCAACCCCTCCTGTGTGGGCAGGGACACCTCCCATCAGCCCAGGTTGCTCCAAGTCCCATCCAACCTGCCCTTGAACATTTCCAGGGATGGGGCAGCCACAACCTCCCTGGACAACTATTCTAGTACCTTACTACCCTCACACTAATTTCTTCCCAATGTCAACCTAAATCTACCTTCTTCTAGCTTAAAACCATTACCACTCATCCTATCCCTACACATCCTGATAAAAAGTCCCTCCCCAGCTTTCCTGGAGCCCCTTCAGGCACTGGAAGCTGCTCTAAGGTCTCCCTGGAGCCTGAAGCTCCAGGCTGAACGGCCCCAACTCTCCCAGCCTGGCTCCAGAGCAGAGCTGCTCCAGCCCTCAGATCATCTTTGTGGCCCTTTTCTGGACTCAGTCCAGGAGCTCTATGTTCTTCCTGTGTTGAGGGCTACAGAACTGGACACAGTTCTCCAGGTGAGGTCTCACGAGTGCAGAGTAGAGGGGCAGAATCATCTCCCTTGACCTGCTGGCCATGCCTCTTTTGCTGAACTGGAGGGGCTGATGCCAGGCTGTCTGCTGTGTGCCCATACACACCTATGGTGACTGCAGAGAGTGAAGATGCTCAGGTCCAAGCAGAACAGGAGGATGCAGAGGTAACGTGGACAAAAAGTAACTTAAATTTTCTCTGACATAGTAGGCAGGGAAGTGGTGACCAGAGTTTTTTTGAGAAGAAGGAAGTTGTATGGATCAATTACTGGAAAAACAGAAACCTGCCTTCCCAAAGTAGTGGGAAAAACAAATTCTCATATATATCTATAAACCCTTCTTGCAGCAGGTACAGCCCTGGGTCCCCACTGCCTATGGGCAGCCTGCTGAAGCTCATCCAGAGGCCATTATCAGCCACTTCCAATGAAACATTAATCACTGAGCCACCTGCCCGGATGCTTCTGCCATTGGATATTTGCTTTAGGGTCCCAGGAAGGATCTTCTCACCCCATGGGCTCCAGAGGTGCCTGAACAACCCACTCTTATGGAGACACCTCCACCACGGATGGCTGAAGCTCAGCCACAAGATCTCCAGCCTGGCTCTGTTCAGCACACTGCTGCTCACCACTCCATATTACTCAGCTGTGAGACCTATTTCCACCCACTGACGATGATCCTCATGTCTGTGAATGGGCTGCTTTCACCACAGGCAAAAAGAGTTCAGCTTAACCATCCTTCCATCTAAGAGGCACCTCAGCTGGATAGAGTGATGGCTCTCAGGGCCCTGGAGAAAGATTCTCCCTTTAAGGAGAAAGGCAGAGCACTTTGTGCAGGGATCTGTGCTGTTTTGTCATGGGACACATTACCCTGAACCCAAAAG
This sequence comes from Chaetura pelagica, assembly GCF_000747805.2. Taxonomy (NCBI): domain Eukaryota; kingdom Metazoa; phylum Chordata; class Aves; order Apodiformes; family Apodidae; genus Chaetura; species Chaetura pelagica. The sequence goes on along the minus strand of NW_009952359.1, from coordinate 38,403 downwards.
AGGAAGAAAAAAGGGGGGGAGAGCTTTTGCCTTTCTGGTGGGAACAGCGTTCAAGTTAACTTTGTTTCCCTTGGGGAAAGGCACCAAAATAACAGAGGAAGGGGGGTGTAGGGGTTGGGTATGAAACTAAAAAGGCTACGTAATCTGCCTGGGAAAAATCATGCTCCCAACAGCACTGGGAAACCCATCCACACGCCTGCGGGCAGCCCGGCTCTGCCAGGGCACAGAGCCCTGCCAGTGTTCCCTGTGCTGAGTGACACGGAGGGACCTGCTGAGGTCCTGCAGGGCCACAGGCTCCAGCAGCCCTGCTCAGGGCTCTCCCAGGGCACTGTGCAGAGGGATGAACACTCATTGGGGAAATAGGGTCTGGAGAAGTTTCTTGCTCGATCGCCCCATTCCTGAGCTGGGGCAGCAGCCCAGCCTCCCACCTGCCCTGCCTGCCCTTGGGGTTTTTTGCTGCAATGTCCAAGATAAGTGTTGGACGACACCGTAGGCAGGTCCATTCACAGGGTCCCTTATGGAAGGAGGTGCATCACCACCATCATCCTGATGGTCTTCACCTTCCACCATGGAGCATCCTCAGGAGCAGCTGCCTCTGGCAGCAGTGCCAGGCTTTATTCCAAAGCACAGCACCATCCAGACCAGACTGTTAAAACCTCATGGTAATCATGCTGGTAACATAATTTATTCTCACCATAGTCTTACTTTCTTCAAGCAACACGGCTGGAGCCAGCAGTGTGCCAAGCCCATGCAGTGCCTGGTATTCCTATGTTAAACAGCTTTCCACACTCTACCTTTCTGTGTCATATATTGAAGGCAGCAGTGAGTGGGTTACATACCACCTCAGCAAGAGTTGAGGGCCAGGGACAGCAGAGCACCCCACTGCAGCTACAACTGCACAGAGCAGCACCCCACCCTGCCATCAGGGCCTTGCAGAACCCTCAGAGGGTCAAAAGGCAGCCCCTCACCCATCACCTCACCCTAGTGATGAAAAAAAAGCTAATGGTGCAACCTGCCAGGAGGCTGAGCCATCATGTCTCCAGCACAAGCAAGAGTAGAGTAGCCCCCTTATCTCAGGGCCTGCAACCTCCTCTGACCACAAGTGAGAAAGTCCCCAATCTGATCCACCCTGATTCAAAACCCACAGTGACTAATCCTCCATCAGCAAAACCATTCCCAGGCATTGGCTATTTTCCTCCCAGCTCCAATGCAGTGCTGGGCACTGTCAGAGACCAGCTGGACCCCTTGCAGGAGGAGCAGCCTCATGGGCCCCAAGAACTAGAGGTCACCTACAGCATAGGTGCTTCCCTGCCTGCCACAGCTACCCAGATTTTCCAGCTCTGGTTGAAGTACAGAGCCCTCTGCTCTTCCCCATGCTTCACAAATCTCCTACTGAAGCAGCTGCATGCTGGAGTCCAAGTGCTCTAACACCATTGCTTCAGTGGGTAAAATATACAATCCCTGCAGTAAGTCCCAATAAATTATTGTCTGAATGAACTGTATTTTTTCCAATGTCCTCCCTGGGGCAAGAGGGTGCAGAGAAACCATTTTCTTTTCTTTCAATGTCTTTCTCTTTCTGCTCTTCCCAACATGCTGCAGGTTGGTTTTCTTATGCGTCAGCAGCAGTCATCACTAGCCCTTCTTGTCTTCCAAAATCACCCTGACATTTTGCCTGTATGACCTGTATGCAGCTTCTCACTGCCTTTATTGAGGCTGCACCTCTTATTTTCTAAAGAGCATTGCCTGGCTTAGATCACCTGCCCAAAACTTGCCCTATTACACTGGCATTGTTTTGCCTTCAGAGCGTAACTGGGCTGTGTTAACCAGACAGATTTTCTCTTTTTAACATAAATACTAGTATTTCATTAAATCAGTTTATTAAATATCTTCCTAAGTACTCAGAGGAATAAATGACAATAACAACAACACAATTTAAGACAGATCTTCAGGAGGTAATGCTCTCTGCTTCTAGGAAGCCTAGAAAGTTCCTCTTCCTGAACTGGGGTGGGACAAGATGAGCTTTAATGTCACTTCCAACCCAAACCATTCTATGCTTCTATGAATTTAGGCTGGAAGGTATTCCCAAACTCCCAGATTGGCTCACGCCTGACATGCTTCCTCCTCTTCAGGACTGAAATAAGACTTACACTAGTGAACTAGTGATAGCCACACTCTGGAGCCCTCTCACTTTTTTGTTTTGTGAGAGAAATGAGAGCCTGGAATGGGACTTCCACAGCTCACGCTGCACCTCTTGCCCCACTGTCTCCAGCTGCCTGCACAGAGCCTGTTCAATCCCCCTGGGAGAGGAGGACTCCTCTGCCTGTGTTTCCAGCAGTGAGGATGAACACTTTCCTCTCATGTGCAGAGAGAAGCAAAGGGGCTGGTACTGAGCTGGTCACAGACAGGACAGATGGCACATGTCCTGGTTTGTGCCTTGCTGTGCCCAGTCCCACACTCCTAATTAAGATGTTAAAAATTCAGCTGTTTGGCTGCAGATGGGGGATGTGGGGCTCACACTTCACCCATCAAGCTGCCCTGGTGCTGTTCCATGCAGCTCTGTGCGGGTGGAGAAGCTGAAGCTGAGTCCCATTTCCTTCCTAGGGATGTGGATCTGTCCGGCTGGCAGATTCGTATTCTTCATTGTCATGAAGGGAGAGGGAAGTGACAGGGAATTGCCACCCTGTGCCATGCTTGGAAAGCAGCAGGGACTGCCTGGCCATGGCACTTGGCCTGTGCTGTTGGCAGTGGCCAAGCTGGCGTGTCCCTTGCCCCAAACGCTGCACTCACTGTCACCGCTGCCCCTGGGTCCCCTCACCCAGCACTGCACCCTGATAAAGAGTTAAGGCACTCTCAGAGGCAGTTCTGTGAGAACATTTCTCAGAGGGCAGTGCACTTTTATTCGAAATAATTTTCCATTCCATTTATATCTATATAATAGGAGGTGGCTCTGGGGTCCGAGTTTTCCACAGCCCCAGACCTCATTTCCTTGCCTGGGCTTGACCCCTGCTCAACTTCCCCAAGAATAACAGAGAAAAGTTCAATGGGAGAGAAAGGGCCGTGGGGCTGAGCTCCTGCTGCTCTGTGGGCATGCAATTAGACTGATTTTGTTAACTGAAGATATTACATATGCATATATGTATATATATAATCTACATATGACATACATCATAATACATACATTTGTCTATATATCAGAGAAGCCCTGGAAAGAAATGTACCTGGAATGAGATTTCCAAACAAATATAGGAGCCCAGGATGTTTGCTGCAGTCTCTTCTCGCTTCTACAGCATCTATTGCTTGGTAATGGAGATACTGTGGTTTCGTATTTTGACAACACAGAAATTACTCTTTCTGCTAAGAATCTTTTGATTTTTAAAAAGTCCATTTGGTCCAGTGGCACCAACTGCCTTTGCACAGAAGGAGGTAGAAAATGTTTTAATTTACCTATCAGAAAAATGACTAGCATATAAAAATGCTTGGTCAGATGAGCTGCCATTCGAATCCAGCGGAAGGCAGCATTGAATGGGAACCCTGGCTACCTTCTGCTGCAGCCTGGTGAATTCATCACTCCCTGCTCACAGTTTTAATCATGAACAGCTGCATCTGGTGAACCTTCAACAACACTGGCACGATTTCCAGTTCCCCTGCAGCCCAGGCAGCTCTAGGAAATCTCAGGTACCTGTTCCTCTCCTTTCCTTCCCACGCAGCTCTCTCCTGCCTCCTCCCAAAAGGCTCCAGGCACTGGAAGCTGCCAAGCTCATGTGAATGGCACCAGGTCCCAGGGACCAGCACGGGACTGAAAGATCCATCCCCCAAAAACCACCTGGGCAAGCACATGTCACATGTGGGATATTTTTAAACTCAGCCTTCCCAGCAAGCACCACAGGAGTTCACACCACTGGGCAATTCAAACCAGTCACTCTCAGGTCTTTGGTCGGACACTCTGTGAACAACCATGTTCCCACCTCCCCAGGTCCACCAGGATCCTCCTTCTCACTTTGCTGTGGCAGGAAGGACTTGCTCCAGTGCTGGGTCTTTGTGAAACAGAGGCTCTTAATTTAATTCATTATTTATTTGATGTAAATTCTAGCTCCTGAACCTGATTACTTCTCCATTCAACACACACCTAGTACAACATCATGGTTATCACTTTATTCAGATACCAAACCTGCCGGTCCAACGCAGAAACCCAGAGTGCAGATTATGCCCAAGTCTGTTTAGGAGGGGCCGAAACAAAGAGTAAAGAGAAAAATAAACCACAAGGAATGAGTATGCAAAACAAGGAGGCAGAAACATGGAAAGAGAAAAAGCAAACAGATGTCTAGATACGATGCTTTTCACCCTGGTGTGATGGGGAGGACTCCTCTCCATCAGCCCACCAGCTCAGCACAGGCCATTCTTCTGGTTACAATAGAATAAAAATATTAAGAACCAAAATATACAGGATTGAGACTTTAACAAAACTGCCAGCCTTGCAGGAGTTTCCATCACTAATACACTTGCTGGTCCATGTCTAAAAGGACAAATCTGGAAGATGCAGGGGACTTACCCTAAGTGACCCCAGGAAAAGGGGTGCCTAAGCCAGCACTTAACAAGCTCTGAGCTTGTGAGGTCTGAGTGGAGCCAGGACTCCCCCAGGCTGGCACAGCACTGGGCAGGTTGGCCAGAGGGATAGGAGCTAACAGCCAGCCAGGATGTGAGTATTTAAACCAGAGACAGAGCAATACCCCAATGAGCTTTCCAAGAAGCGAGGGGAATGATAACGGACGCTGACAGCATTTCAGAGACAGTTCACATCCAGTGTTTCACTTACAGCCTCAAAGGACCCCCAACACAGAATCACTCCACTTAAGTTGGACTAGAAACTGCTAAATGTGCAAATTCCTCATCAAACTGCCAAAAGAGCTTAAACTGATACTTGCAGAGCTGTCTCAACCTTCCCTCCAATCCTCAGCAAATTCAACCAGCAAGTACAGTTCTGTAAGTTGTTACATGATGGTGGCACTCAGAGAGGGCTAGTCACTATGGTCTATCAGAAGATGGATCCCTGTAACTCTTGCAACTCCATTTCTCTCTACTGCAAAGATGCCAACACATGCCACCAATGCTGGGCAGAGAAACATGCTGGCCACAGAAAAATCATCCCCCACCTCCCATACAAGACTTTCAGGGTGGTGGTAGGTTTGTGTTTGCAGCTGGCTGCTTCCTGAATCATAGAATGGTTTGGGTTGGAAGTGACCTTAAAAATTACCTAGTTCCAACCCCCCTGTCATGAGCAGGGACATCTCCCACTTGACCAAGTTGCTCCAAGCCCTATCTGACACGCCCTTGAACACCTCAAGGGAGGTGGCAGCTCTGGACCAGCCAGAGCCCTTCTGCACCCACTGCAGCTGCCCATGGCCTGTGTGTCACAGGGTGGGGAGCTGCTAGGAGGTCAACACTCCTGTTGTGTGCAGAAGAATTACAGATTGCAGGGTTCTCAGTAACTTCACAAGGTTCACAAAGTGGTAGCAGAAAACAAGTGTGTTTCTGAGTGCAGAGGGATTCCTGTGAGACACAGGATCTCAGGAAGCTCATGGTCTGTAACTGCTCACCCCTTGGCAGTGCTTAGTGCTTTGATTCCACCCCAGACAAGACATGGTTTTTCCACTTGTAGATGCTGGGCTGGAGGTCAGCCCAGCCAGACACATGTGTCCCAAAGTGTCCCCTGAGCCATGCTAGCTCACTGGGGCAGGACACTCCATGAGCAGCTCCACAACCAACGATGAGTTGAACAAATTAGATACAGTGTTATCTTGACACCCCAAATTGCAATAGCAGCAGGAAGGGAGGAGCACCCTGACTCCACACCACCTGCAGCTCCTTGTTTTCCTAAATCAAGCCAGCTCAAAACCCTCCCTGAGCCCCGTGGCAGCACTGTGCTGTACGGTGGTGCTGCCGGGGCTGGGGAGGGAGCCACACACACCTCCTCCCTTCTTCACACTGGAGTTGTCAGGTTGGCAGGGAAATAATAATAACTTTTCTAAACTTCCTAAATGTCAAGATAATATTTAGAGGACTCACTTCTGTGATGCACACACAGCAGCCCAAAGGGCACACACACACTTCGCTGGGCACTGCCTGGCATGTTTTTTGCAATGGTTTTTATTAAACATTTGCGGTTTTCCTG